>NC_137134.1:10618560-11188560 GCF_949319135.1 Squalius cephalus
TCTCTCACGGAAGTAGATTTGGAGCTCATTTTGTTTTGCTAGTTTACAAGTTAACATTTTTAGCATGTTTGTTTGCTAACCACCTAATACCGACTAACCTCCAAGTGTTAATATTCTGCTCTCAGTTAAGAGGTAAGTCTATGTGATTTTATTGCCGATTTTATTGTCTGTCATGGCGAAATATCTGGACAGTTAGAAAAATAATGCCACACCTCAACAAGCTGCGTGATTTGAGGTATCAGTTAGCAAACATCGCTAATAACCAACTGCAGTCTGAAATGTGAGAGCCTCCCAAACAAACAAACTTTCCACCACCTAATTTTTGAATAAAAGTTAAAGCTGCCGTCGGCAACATTTTTTTGATCAAATTCATTGAAATTGACACTATAACCCGACAGAACAACATAAATAAGGTGGTTTTAGAAAAAAACCCGAGCTTCTAACTCCACCTGGAGCGTGTTATTTGTTTTGCAAAAATCCACCGCTCCCGTCTCATCGGGTCCAATCAGCGCAGGGGGGTGTGCGATCTGACTGTCAATCACAGTTCGTGCACACGCGTCAGATTCCCTCTCCCTCGCGCAGACGCGCACGTTACAATATCACATGCACACGACACGCCTGAAGTTCGCCTGAAGATTGTAGGAAGCGTGATGGCGGAGAGAAAATCTACTAATAAGCTTCCAATTCCTCGGTTATTGCAATCTATGGATAGATTAGCCAGGGCAGCCTACCTCCGAGTCCATGGTGTTGATCGATGCTGAAGGGACGGACACGTTCACAGAAAATCAGGTACACACTCACTGACGATGGGCGGGTGCTCGTTGGTAGTGGGGGAGGGGCATGAGAGTTGTAAACATTCAACATTTTGGCTAAGTCCACTCAATCTGCCAGACTTGCCGACTGCAGCTTAATCAAGATGAATAGAAAAATAGTTTATATTCTGCAATAGCAGCAGATTTATTGTTAGTTATTTGCGTTACTAGCCTAAACAAAACCTAAAATCGCTAACAATCTCTCACATACATTGATTTGGAGCTAATTTGTTTTGCTAGATTACAAGTTAGCATCTTAGCAAGATTGCAGGTTGATATTCGTTTGCTAGCCACCTAACAAATAACTTCAAAGTATTGATAGTCTGGTCTATATGATTTTATACACCAATTTTATTGTCAGTGAGGTGAACATTTTAAGTCTAGATACTTAGAAAAATAATAGCACACCTCAACAAGCTGCATAAATTGAGGTATCAGCCTTAGCAAACATTGCTAATAACTAACTCCAGTGAGTCTGCAATGTGACAGTCTCGCAAACAAACAAACTTTCCACCACCTACTTTTTCAATAAAAGTTCTCACAGTGCCACCATCAACATTTCAGAAATCCTGAGCACTCTTTTCCTGTCATAGGAGATCATTAAATGCAGTTATGAGCCTATGACAGGAAAAGAGTGTTGATGGAGGCACTGTGAGATCTTTTATTGAAAAAGTAGGTGGTGGAAAGTTACAGTTGATGCAAACGCTACCAGAAAATAACCTTTAAGCCAATTAAAAATTAAAGTTCATAATAAAAACCTGTCTAGCTAGGTTTAACCAACGAATACAGTCAATTGTCTTTTATGTTGATAATCGTGCAAAACAAATGCTAGCACAGTCATTTTTTCTTTACACATTGGCTGCGTCCAAAATCGCATACTCTCTTGAGTAGGTACTACTTATTTTAAATAAGTACTTACTTTTGGAGCACTAAAAAAGTATGTTCTATATAGTATGATTAAATCCGGACATACTATATTCGCCATGTTGTCACTGTCATTTGACCTACCAGTGTCACTTACGTCGCTTCACTGCTATTCATAAATCCTCTCCTGTAGCCTCATGGGATAGTAAAGTGTCCATCATATGCACACTTCAGAATCTCACCAGAAGTAGTAGGTCATCTGGGTATATTTTGCCAGTACTGTGAATTCGGACTTCTTTTGTCACATAATGTTTTTCGCCTACTATATAGTAGGGAAGTATGCGATTTCAGACACCGCCATTATCCTCCAAACATCGAACAATTACAGTATAAGATAAATATCCTAGTAGAAATATCTGACTTTGAATGAAATGCAAGATGAGTGCTGCCATTCGCGAATACCCCAAGGATATAACATTACGCAATGCCAGATCAAAATGGGATGTAATTGTGCACATTAGTAAATTATACATCACCTCTAGGCATTAGATGAAATTTGGCTCTTTAACCATAAAATTGGGCAGTCTGGCCCTCTTACTGAAGATTATCCATCTTATTATCTCCATTATATCAACAATGTCGCCTATGACTTATGTAGAGGAAGCAGCGCCGAATAGTGTAGTTACTAAAATGAGGCCGTACTTTAGTAGCCTTGTCCTCATAATCAAAATAAGAGGTGGAATTTGTAATATGTGGTGGTAATCATCATCTCAAATATGAAAATGCCCTTTACAACCTCAAAATGTTCTGTTTCGACACTAATATCACCTGTTCTCGTCCCAAAAATGGTATTAAAAGTCAGTGGCATTGATGGTTAATGTAAAATACCTTTAAAAATAAACAGAATTAATATCGAACCACTATTGATTCAACATGTTTTCTACAGTAAGAGTAGAGATTGGGAGCAAAATGGCCTTCATTGATGTGAACTGTGTGGTGCATTAGCAGGCTGTGAGGTTAGCATCACATTCAACATGGCCATTGCATCACAAAGACCCATTCACACAGAGCCAGCGTGAATAGCTGTTTTTTCAATGGCGTGCCAGAATCTGTGGGGGGTGGGGGGGGGGGTCGGTCTTTTGGAGAACATCCATGAGTTTCCACCTTCTGTTGCCTCGGAATCTAAAACTCCCATCCGTTTGACAGATCTGCTTTTCTAGATGACAAATAGTTGGTCGGTTCCTATAAGTTTATTATTCTGTAGCTCTTAAAAATATAGTCATTAAAACTAAAGCAGATGTCGGATGACGGCTCTGACAAATGGGCCGTATTTGAGGTTATATGGCTCCCTGAGGAGAGATTTCAAAGTTCAAACTTGCTCGTATTTACTTTGACTGCTTTGCTGTTTCCCTGCAAACAAGATGCAGCATCAAAGAAGAAGTGACTATAAAATGGCACTCTGAACATCTCCTCATCATATCACATCATATATGTGTATTTCTTCAAATAGGGAAACTTACCTAAAAGTTAATGTAACTTCTTCAAACCTGGTCAACCAGAAGTGTATGTTAGTATATTGTAGTGATAGTAGTGTTATTTTAGTATTAGGTGTATACTATTAAAATATTAATTCATATTTTGACTTTTATTAATTTTATTATGTGCTCATATCATTTTTATTAGTTTTTTATTTTATTTTATATAATTGTAGTTTAGTAGTTGTAGTACTTCAACATAATCTTATTTTATTTCAGTTAGTTGCCAAAACAACATTTCATATTTTCATGTAAGTTTTTCTACTAATATTTATATTTTAATTCAGCTGTATTTTAATTAACGAAAACGATTTTGAATAGTTTAAGCTAATGATAACAACCACTGTGTGGTAGAGATATTTGATACTGTGTGTGATGGTAATGAAATTTGAAATTTTTTGGAAGAAACATTTTATGCCTTGGGGTACATTTATTTACACGACAATGATGAACAAAAAAATTCTTTACGTTTTTCGCGTACAGGTGACAATGTTGTCAAAAGTGAAGAGAGTGAATCCCAACTGAATATCTACATATATTTTAATCCATAGTGCAGATCTACACTGTAACGTTTATATTTAAATTAACAAAAAACACAAAATTGGTCAAAGTCTATGGACGGGACGGTTATTATTAATGTGTAAGATTCGAGCGTCGATTTAATGGTGTTATTTCGCAGTATATCCCCCTACTGGACGCATCAGGAACAACAGGGGCGTAAAACTGCCTGGGACGTAAAACAGCCTCCCCCTATAGAAACAATCCGCGTTCTCAAGGATCCGTGAAAACTACTAAAAACGCTGTATTATTCATGCCCAGCCAGTAGATGGCGATGTCACTTTGTAAAGAAACTCTACGACTGAACACGTAATACGCATGAGCATGACGTCACCGCTTTCACAGATTCGCGTTTTTGTAGTTTATACAGAGACAATAATGTTATCGTTTTCAAAAACATGTACTTTGAAACCCGTTTTCAAAAGTTTGCGTTTCCAGGCCCCCAAAACGCCATTATCGTGTAAATAAACGGCCAAAACGCTTTAAAAGTTTTCAGTTGAAAACGACCCCTCGGTCTTGCTAAAACAACAATTATCAAATATTTAAGCAATAGCCTAACTGTTAAATCTAGGCTAACTGATTCGGTAATGACATGGATATTTTTAATGAATGTAAAACTATAAAAAGGCATCCAGATAAAGTGTATGACCTCTCAATGTTATTTTTTTTAAGTATAATATTTTAAATTACATTTTAATAATAACCAAATACAAGAAAAATGCAATGTTATGCAAAGTTTACAAGCAAAATAATTACACATTTAAATTCGTAGGAAAAAGTCAGAAACAGAATTGTCCTGATTTAGCCAATTTAGTGTTGCACACTCTTAAAAAAATAGGAAAAAGTCGTTTTAAGAGAGTCATTAAAAAATTTGGTAGCACTTTATTTTACAGTCCTGTTCCCCATGCACATGTACTTATAGTAATTACAATAACTGTGTAATAACTATATGTACTAACCCTGAACCTACCCTTTTAACCCATGTAGTTACCTTATATTACCCGGTACTTTCTCAGGTAAGTACATTGTAAGTCATTCTTTAAATATGTTTTCTTTAAAATCATCCTTGGAGACAAAAAAAAGTTGTCCTAATTAAAGAATCACCCATATGAGTAATTAAATTTTGAAGTGCCTAAAAAGCCTTGTTGAAAATAGGAGGAATTTACTCACACCACTAACGCCACAACAAAACAGCCAACAAAAATCATCAAGCAAAGATATAGTAGTGAAGGCTGCCATTTTGTATTGTGACTCGCACGAGCACAGGAAGTGAACCAACGGGACCGATGCATTAACAATGCATCTTAAATAATCTGCATTCATCTGACCGTTATGACAACTAGATTGTACATGTACATCATACACCCACCCTTAATGCTGATCTCCCTGAAACTGGTGACTCATCAGGTCCTTATGAGAATAATAAGTCAAGTTCCTTGTATTTAGTGCAGCAATGATACCCCCCTGTATGATTCATTCTTTTGAAGGTATACTAATGACCTCTGCGTTTGAATTTGCTTCTGTTTGTACACAAAGCTTGTGTGATTCTGTCAGGAACAGTAGGGGATGTGCAAACTGCACTGGCATTTCACGCACTGACACGAAGCTTCAACGGTGATAAACGGTGGCCACTGCAACATGCTGATGGTGCATTTCAACAATGAAGACGGTGTCCTTTTGTTTTGGAAGTTGAGATGATGATGATGGTGATGATGATGATGGTCACACGATGGATGATGAGTGATATACCTAAATGTTAGATGTTTTCCACCATATGCACCTGTTGGAAACGCACCGCTCGTATCGCCCCCTGTCGGTCAGTCGAGCATCTTCAACATCAGCAGTGTGTGTGTGTGTACTACTGTAAGATCACCTTAGTATTCAACAGTCGTGCAGACAGATTTACACAAGGAATTCAATAAAAAATCATAGTAATACCTTGGTGAAAGTACCAGTATTACATACATAAAACGGGTTACGAATTTCTCCACACTCAACATGGCCTTTTTATACATTTTATATGGCATCTAGTTTCATATGACAGCATGTAATTTGCCTTTTCAAATCATTAAATGATTTGTAAGCCAGATAAAACACTTGAAATCAGTCGCTGACTAATAGTTGAATGTGTATGTTTACATCAATAATGATAAATAAACATATTTTCAACTCACCCACTCCGATTTTCTCGTCCTCGGTCGGTGTCCACATGATCCCGGTAAAATAACCAAGATATCAGAAGAGTTTCGGTTAAATGTCATGTACGATGACACATTAAAGTTCAAGCAGACGCTCAGACGTGTTTATCTCACAGCGGTGTGTTTCATAAAACAAACGACATATTTCACACGTCAGCTCAGGTTTCCCACCCGCGCGCCTGGATCTCCCGTTATGGATGCGACGGCAGCAACATCTGAGGATGGAGACGATCATTTATTTATTTCATTGACTCGGTCAGTCGTGGTTTAGCGCTGGAATCCGACAAAACAGCGCGAGGACAAACTAACCTTGAGGGTTTCTCGAGTCGTGCGCGCGCGTGGTGCTCTTTTACGCCTAATCGATACGGTTTTCCGTGATTTTGCGGTGTGAACGAGAGACTCTTCATCGCCGGTGCTGCGCCATCTTCATCTCTCCGTCCGTCCGTCCGTTCGCCGTCACATGACGCAGATTGTCGCTCTTTAACGGGACACGCGCTTTACAGTAGCAGTAAACGCTCGACAGAGCGCGCGCTGGGTTACTATTGACTCATGTTTGAGATTTTTGGATGGTCGATATTTTAAACACTTGACAGGCACTTCACATTAGTTTTCATGTTACAGTTAGGCACAATACTATGGCTATCACAGACATGTACCATGGTACACACAGTTAGGCTATCTTCTGTAGAATTATAGCCTAATAAATTATGCGATTTATCAACTGGGTAAGACGATTTCACAATCTTTCTGGCGTTTGGTTTTGTTATTTAATTTAATTATTATTGTTTTTACCTCAGTTTTATTCTGAATGACTCACACAGCAGCTGAACGGTTATTTTCAACCGCGCGTGAGTTCGGATGACGCTTGTTCTGTATGAAAGTTGTAAGTACCACAGAAATGTAAATAACTACCAACCACTCTTTTGTTGTGAAAAATATGGCACGATTTAGGGATGTTGAGCAGTCAGCGAGAGACAAAACACCTGTAATGCGTTTGGGCGTTAAGGGAAAAACAAAATTGGACAAGACTGAATATTTGACCTCATATTTGAGAGGATTAAAACAGCGGGAGTGACCTAAAATATTTTGGAATACAAATTAAATCCCTTAAGACACAATAAAGTCTTTATACTGTCGTTATCCATATTACACGCCTTCACAAAATAGGGAAGGCGATTGACTTTGGTTTTCTGCACTCTTGTCAGTGTGAACGCAGCCAAAATCTTTACTCGGGATTTGTATGTAAATTGTTATTTAATTAGGCCTACCCTGGAAAAGCTAAAAAAAGAGAGAGAAAAACCTAAGCTAGTTGGTTGGCTTAAGATGGATTTAGCTAGTTTAAGATGGTCAGACCAGCCTGCCCATCTAAAGATGTGGGCAAAACCCCTCTAAAACCAATCAGCTAACCCAGAAATGACCAGCTTAGACTGGGTTTAGCGTTTTGTTTTTGTTTTCTCAGCAGGGTGACTGATAAGACCTATGATATTAAAATGCCATGTATGAATGTGGGTTAACCAGCCATCGTCCAAACATGTTATAATTCTTAATCTGTCTACACTTATCATGGGCATAATTACGTTGCCAGGCCATATCGTCTTTTTGTTATGGCAAGTGTGCCAGGGATGTTTTCGCACCACTCATTTACTATAACAATTTCAGTACCTGTTGATGTATAATAGGTACCAGAGACTGTATAAAAACTGCTCAAGACAGCAGTTATACACTCGCCTTTAAGCCCCCAGTGGCTATATTAGAAAACAAGCCTCTCGCTTTACTTATTTTTGTGTCGTTTTTCTTCATTTCTCTACAGACTTGCACACTGGATCCAGAAGGGTCCAGCAACTATCTTGCAGAAAGCGAACAATGATGAGACTGCAGAGGAATATTATCATGACAAGAGCAGGTGAAGGGGGGAATCAGGCGGGGGTGGGAGTCGCTCTCTCTGCCCTTCCCATCTCATTTACTCAAGCTTTCATTTAGAAATGACAGAGTCCATTAGTGTGTGTGTTTAGATTATAGGCACGTTGTCTTTTGCAAGTCTTTTGAGCATCAGAAAAATTAAAGAAAAATTGCAGAATAATTAAATTTGTGGTGTTTTTTACAATAATAATACATAAAATAAACATTATTTTTTTTATAAGTAGAGTTAATACTGTTAGTATTACATATAATTATCATTATAAGTATTAATAATAAGTTATAAATGCTAAAAAAGCACATGATGTTCTACGAGCCGCTTAAAATCGGTTGTTTTTTCCCGAGCCACTGATGCATAAACTCCGTTTCATTGTTTATTTTTAGATGTAAAGGTGATTGTCTGCTAACACCCAGATCCTGCGAGAACTGAATAAACATTCCGGACATGAGGTAACCATGGTGACGCGAACGGCAACCTGCCGCATTTTCCGAGGCGTCTTAATGGTCATTGTGGGTGTTGCGGATTCTCCTGACCCGCTGAGCAAGTCGTCCATGCATTGCCTTAATCAGATTCATAATCTCATCTATTCATTCCAAGTCCGTGTTTATTGCAGTCGAACATCTTATTGCAGTTTCCCTGCAGTCTTATAGTCATGAGAACTTAAATTATTGTGTTTTTGCAATCTAAATGCATTCACAGGCATTTCATTGGTGTCTATATGTAGCAACACGTATCAGCCAAATAAGTCTGTATATATCGATGCTGTAAGGGCAAAGCATACCAAAATATTCGTCTTTAATAGTTGTATTTTCAGCCTCCAGTGTGATGTATAAAACAGCATATGGAGGGAAGGGAATTTCTATTTGTTACTCTTGCTGGCTGTGATTCAAAAGACTTAAGAGAGAGGCCCTGAAACACGAACAGCACTGAGTCATCGCGATTCAGCTGAGAATTCTCCAGATGAAAGATGTTTTGCTCAGTCTGAGAGTTAAAACTATCAAACACATCCTTCCCTTCGCTGTGTCATGAGGAGCACGTCTGTGGCTGCATACGGGACCGTAGTGTGTTTGTTTCTCTGGTGAATCTTTAAAGATTAGATTCGATTTTTAGATATTTCAGATTCGATGGATGTTTAGTCAAAGAGATTTTTTGCATGGATTAAAGATGTAATCCAGCAACGCAACAGTCATTCAGACAAGAGTGCACAAGAATATATGTGAATGAACAATCCTTAGATAAAAGGCTGTATAGGAATACATACATTGAGTTGTTCTAAACACAAACGTTATAATAAATAAAACCTGGATGAATATTAAAAATCAATAAAACCTGATAGATGAACGAACAAATAAATGATTGCTAGATTGACTGATCTTTCACAATATTAGGCTGTCCTGGACATGTTTCAGGTAAATGCCTCTTTCTTGGTTTAAGTCTCTACAAAAGTGTACAGGGACATCATGTGGTAGAGATATGAATTGCAATGCAAATTTATAAATGCAATTGATTATCAACATGCAGGACTGGTTCACTATTAAAAATATAAGCAAACCTCACAATATATTTAAATTAAACTAAATTCTGAGACAAAATTCTTGCATTATGAAAATGTGGAAACTCCACACATGTGTTTGTTTTTCCACTAAACATCTGAACAAACAGCCAGTCAGACGTGCACATTTATTGATTTGTTCATCAAGATACTGTATCATCAGATGTTTTTCTTTAAGCTTGAGTCTTTGCAATGGCATTTTAGTCAAAGCTCAATCTGATATGTCATCTGGTGCTGGTAGCAAATAATAAATAAATACAATTTTATATGATTATGTGTTTTTTTGAGGAGCAGATCATAATTCACACATCTGTATACAAATAAAACACACTTGCATATTAACACACACTGTATCTTCTAATGACTTGTTGATTTAAACAACTAAGAATGATCATGTTCTCAGAGAAGGCCAGCTCTGACTTCCCCTCTCGTCTGTGTGGTCGAGGTTTGTGTTTCCGCTCACAGTACGAGATGTGTGAATGATCACATATAGCAGATATTATTCATCTGGATCAGACAATGAAGATCATACAGCTGCAGATCTGTGAGTTTCTCACGTCACATTTGATTGAGTCAGTTTTCTTTTGATTTTATATCTTAATAAATGTGTTTTTCTTTCTCTCATAGATCTGTTCATGTTGTATCAAGCCACAGAGAGTCTAACAAACACACCAGTAACTTTAGGATCTGATGTGAATATAACCTGTGATCTTGATATAAAGGAGATTTACTGGTACAAACTGAAATTACCGGATCCTCCAGTGTTGATCTTACGCACTTTCAGGAGCACAGTTGAAGGAGGTAGATATGAAAACAGCAGCTTTATACACAAATACTCAGTGAAAACTAACAGTCGTCTGTTCATCAGAAATATCACCATTGATGAATTAGGAGTTTATTATTGTGTGAAAACTAGTGAACCACTAAAATTCAACACCGGCACCAAAATCTACATCAGCCGTGAGTTATTTTATCATTTCATGTCTTTATAAACTACATGATGGATTCCAGATTGAATATACTGGATGAAGATCTAATAATAGTTTCATTGTTCTGTTAAAGACTGAAACTGAATAAAGACTGAACTACAAACCTTTTACAGACTCCGTCCACAGGAATCAGACAGATGACGCTCCACAACACCAGATATCATGGAGAAATATGACCATCATATTCATCCTGCTGAATGTGCTTCTGACCATTGCATTAATAGGTTTGTACATGTTTTACTACAGTAAAAGTCTCATTGAACTACAAGGTGACAAACTCTAGATCTACTAAATGTAACCGGTTCACACAGAACGGGTTTTTGTCCGGTTGCTTGTTTTTCTATTCTGCTGCCCTACTTCTGCATTGTTTTTTTTTTTTGTTTTTTTGTTTTTTTTTATGTAAACGGTTACTAAAAAAACTTTTAAAAAACACATTTCTTTAGACACTTTTTTCTTTCCCCTGGTCTGAATCTCACATTTTTCACAGTAAAACACACTCTCCGTGAATCAGCTCTTGGACTGTTACAGTGTGTGAATTCAGTGATATTCATATTCAGTGCTGTTTCAGGAATGGTGAAGAGCTTTATTAATGCAACTGGAAAATCTGCGGCTCAAAACTCAAATAATCCACAGGTAAGATCTTCAATATTAATATATGTTATCTTATTTTGTCCTCTATTATCCTGGAGATTCTTACACTGCAACTTCAAGCTGCACAAGATTCATTAAATGATCTGAAATGTTTATGACCAGCTGACTGTACATTATGTCTATCATACTGTATATGTCCATTCATATATAATATGGTCCTCTTTCAGTGTGCTGAAGTTGATTTCTTCATGTGCTCCAGTAACACCAGGCCTAGTCAGGAGCAGAGCACTACTGTCTACAGCCAATGTGTGATGTGATACTCTTTATGAATACACAGTGTGCCTATATATGCTTCTTTTTTTTTTACAAAATAAAATGTATTGTCATTATGTTTTATATGTGTGAATTTTAATTTTAATGTATCATTTCCATATATAATTTCCGTTTGCTACTTTGTATGTAAATATGCAGTGTGTGTATGATAGTAACACATCTTGCTTATATATAGTAATATAATCATTTTTCTCTCTCTCTCTATTATAAGTGCGCTGACATGCTCAGCAGTAAAAGTGGTAAACCTCATGGAAAATGAGCTTTCTTGGGGCTGAAACATGAGTGATGTTTTACAGACATTTGGCATAAAGATTGATGTCAAGAGAACAAATGTCAAGAAATCTAAAGATCATTTTTGGCACGCATATTAATTGTTTTTAATATTTTTTGCACATGTTTAAAAACATCTAACTTTTGCACAGTTTTCTTTTTTGTGGTTAACACGCGCATGGTTTCGTGCAAATGAAGTGTTCCACTGGTTTGGTCACTTGATGAACAACATGATCACACACACACACTTGCTGCATCAAGAGGTTTAAACTTTAACCAAGTGAACATGACACGAAACACCAACACTTTACGATTATGTTCCATTTATTAAAGTTAACCTCATTAGTTATCATGAACTAACAATAATAAAAGAAATACTTCTACAGCAGTTTTAATTGTAGTTCATGCTAATTGAATTTTTATTGAAATTTATTCAAGCACATTATTAAAAACACAAGCTGTATCTGTAAATATTATTTAATGAACCTGAGCTAACATGAACAATTAACAGCTGAATTTCTATTAACTAACATTAACAAAGATTACTTAATTGTATAATAAATGTTAGAAATAAGCTTCACACTTCCTATTATTTTCTAGTTAAAAAGAAGTACCAAGTACTAGGCAAAAAGAAATTCAATCCAGATTAATTTAAATACATAGAGTACTCACTTGCCTCGAGGATAAATATTGTTTATGATGAATTAGTGGATAATTCTGTCAAGAGACAGAAACTAAAAACCTCCTCTAAACTTATGAGTTAATAATCACGGGTTAGAACGATAATACAGTTGAAGAAAACATCATATGTGTTTGTATGACACTGAAAAAAAGAAAATTGTGCATTTCTCAGTGTCTTGGGTCATTTTGCTCAGTGGCTCAGTGGTTCATGTAGATTGTCTACAAAACGAAAGGTTGGTGGTTCAATCCCCGGTTCCACCTGACCAAGTGTCGAGGTGTCCATGAGCAAGACACCTAACCCCAGTTGCTCCCGATGAGCTGGATGGCGCCTTGCATGGCTGACACCGCCGTCGGTGTATGTATGAGTGAGTGAATGGGTGAATGTGAGGCTATATGTACAGCGCTTTGGTGGCCATAGGTCTGTGAAAGCGCTATATAAATGCAGTCCATTTGCTGCCAGTGAATTAGAGATGAATATATATTTTATATTATATATATAGGTCAAGGGTTGAGTTTTGTACAAATCGGGCTGTTCTCAGTGTCTTGGGTCATTTTGCTGCCAGTGACTTAGAGATGAATATATTTTTTTAAAGACAAGAGATTATATATATAGGTCAAGGGTTTAGTTGTGAACAAATAAGACAATACAACGCTAAACATGTGGCCAGAGCAAACCTGCCTTTAACTTCCTCTTGATTGTGGTTAATCACACTATTCATCTGAAAGCTCTGAGGTAAAGTTACATCTCTACAGTCGTGTGAAAGAAACAAGTGTTTTAACATCATGAAGATTGTGCAGCTTTACCTCTGTGAGTTTATTGTACTTTATGAATATATTATTGTTCTTTATAAGATCATTTATAATGTTTAATGACATAATAATAATCCATATTATGTGTCTGTTGTGTTTATTCCACAGATCTGCTCATATGGTGTGAAGCTGCGGAGACTTTAACTGATCAACTAACAGATTTGGGTCAAAATGTGACGATAAACTGTGATTTTGATGTAAATGAGGTTTATTGGTTATTACAGAAACTTCCAGATTCTCCGGTTGTCATATTACGCTCTTCCACAACGTTAGCTAACATTTACTACAGTAAAGCTTTTAGGCAGAAATATTCAGTGCAAAGTAAACATCGGCTGTTCATAAATAATGTCACTATTGATGATTTAGGAGATTATTACTGTGTGACCAAAGACGCTCATCCTAAATACAGCAACGGCACCAGACTACACATCACTGGTGAGTGAACATTCAGTGATCATCAAGCTTAACACTTAATCATTGTTAGACAAAACAATATTAAATATTAATATTAAACCCCTTCAATGATTACACAGTACCAACTCCAACTCCAGATATCCAGAATCATACAGCGGTGAAGAACACTGAGAAGAATCAGACACAATGGCAGATTATTATCTTCATATCTGCTTTCATAAATGGTCTTCTGATCATCGTGATCATAGGTGAGCTCTTTGGTGAAATTATATGTGTATGTCTCCAAACGTGGACATCTTGAATTCTCACTATAATATCAGTATGCTATTTAAAAACTAAGAATATTTGAACAGCTCTTGCAGTTACAGCTATTTATAGTGACTACAATTATTATATTACAGAAAGAACAAAACCATGAAATGTGGGCGAATAAATCATGTTTTTGTCTGAAATACTAATTTAATGTTAAATCTGAATTCACTTTGTCACTTTTAAGGATTATTAAAGGTGTTTGTTCATGCAAGAAACAGAGACGACTTGAAACAATTTCAAGACACAGACCTACAAAATCTTCAAGACATGGATTTCGAACAATCTCAAGACTCAACACAAACACTGATATGTTACATGAAAATATAAAGTAAGACAATATGTCTTTCTCTTTGTTAAAGTATAAAGCTTATAAATATGGTTATAATTATGTGCTGATATTCAGGCCAACAGTGCGACTGAGAGCTTGATATTGATTTATGGGGCAAGTAAATATTAAAAACATAATACCCAATTATGCATGTGAGATTTTTATTTTCATAATATCTCAATCAGAAATATGTGACCGGAAATAATGTTTTCATGTTTCTGGCTTTGTTCTATGCTTTTGTAATTTGTTTATTTCTGTTGAAACTAAAAAATGAAGTCACAACACAAATGAAATGCCTCCTGAACACAAGAGAGCAGTGTTGAGCAAGAAAACCAGGATTTAAAAACATTTACTGACATTAAATCAAAAACATTGACTATAGTGACTACATTGGCTATAAATGTACAAAATCAAACCAAGTTGCATTTCCGTTGTGTTGTGAACCTTTGTTTGTTCACTGAGTGTGCTTTAAAACACATACAAGGACTAAATCTAAGGATGTGGATTTTGTCTATTTGCTAAATTTAGGTCATATTAAAACTTATTTATCATGCATTCATCATTTATTTTACTGTGTTGTAAATGTCTTTTATGTATAGGTTTATTATCAGTAAAATCTCTGTTCTTAAGAGGCAAACTTGTGAACCCCCGTCCCTTTTCAGAGTTGCGCTCGATGTGTCTTCCTGTTTGTATTTCCAGAGCATCAAAGTAAGATCTTATGGATTTTTGAGTGAAATCTTCCCGGTCCGACATTTCTTATGACATCCGCTTCAAACATTACAATGCTCATGATAACTTTAGTTAACTTTAGTAATAATCTATCAACAATGTAAAGGCGACAATAAAGTATTTTAATAGCCTATTATTTTCAAGAAATCTACACTGACAAAATAAATGACTGGAAAATAGGCTTTTAATCACAAAATCCATATTTTTTGGTCATAAAGATAGTTCTAAGTGAGCAATAGCCTTTGACATAAATTCATATAACAATGAGGCAATAATAATTGGTTCAAATAAAGTATCAAAAGCAATCATATTGTTTTAGTGAACAACACTATTAAAGGTGCTCTAGGTAACTTTTTAACCTTAACTGAACAGCTTCGGAGTCAGTGGAATGGTTATATTACTTATTTCGGGTTGAATGGTGGTGGTTTCGCACCCCCCTGGTGCCCGAGAGCGGAAAAAACTCACTTGCAACTTTGGGACGCGGGTCGGTGTCAGGAAGTATCGCGTGATATCAGGTCTCGCGATGTAACGAATTGCTTGACGGCACTGCACACGTACACGCCCCTATTCAAGCACCGGCGGGCTAGCTATAAGCAAAGGGCAACGATAGATTTAGTTATTTAGCCTGTAAAAAAGAAGCAGAAAGCTAGGAAATCTTTGTCGGAGGACCAACGAAAGAGGAAACGGGAGACTGACCGAGCAAGAAGTCAGACTCGAGTAAATATATCGGACCGGCTTTTTCAGAATGGTGAGAACTGAGAGAAACAGAAGCCTGCAAAACGGATGCTGATCCTGCTGTTGCACTTGTAAGTTAAGTATCTTTGGAATAAACTGTGTTTAATATTTAAATGTCAAGTAATTGCGACCTCAGGATGTTTGCTATTGTCTGTAAAGGTTTTTATTATGATCGCTGTCTGTTAGGGGCTTACTAGTACGCTAGATACTATAACTTTGATGTTAGCATTGTCATAGCAAACACGTTTGATTTCTGTAGTTGTTTGGCCGTTCCTCTGTCGGTTTTATTTGTGTAACTTACACTTTTATTTTATGTCACTAAGTCAACGCGTCTGATAGTAGGCAATATCAGACGCGCAAAATGTTGCACATATCATGATCGAGCTAGAAAAAACGTTCTGATGTTTTCTTAGACAAGCAAAGGTAAACCATCATTCTACCAGATGAACTTATAGACCTTGCTAATATAACTTTAGACAAATATTAGCCTCCGATATATATATTTTTTATGCTCATGCCCATTCTCCCAAAAACAAACAAACAAACAAACACGAAAGCAGTAGTTCGCCTCGTTCATATCGTTCGTTCCCGGTAAAAATACTAGTATGCATGACAACACAATAAATAAAAAAATCGCCATCAGTTGGAAAGAAAGTATTGCTTTACTTGCCTCGGTAGACATAACTGGTTTTGAAATAGCCGGTTCCTCTGCTCAGCTAGGTTGACAGCTGATCAGGGGTGCGTTTCCCGAAAGCATCGTTGGCCAACTATGGTCGCAAGTTCATCGCAATGTCCATTGAACTCTATTGGTAACGAGGGAACTTGCGACCATAGTTGGCTAACGATGCTTTCGGGAAACGCACCCCAGCTGGGTTGCTCGTGGCAAGGGGGGAGGGACAACAGTTTGTTTTTACGACAGAGTGTTTGAAAGCATTATACTACCAGACACTAGGGGGAGCTCGTAGAGAAAAAACACTCAGACTTGCATAGTGTCCCTTTAAAATACATTCAGAAATGTATAAACAATAAACTTATGTATATCATGGATTATCACAAATGCCAGCAGAGGCCATTTTATCTAAATCAGCATTAAAAAAAAAAATTCATCATTTAAGTTCCTTTATAGCTGTAACGCTGTGGGTTGAATCAAAGGACGAAGCAGGATCCACGTGCAGCAGCTTTAGTTAAACAGTCTCAGTCTTGACAGACATAGACTATGCAATAGGACTCAGGAACAGAACAAACAACATTATAAAGTCAAGAACCCACAAACACTGAAACAAGACACAGGGTTTAAATACAGAGACTAACAAGCTAAACAAGATAACAAGGGGGCGTGGCTAATCAAACACCTGGAGAGACTAATAAATAAGAAGAACTACAAAGGACTACAAACCATGGCACAGACAGGAAATGACAAAAGTCCACACAAGACAAGGGGAACACAAGACAGGAATCATAACAGAGCCTCTCACTTAAGGAGCGGATTCCAGACGCACCTCAGGAAACAGTCCAGGAGGGTGGTGGAGTGGAGGTGGAGCGGAGGTGGAGCGGAGGCGGGATGGAGGGCCAGGCCCGTGGAGCGGAAGAGGGCCTGGAGACTGCGGCAGGACGGGAGGCCAGGGTGGAGATGACCCATCGATATCATCAGATGTTTTCTTTAAGCTTGAGTCTTTGCAGTGGCATTTTAGTCAAAGCTCAATCTGATATGTCACCTGGTGCTGGTAGCAAAAAATAAATAAAATTTTATATGGT
Organism: Squalius cephalus; assembly: GCF_949319135.1. Lineage (NCBI taxonomy): Eukaryota > Metazoa > Chordata > Actinopteri > Cypriniformes > Leuciscidae > Squalius > Squalius cephalus. The sequence goes on from NC_137134.1 coordinate 10,635,945, forward strand.
TATATAGAAGTTGTATGTGTGTGTGTGTGTGTGTGTGTTTTAAAAATGTAAGGAGCAAATCAAAATAGACATTTGTATATTAAAATAAAACACACTGGCATATTTACACACACTGTATCTTCTAATGACTTGTTGATTTAAACGACTAAGAATGATGATGTTCTCAGAGAAGGCCAGCTCTGACTTCCCCTCTCGTCTGTGTGGTCGAGGTTTGTGTTTCCGCTCACAGGACGAGATGTGTGAATGATCACAGTATAGCAGATATTATTCATCTGGATCAGACAATGAAGATCATACAGCTGCAGATCTGTGAGTTTCTCACGTCACATTTGATTGAGTCAGTTTTCTTTTGATTTTATATCTTAATAAATGTGTTTTTCTTTCTCTCATAGATCTGTTCATGTTGTATCAAGCCACAGAGAGTCTAACAAACACACCAGTAACTTTAGGATCTGATGTGAATATAACCTGTGATCTTGATATAGAGGAGATTTACTGGTACAAACTGAAATTACCGGATCCTCCAGTGTTGATCCGTCCACAGAAATCAGACAGATGACGCTCCACAACACCAGATATCATGGAGAAATATGACCATCATCATATCTGTCCTGCTGAATGTGCTTCTGACCATTGCATTAATAGGTTTGTACATGTTTTACTACAGTAAAAGTCTCATTGAACTACAAGATGACAAACTCTAGATTTACTAAATGTAGCCGGTTCACACAGAACATGTTTTTCTATTGCTCTGCGCTACTTTTGCATGTTTTTTTGTTTTTTTAATGTAAACACTCACTAAGCGTGTTTAACTGTTGCGCTCGTGTCTGTCTTCTTTTGCAGCGTCTCGTGTGAGACAAATGCCTAAAAAAGTTAAACCTTTAAAAAAACGCATTTCTCTAGACACTTTTTTCATTCCCCTGGTCTGAATCTCACATTTTTCACAGTAAAACACACTCTCTGTAAATCAGCTCTTGGACTGTTACAATGTGTGAATTCAGTGATATTCATATTCAGTGCTGTTTCAGGAATGGTGAAGAGCTTTATTAATGCAACTGGAAAATCTGCGGCTCAAAACTCAAATAATCCACAGGTAAGATCTTCAATATTAATATATGTTATCTTATTTATCCTGGAGATTCTTACAGTGCAACTTCAAGCTGCACAAGATTCATTAAATGATCTGAAATGTTTATGACCAGCTGACTGTACATTATGTCTATCATACTGTATATGTCCATTCATATATAATATGGTCCTCTTTCAGTGTGCTGAAGTTGATTTCTTCATGTGCTCCAGTAACACCAGGCCTAGTCAGGAGCAGAGCACTACTGTCTACTACAGCCAATGTGTGATGTGATACACTTTATGAATACAAAGTGTGCTTACATGCTTTTTTTTTATTAATTTTTATTGTTATTATGTTTTATGTGTGAATTTTAATAAAAAATGTCCACATATAATTTCTGTTTGCTGCTTTGTATGTAAATATGCAGTGTGTGTATGATAGTAACACTTTTTGCTGTTACTGTTTTAAGTGGAGATCTTGCTTATATATAGTAATAATATATATATTTTTTCTCTTTCTGTTATAAGTGCGCTGACATGCTCAGCAGTAAAAGTGGTAAACCACATGATGATGAGCTTTCTTTGGGCTGAAACATGAGTGATGTTTTACAGACATTTGACGAAGCTTGAAGTCAAGAAAACAAATGTCAATAAATCTAAAGATTTTTTTTTTTTTGGCACGCATATTAATTGTTTTTAATATTTTTGCACATGTTTAAAAACATCTAACTTTTGCACAGTTTTCTTTTTTGTGGTTAACACGCGCATGGTTTCGTGCAAATGAAGTGTTCCACTGGTTTGGTCACTTGATGAACAACACGATCACACACACTTGCTGCATCAAGAGGTTTAAACTTTAACCAAGTGACACGAAACACCAACACTTTACAATTATGTTCTATTTTTTAACATAAGTTAACTTCACTAGTTAACATGAACTAACAATGAAAAAAAAAATACTTCTAGAGCATTTATTAAGAGATAAATCAGAGATAAATAAATATATACATGTATATGTATATAGGTCAATGGTTGAGTGAACAAATAGACAAAAAAAAAAACACACAAAAATGTGTGGCCAGAGCAAACCTGCCTTTAACTTCCTCTTGATTGTGGTTAATCCCCCTATTCATTTGAAAGCTGAGGTATAGTTACATCTCTACAGTCGTGTGAAAGAAACAAGTGTTCTCTTACGAGAGGTCTCTCGTATTGCGTAAGGTTAGCTTACGCATCGGGAAAGTCTTCTTTCTTCGAGATCTGAAGCCAAAAAATTATCCTTAATTTTGTATACATTGTCAACGCAGTGCAGCAGCCGACAGACCTAGGCAGGCTGTATAAGCGTGCTCATTGGCTGCTCGGCGGCAACTGCTTAAGCCTATCGGTGAGCGCTCTGAACGTGGCAACCAATGAGGGCGCTTCACGCCCTCCACACCCTTCTAACCGTCAGAATGGGTGTGGCCAGCGTGTATATATTCAGCGCTCATAGGCTAAAATTCTGATTTTCTTGTCTTCAGCGACGCTCTTCGCATCGCTGGATCTTGAGAGCCGCCGCCGTTGAAACCAGCGACCAGCAAGCTTAGGACAGCGCCTGAGGAAGCCGGCCGTCTTCGCCGCCTTCAGCCATCCGTGTCTGCTACGCTATCCGGCGACATATCCTTTACCTTATTACTGTTTCTGCTCGTGCCGCGCCCCGCTCAGCAACGGAGACCGCCACCTCTCTGCGCTCTCCGCCTGGGCCGCGGGCACGCTGCCACCGCACTCTCCGAGTGCGAAGAGCTTTCAATGTCGACCCTGCGGGCTCGACTTGAAGCTTTCGACCAAGCTGTCGCTCCGCCTGTCCCTGCCGGGCCGCGCAATAAGAAGCGCCGCTCGCAGCGACCACCGGAGACTGTTGTGACTGAGGAGCTCGCCGGAACCTCTCCCTCGAGCTCTCTCTCGCCCTCTCCCTCCCGGGAGCGATATTTTTTTTCCCAGGATGGTAGGGGAAGACTCATGAATATTCATTAGGGAAGTCATCCCTGATTGGTCTTAACCCCAGTGACGGGTAGGTTTAGGGGCGGGGTTATGGAGGTCATAAGACCCCCAGTGACGGGTAGGTTTAGGGGTGGGGTTAGGGGTAGGTCATCAGACTAATCAGGGATGACTTCCCTAATGAATATTCATGAGTCTTCCCCTACCATCCTGGGAAAAAAAATATCGCCTCCCGGCCGCTCAACCGCCGGCTCTCGCCCGCGCCGCCGCCGCGTCAGGAGATGAGGCGAATGTGATAGATACCCGTACTCTCCCTCTGTTCGAGCCGTGCAACTACGCCGCTCACAAGGGATGGCAGAAGCGGACGGTCTCGGAGCGAGTTTCCTCTCCCTCTGTTCGAGCCGCGCAAACTGAGCCGCTCACGAGGGATGGCAGGAGCGGACGGTCTCGGAGCGAGTTTCCTCTCCCTCTGTTCGAGCCGCGCAAACTGAGCCGCTCACGAGGGATGGCAGGAGCGGACGGTCTTGGAGCTCTCTTTACGTTACAAGAAAGCTACTCCGTCCTCGCGCGTCACTCACCGGTGAAAGGGGAACAGAGTGTTTTCGTCCCGCCGTGGCCTGGACTATAACCTCCATTTCTCACACATTTCTCAGTCCCCTCTTAAGTTCAGGCGACTGGAATTGTTACTATTGCAGTATACGAGCCTGTTATAAATACACGCTCGCCTGCAAGCAAACGCCGTCACAAGACATGATGACGCTAACCGAGTACTAATGTATTCTCCCCTGTGGCTCAGTGGCGGAATCCTAGACTGTCAAGCTAGAGACCGGAGTTCGGTCCCCGCTCTCGCAGCAGATAAAGTTTATGCTGTTCGCTTCTCCGAGCTCGCGGCCAGTTTTTCTTACATATAGAAAACAAGCCCGCTCTCTCCCTCGTTGGGCCGCGCAGATTGCGCCGTTCAAGGGATGACAAAGCGGACGGTCACGAGCAGCGTTCAGCGTGCGCGCCTCACTCACCGGCGAAAAGAGAAGAGAGTGTGTTAGTCTCGCTACGGCTGGACAACCGCCAATCCTCACACATTTCTCAGTCCCCTCTTAAGTTCAGGCGACTGGAAATATTACTATTGCAGTAAACGAGCCTGTTTTAAACACACGCACGCCTGCAAACAAACGCCGACGCGACACATGAGGTCGCTTTTTATATGCTCGCGCTAACTGAAAGCTAATGTGTTTTCCCCTGTGGCTCAGTGGCAGAATCATACGCTTTCATGCGGGAGATCCGCGTTCGAGCCCAGCTCTCGGGGCAGATAAAAATTTATGCTGCTTGCTTCTCCGAGCTCGCGGCCAGTCTTTCTTACTTACAGAAAGCGAACCCGCCTCTCGCACCACACCTTCTCAGGGTGCTCGAGTATTTTTGAGCGTCTAAACACGAGAGAAGAAAAGACGGTTAAATCCCGCAGCCCTGCGGCTGGACCACCGTCGAAGCTTAACGCTCTGTCAGTCCCCGTTGCCACGGCTACTGCAGCTGTTTACCTCGCAGTCAACGAGCCGGTATATCTACCCGCTCGCCTGCGCGCACCCGCCGTTCTCACGGCAACCCAGAGAAATTTCAAAAGAGCATAATGTCTGGTTGCACGGCTGACGCCGTATGTGTTTCTAGTACAGTGAATGTGCCCACGTTTCTGTGCTCACCCCTGTACACAAGCACTATACATCCCGTGTCTCTCACAGAGCCCACTCTCATGAAGCAGGCAAAAGCCGCTTTAGTGTTAAAAGTAGGTCACGTGTCCACTTCTCCGTGCCCACACCTACTCACTGCCCGCTCTGTCACACGGCCTTGCACGACCGGTCATGTTTTAAATGTAAGTCCTGTGGCCGCCCTCGAGCGCTCACACATACTAACTAACATTTTCGCCCCGACGCCGACATCGCGCGTCGCGCCTCACACTATATGTTCCCCGTCCAAAGCCACCGGGACACTGTGTGTAAAACGGCCAGCTATCGCTACGTGCGATCCGCCGTATCTAAGCACCAAGAGCGCGCGCGCCCCTGAATGTAAGTCCTGTGCCCGCCCTCGAGCGCTCACACATACTAACGAGCATTTTCGCCCCCGACGCCGCCATCGCGCGTCGCGCCTCACACTTTATGTTCCCCGTCTAAAGCCACCGGGACACTGTGTGTAAAACGGCCAGCTATCGCTGCGTGCGATCCGCCGTATCTAAGCACGCGCCCCTCCGTTTCGAGCTCTCGAGCCCGCGATGCGCGGCGATCGGAGCCCGGAGGCCATTCTGCCCCTGGCTGCACACGCAAAAGCGTGGGAAGCTATTCCAGGCGCATCAGAACGGGTGCTAAGCACAGTAAAACAGGGCTATACTCTGCAGTTCGCTCGCCGCCCTCCGCGCTTTCAAGCGCGTATCGAGACCAGAGTGAATGGGGAAGTAGCACATCTACTTCGAGCAGAAATAGCTACACTTCTGTGCAAAAGGGCTATAGAACCGGTTTCCCCTTCCATGAGCGAGTCGGGCTTTTACAGCCGTTATTTCCTCGTTCCCAAGAAGGACGGAGCTCTCAGACCAATTTTGGATCTGAGACGTTTGAACAAGGCTCTTATGAGAAGACCGTTCAAAATGCTCACAACCAGACAAATTCTCGCGCAAATTCGCCCGAGGGACTGGTTTATATCTCTCGATCTAAAAGACGCGTGCTTTTCAGATCCAGATAATACCCCGTCACAGGCCATTCTTGAGATTCGCCTTCGACGGTCAGGTATATCAGTACACGGCCCGTCTGTCGACACAGCGCGCGCGCTGCATTCGACGCCTGGCCGCGTCCCTCCGGCCGGGCAGCACCGTACCTCTCAAAATATTTCAGAGGTTACTGGGTTGTGTGGCCTCAGCCGCAGCAGTGCTTCGGCTGGGTCTTTTATGAATGCGCCCGCTACAACGCTGGCTGAATGCCCGAGTGCCTCACAGAGCATGGGCTTCCGGCGGTATTCGCATCAGAGTGACTCAGAGCTGCGTTTCAGCTCTGAAGCCCTGGTTAGCGGCCGACTGGTACCAGCAGGGAGTGACAATGGGAGCTATCTCACACCGCAAAGTTCTCTCGACGGACGCTTCCACCTCAGGCTGGGGCGCTCTGTTCGAGGGCAAACCGGCTTTTGGCCTATGGTCAGACCGGGAAAAATGCCTCCACATAAACTGTTTGGAGATGATAGCGGTCGAGAACGCGCTCAGGCGCTTCCTCCCATTCATACGGGATCACCATGTGCTAGTCCGCTCGGACAACACGTCCGTGGTATCCTATGTGAACCGACAGGGCGGTGTCAGATCCAGGAATCTGTGCAGGCTGACAGAACGCCTTCTCGTGTGGGCTTACCGCTCGCTGCGCTCGCTGAGAGCCGCGCACGTGCCGGGCCACCTGAATGTCGGTCCAGACAGACTGTCCAGGGACAACATTCCCCCGGGAGAATGGTCTCTACACCCCCAGACAGTCCAGTTTCTCTGGCGCCTATTCGGCAGAGCGGAAATCGACCTGTTTGCGTCAAAAGACAATGCTCAATGCCCGAAGTTTTATTTGAAGAGCGAGGACACGCTGTCCCAGACATGGCCCAGCCTCCCGCTGTATGCTTTTCCTCCGATCTCCCTGTTGCCACAGGTCATTTCGAGGATCAGAGAAACGCACCACTCAGTGCTGTTTATAGCCCCGCGATGGGAAAACCAAACTTGGTACCCAGAGCTAGTGAGGCTGTCGCACTCACCCCCATGGCCGATCCCGGTGAGAAAGGATCTCCTCTCCCAAGCCGGTGGATCGATCTGGCATCCCCATCCAGAGCGCTGGTCGCTGCATGCATGGGTGATCAACGGATACCCGTTGACCTGTCAGAAGGGGTCGTGAACACGATCACACAGTCGAGAGCCCCCTCCACGAGACGGCTCTACGCGTCTAAATGGTCGGTGTTTTCTAAATGGTGCGCTACTAAAAACTTGGATCCGCGCGCATGCGGGGTCCCGCGGGTGCTCTCCTTCTTACAAGAGCTGTTGGAAAAGGGCAGATCCCCTTCCACGCTCAAAGTATATGTGGCCGCTATTGCAGCGTTCGCTGAGACGACGCGCGGCCGGGCAATGGGAAGGAATGAGCTCATTATCCGCTTCCTCAGAGGAGCTAGACGGATGAATCCCCCGCGGCCCCCCTCGGTTCCCTCGTGGGATCTGTCCTTGGTCCTAGCGGCCCTAGAGGCTTTTCCCTTTGAACCGCTTGAATCCGCGGATCTAAAGTATATGTCGCTTAAAACCGTTTTTCTGATAGCTCTGTCTTCAGTCAAACGAGTGGGTGATTTGCACGCGCTATCTGTTAGCCCTGCATGTCTTGAGTTCGGGCCGAATGACTCGAAAGTCATTCTCAGACCGAGACACGGTTACATCCCCAAAGCGATTGGAACCCCGTTTAGGGCACAAGTTATGTCCCTCTCGGCTCTGCCAGCATCCGACAGTGGGGACAGTGATAACCTCCTATGCCCTGTCCGGGCGCTGAGAGTTTACATCACGCGCTCCGCCGCTTTCAGGCGTTCAGAGCAGCTCTTTGTTTCCTTCGGCGGACGCACCAAGGGTCTTGCCGCCTCGAAGCAGAGCTTGTCCAGGTGGATAGTGGACGCGATAGCAGCAGCTTATGCCTCCAGACACCTGCAGTGCCCTCTGGGCATCAGAGCCCACTCCACTAGAGGCATGGCCTCGTCGTGGGCCTGGTCCAGCGGAATTTCTAATCACGGTATTTGTATGGCGGCGGGCTGGGCCTCCCCGTCAACATTCGTGAGGTTTTATAACCTGGAAGTTCCTGCCCTACAGGCAAAAATACTGTCAGCATAAGTGACATGTATGCTCTGCCCATTTCTCGTGTGCAGACTACGTTCATATGCTGGCGCTATTCTGGTACTATACTCAGGGTGAAGTGTTTGACTCAGACCGGCTGATCCGCTCTGTTTCCTATTTCCCGTTACGCGCTGTTGTCGGTGCTGGCCCGCGCTGCTGGCCGCCCGTATTATTCTCTGTCGCGCGGGAATTTTTCCCTTCATGTGAGACCGACTATGTCGTTTTTCTCCTACCCTTATGAGTGCTTATGTACTGTATGGGCTCGCTCTGCCGGCCCTACTGTTTGTACTGTTATATGTTTATAGACCGGCCGCGCCGCTCTATTTCATATGCTGCATGAAGTGCCTGTACTGCGCTGGCCCGTCTCTCCGACCGGCCACATTTCCCAGCAGAGTGTTTTCCCCGGTTTCCCTGGGATTCATGGGCTGGATGCTCGGCGCACACGGCGTTGACAAAGGGTTCCCGATGCGTAAGCTAACCTTACGCAATACGAGAGACCTCTCGTAAGAGAACGTACTCGGTTACTAATGTAACCTCGGTTCTCTCTAGAAGAGGGAACGAGTATTGCGTAACCTGCCGTGTCGCGCCACGAGCTTTTGCGCTTCAGACTGCGAAAACCAGAATTTTAGCCTATGAGCGCTGAATATATACACGCTGGCCACACCCATTCTGACGGTTAGAAGGGTGTGGAGGGCGCGAAGCGCCCTCATTGGTTGCCGCGTTCAGAGCGCTCACCGATAGGCTTAAGCAGTTGCCACCGAGCAGCCAATGAGCACGCTTATACAGCCTGCCTAGGTCTGTCGTCTGCTGCACTGCGTTGACAATGTATACAAAATTAAGGATAATTTTTTGGCTTCAGATCTCGAAGAAAGAAGACTTTCCCGATGCGTAAGCTAACCTTACGCAATACTCGTTCCCTCTTCTAGAGAGAACCGAGTTTACATTAGTAACCGAGTACGTTTTAACATACATTATCAACAAGTGTTTTAGATTATCAAGTGTTTTAGATTAGCTAGCTTCACTATTCTGCCCTCGTAAAAGAGTTCCTCTTCAACTAGGCAGACAGATAACTCCTTCCACAAGAAAGTTGAACTGAAGCATGGATTTATTAGCACCACCACTTCAAACAAGTGGAACAGAGGAAAGGACAGAAAAAGGGAAGAACACGTTTCTAAAAAGACTGTACATTAATAATCGTAACAGTTTGCCTGTTGACCAATTCCAAACATATGATGGAAACAAGCTTTTTGTAAACCTAATACTTACAGACAAAGCTTCTATAAATGATTGCAAAGATGATGAATTGATTGAAGATAGCTGCTTTAACTGTGTGACTAGCATCAACTGAGTAAAACAAGATTGCTGCTATTAAAGGTCAGAGGTTACTCTCTATGGGTGTTTTCACATATAGTTCATTTTAGAAGAACCAAACCCAGTTCACTTAAAGTGAACCAGAAAGGGAACCAGCCGGAAAGTGTCCTCAGTCCTTTTGGTGTTCACATTATAGTGGACTCAAAAGAGCACCCGTTTTTTTTTTTTTTGGTCCTCTTCAGCATTGAAGTGATCTCAAACCCTTTCTTGTTAACACCACAACCTCAAAAGAACTCCGACCATCACAAGTGCTTGCACCCAAAATGTCATCCTGGTCATCATAGAAGGGACAGGAATGCTTAATTTCACCCACTTTGATGCATTTTGTCAGGCATTGAGTGTAAGCCCGTCTGGATCGGTCCAAAGGTGGTATCCGATAGAACGGGTGAAGGTCTCTGCGTGTTACTGTCTTTCCGTGTGGCAAAGTAATTTAATTCATTTAAGCTTTTATCTGACTCCATTTTATAACAACCTCGAATTTAGGTTAGATTGTCAATTGGCTATTGGTCAATCATATAATAGTTTAGCAGCACATTTGATTATTCTTTTCAACTCTTTACTTATATTTTACCCGTTCATATTAGGAAGCTATGCCGCTCAGAGGCCCTCACACTTAACGCAGGTCTCATGTTCACAAGCTCATCAGTTTTCATCACCAAACAGAGGTAATTGCTATATACCTGAGATTGATCTACTTGGGAAAACAATTTCAGAGTCAGTCGGAATAAAATCAAATGTAACAATTTATTATGTCAGGTAAATGTATCATGCCAATTTCATAATCAGTTCAAAGATAATAGAAACATCAAATGCTCTGAAATAAAGAGAGAAGATCCGAACCTGACATTATAAAATACATGATGCAAAGTGTTTGGCATACACTCAGCATCACGGGCTAACTTGAGTTACAAGTCGCCCCGAGCCTCTTGTTGCAATTCATTATATACCCAGACCAAGACAGAAACTTTGTTCACATGGAAACATTTGCTAACAAGGGGAATTTGCATTCAGAGTTTAGACCTTTTGAGAGCAGGAGGCCATTTGCCTGGAAGACGCACCATCCTCTGTGTGAAAATTATCTCTAAAGTTGTCTCGAGTTATCTTTTGTTTTACTACTTTTGGAATGAGACCTTTGTACCAGTCGCACTGGGACACCTTTCAAATGATACCAAACATGTATAATTACTTATTGTACACCAGTGGTCTCAAACTCAATTCCTGGAGGGCCACAGCTCTGCACAGTTTAGCTCCAACCAGCTCCAACTCACACCTGCAAGGAAGTTTCTAGTAATCCTGAAGACCTTGATTAGCTGGATCAGGTGTGTTTGATTAGGGTTGGAGCAAAACTGTGCAGAGCTGTGACCCTCCAGGAATTGAGTTTGAGATCACTGTTGTACACATTTAACATTGCATAGGTTTTCAGTGAGTTTTAGATGAGGGGGAGCAGGGGGAGATGATGAGAATGTAAAAGTGAGGTGAGAGCTGCACTGTGTGTTGCATCTCGGATGTTGCTGTTACTATGCAAGAGAGAGTTCAAATGTTAATTCTCAGGAGAGCCTTTTGCTTTCTCGCTGGGTAGCCCAGACTTACTGGCACCCACCTTACAGTAGCACTGTTCTGTTATAGCCTCTTTTAGGGGTGGGCGATATGGCAAAAATATCATATCACAATTTCTTTCAGGAAAATCCCGATTTTATCACCAATGTCTAAGGTTTTTTTTTTTTTTTTTTTTTTACTGTTTTCCAAGTGACAGCAGTACAGGCAAACTAATTTCCCCATTTTAAAAATGTAGCCTTACAAGGTAACAAAATAATGTAATTATAAAATATAATTTAATTATTTTATCTTTGTTATTAAAAAATAAGAACAAAGATACACATTACAAATACAAATACACAACATAATATACAAATTGAATAAACAGTGCTTTATTTTTCAGCCACAGTAGGTGTAGGCTAGGGATGGGCAACTTCGGTCTGTCCTACTGGTTAATTCCTGAATCCTTTTGTCGTCATTATTATTCATACTGTATGAAATATGAGAATGAATGGACTGTCCTCTCACCAGGTGAGGAGGTTGATACCAGGCACTAGATGCTTACAGTGTTGATAACAAATTATTTATTAGCACTAGGTATTCTTGCTGAAGAACAACTGCCCTATGTGCAGCACATGATATAGCCTGTTTAATTAGCTGGATTTCAATTTATAACAGTACTTTTAATTATAACAATTCCTGATTTGTAAGGATTCTACGGTATAGACAATTTCATGTATTCCTGTTACTTTGTTTGAAGGTGTTACTGTTTTAAAGGACTTTTCATAACTCTGAATATATTTGCTGAGTTATGTCTAATGAGCTTTTATGAGCTTTTAATTAATTGTCTCGACTCACACCTGCTGCTCTGAGATGATGTAATAATTCTCTGTGTAAAAGAAAGTTTATAAATAAAATCTGTTAAATCTGCATATCTGTAAGCCAGTTTATTTAAAGCTACACTGTGTGATTTTTACCCCCATCTAGCGGTGAAATTGTATATGACTACCCAGTGAATATTAGTTTCTGTTCCTCTCAATTCCGAGGGCGTTTTAACTCCTACGGTGGCGTATTATTCCAAGATTAACATGGCTTCCAGTTATCGACTTCGTCCATGACAATAATAAACAATACCTCTAAAATGAATAAAACTACAGGACAGATGTCAGGAGGTAAACGTCACCCTTGGAATCGGCTATCCCAGCATAATCAGATTAGGCTAACGTTACAATGTGTACAAAGTAAAAGCAATTAAAAATAACTAAAATTTACAGTGTCCTTTTTTTTATATAGCTTAAAAAATTGCGCCTTTAAAACTATTCATCACCTGTGATCCGTCGCAGCACAGATTTATGTTACAAGGTAAACAATACTTTTTCACCATTGATGCGAGGATGAAGTTATACTAGAGGTCGATCTGGCGTTATGCACAACCATGCTATGGTTAGACAAGCAACTATAAAACTTTGAATTTACACAAATGAATTACAACAGGCTGAATTACCTGTCGAGAAGAAAGCAGGCAACCTCGGCGTCCGTTTTAAAATCTTTTCTCCTCATGAGCTCTTTCCATCTGGGAAAAGTTACTCCAATATTGACTATGGTCTTGCTGATTTGTCTGTCGCGTTGACGTTTTAATTCTCTCTTTCAAGTGTGAGTACGCACACACACACACACACACGCACACACACACACACACACTATCTTTCAAATCTGCCGGCACTCGCGAGCTCGCGAGTAATCTCCCCCTCGCATTCGTCACGGTGTCACTGAGTGAAAAACGCAAAAGGCGAAGCTTGAATTTACAGGTATGTCCCTCTTTGGCTAAAGTAGTTTCAAGATGGAGGGGCAACATGGCGACCAGCATTCGAACCCCTCACCCGTATGTACTTTCAATGGCAGATTATAAACTTAAGAGAATACTTTATTACTTGAAAGAAGTAAATATACATTAATGAGCACATATATTTTTGAAAGAACTAAGTGTTTTTTGCTAAGAATCAACTAAAAAAGTTACACAGTGTAGCTTTAAGATATTTTTTTGCGCCCATAGGATCAAAACTTCTTTGTCATTGGGGCGTACCCTGGGAATTATTTTAATAAGGTACAATTTTCTGCTTTTTTCCCCTGAGGCGTTCCCACAGTTCCCACCGTTACATACGTAACAACCCCTATATGTTGACATTTTATTTTCACAAATGTGATCCTGGACCACAAAACCAGTCATATGGGTCAATTTTCTGAAATTGAGATTTATACATAATCTGAAAGCTGAATAAATAAGCTTTCTATTGATGTGTGGTTAGTTATATAGGACAATATTTAGCCGAGATAAAACTATTTGAAAATCTGGAATCTGAGGGTGCAAAAAAAAAAAAAAAAAATTAGAAAATCGCCTTTGTATTTTATAATACAAATAATTGCATTTTGCTGCATTCACTCATAAAAATAAACGTTTTATATATTTACGGTTGGAAATTTACAAAATATCTTCATGGAACATGATCTTTACTTATTTGCCTAATGATTTTTGGCATAAAAGAAAAATCTATAATTTTGAACTATACAATGTATTGTTGGCTATTGCCACAAATATACCCGTGCGACTTGTGACTGGTTTTGTGATCCAGGGTCACAAATGTTATTTGAAATATTAAAGTAGACACTTCTCTTTACACTTTAGTAGACACAATTAACACAGAACATATTGCACTTTTGATCATCTGTTGTGATATTAGTAATAAGAGTTTTAAAAATGTACCAATTGCTTGTGAAAATTATGCCAAAGCAGTAAAAAGATCTAAAGAAATATGAAAATGCAGATATTTTTCATTAACAAATAAGCTGTTCATAAGCTTTTTAACTAGATCACTTCACGAGATGCTGAGCCATGGGCGTAGGTTTAGGGGGGGACGCTAGGTACTAGTCCCAATCAATATTTTGAGATGACAAATTTGTCCCCACCAATATTTAGCAAGCTCCTTTGAACTGCTATTTGGATCTTTGCGCTGCTATTTGGATCGATTCCAACGGCCAAAACAACGACAGTACAAGAAACGCCGTAATTTGATTGGCGGCGGTGTATCTGACAGGCTACACGCGCGGGCCGGGACTACTTTTGTGCTTGCACTGGCAGCGAGCGGGTGGTGTGTGTGTGTGTGTGTGCGTGTCGACGACGCCGACGGTAAGTTACCAGGGCTGTCTCTCTGCCACATACAAAGGCCAGAGTAAAACATTTTAATATTCCGTTTTTTGCCACTTTTTGTACTTTGTAGATAGATCAGCTATGCCACCCAAGAAGAAGAAAGGGGACATACGAAGCTTTTTCATAAAGCAGAGTGTAAGTAGGCAAAATAATAGCCACACAAATAAACTAGCAGTACTAGTAGTAGTGACTGACCAGGCTTTCAAATGCAGATTCTACTGTGGAAAATAGAATTGGTGATAGTATTAGTATGTGTTACCCAGGATGTTGTTACAGTTAAACCTAGCAGCAGCAGCAATCTTTCAACTAAGGTTAAGAGTATTGATTAGGCTGTGCAGCACAGCACTAAGGCTACGTTCACACTGCAGGGCTTAATGCTCAATTCCGATTTTTTGAAAAAATTCGATTTTTTTGCAAGGCCGTTCACATTTCCAATTAAATGCGACCTTTTGTGATCTCCTGTGTGAACGTGAAATGACCCAGAAGTGACCCGCATGCGCAGAAGAGTACTCAACGGTCAACGACGTCACTTGTTGTTTGCGGAAGTAGCTAAACTTTAACCAGAGCCCGTCTCTGCTTTAACTAACTGTGATTCTCTCACTCACACACACACACGCACACACACGAGCGCACGCAGCGACCGTTACACAAGAGCCAGACTGCAGCCGCTGACCTATCTAATATCAGATTCATCACAAATAAGTTAACATAACGTATATATAATGGCCGTGGGCTTTTTTTTTTTTTTTTTTTTTTAATTAACGGGCTCGTCGAGGTCGACCCGTTCGGCAGATTTACCTCAGCTCGACGAATATGCAGTCCGTTTTCAAACCGACGACTACTTCAATGCAGAATTATGACGTTTTTCGCGTATCAATGACGTGCGGGTCGGATACATGCGACCTGGCCGTTCAGACTGAAGTCGCATTTCAAAAGATCGGATATGTATCGGATTTGGGACCACATACCCAAGTGGCCTGGGTCGCATTTGAAAAGATCGGATCTGTGTCGTTCAGACTGGCATGAAAAGATCAGATACAGGTCGCATAGGGGCAAAAAAATCGGAATTGGGTCGTTTCAGCCTGCAGTGTGAACGTAGCCTAATAGACTCATAGAAGTCGCGCTATCATGATAGAATGCTACGTTAGCAAGTCACTGAATGTTAATTAGCTGACCTTAACTTAGAATCTTGCAGTCAACATAAACAGTGGATCTGAGACATTTTTCGTTTCTACATTCTATTTATGTAATGTATGTAATGTATTTGTGAGTGAGTGTAGCCTAAGAATTTAATATTTAAGAATAGAATATATCAATAGAATTTGATATAGAATAGTAGATACAATTTTAGTATTAATGGAATACTGTAATCATGGATAATAATAATAATAGATAATAATAATGGATTTGTTGTGTTGAATGCATACTATGATACGTGTGTATTTTATTCATTTGTTCATTATTTAATAATTTATGTTAATAAAACGTTTGGTTGTTCAGCATTACACAGTCTCAGGTTTTTATTTTTATTTTTTGAGAGTGCATTTTTGAGATTATACAGTTATACTAGCTCTTTAGGGACAGTATACAGGATGGTGTATTGGGGTCAGGATACAATATAATGAGATGAAGTAGATTCACTTCTGTATTGTGATATTCTGTATTGCCAACAGTCTGAAATCGCCATTAAAGCACTGGTATCTTACAACAAAATAATTCCGGGGGGGGGGGGGGGGGGGGGATTAAGAGCTGAGGCCAAAGCTGAGGCCAAACCTACGCCCTTGTGCTGAGCGCAAGCAACTGAAAACCGAAATACAAAATACATGAAGAGAGGAGCAGGGCTTATCTCACCAACCCAACCGATGCAAACCCAGCCAATAAAAAACGTAAACTATTCCTGTACAAACTTTTGGCAAAGACCGTTTAGGTTCAATTACTTGATTTACATGGATTGTAGATACAGCATGCAAATATGCAAAGATATGCAAAGTGCAAAGATCCGTTTGGGCTATAATGAAGAACCTGAAGATGGGAGCAGTGCTTATCTTAACACCCTGACCTATAAAAAAACTTCCAACACTCCTGCAGGACAACAGTTTTCTTACAGGTGCTGTTATTCCATAGTGGAAGTCTCCTCGAAAGTCTCCTCAGGTATGGGTTTGCTTTCTCCAGTCTATTTTATTTTGAAATGTTATTTTATATATATATATATATATATATATATATATATATTAGTATAAATTAAGTTAAACATAAGTATTTACTTGTATTAATTAAATTATGTGGCCGTTGCTTGTTATTTCAGGTAATGATTAAAACTTTTTGAAATCAGTTTAAAACCTTTTAAAACTTCATTTACTGTTGCTTCTGGCCATGGTGTATAACACTGTATGTTGTCTCTGCTCATACCACAGATAGATAATAAACTGGTTACACTTCATTTTAATAGTTCACATTCTACTAACTATAAGTAACTTTGCAACTACATGTCAACTAACTCTCATTAGAGTATTGTAGACTGTTAGGTTGGGGTTAATAGAATAAGCTGACATATAAAGTACTTGAAAAGTTACTTATAATTACTTATATTTATTTTGAAGGTCCCTAATAAAGTGTTAGCAGATATTAAAGCAGAAAGTCTACTAATACTCCAATGAGTGGTAGTTGACATGTAGTTGCAAAGTTACTTTTTACTAACTCTTTAAAGCATAGACAATCCGCTCTTTGGAAGTTCATTTAAATATTCATTGAAAAGAAGTTCCCTTCCAAGGGATGACGACACTGGCGAATTGACATAAAACTATGATTTGACTATCCATAAATATGTTTTAGATAGTTACAATTGTATTTCAATGAGTCATAATTATAATTTGACTAGTCAGGATCACTGATCTATAGAAATGAATGGATTGCTGCCATGTTGGTATTCCCTATAGTATTCCCTCACATTCTATTGAATTAATGGGAAATCATCTGATTTTAATGAGAAAACATTACCTAACGAGTCAGTGTTTTTATCTGAAGTCTCCCTGTACATTCTTACAATGCAAACTTCCTAAACATTTACATTTTTATTAGTTTAAAGTCAGGAATGTCCCCTGCTTCCCTTACGAAAAAGTAGTATACTTTAAGTTCATTTTATGAAGTATACTAAAATAATGTTCAAGTATATTTTTAAGTATACTTTATGTATACTAATATCAATGTGTACTTGTAAGTGTGCTATTTCAATACTGCTTGGCCCACTTTTAGTATATAAAAGTATACGTTTAAGTGTGCTATAAGTGTAACAGTAGTAAACTTTAAGTACACAACTAGGTTTCTCATTTTTAATGCACCTGTACTACAAGTAAACTTATAAGTATACTAGTAGTTTACTATTTTAATACAAGTAGTATTTTTTTTAGTTTATGAAAGTACACACTGAAATGTACTCTCAGTAAACTATAGTAGTTTATACTGCAAGTATACTTGTAAGTTTCTAAGTTTTCTTTAAGTGAACATAACATTATACTTATCGTTTATATATTATTTTTGCACTTGCAGTACTGTATACTACTATGTTCAAATGTTATTTTTTTGTACTTGAAAAATACCTTTAACTGTAAAGTACCTTTAACTAATTTTAAAAACAACACTTGAATGTCAGAACACTCTAAAAAACGATTTGTTGGCTGAACAACCATTAGGCCTACTTATAAAAGGAATTAGATTAAACACTATTAAACAGATTAAACTTTTCAACCTCTACTTAACTAGTGTGTGTAACACAAAAATATAAGTTACCAGGTGAACTTAAATGTATGCATAAATAAAATGAAAAAAAAAAAAAAAAGTCAAATCAACTACTATAACAATTGCGTCATAATTGAGTAAATCTAGCATAACATTTTAAGTAACTACACGAGCCACGTGATATGCAATTTCCCTGATGCCTTTCCAGCCAAAAATTGGAGCCATTTTGTGAAGCACAAGTGAAGATAGTGAAAAGGTAAGCTTAACTTTCTATAAACTTAGTAAAATATTAGATTTTGACATTTTAACATTAATAAACACTTGTTTATTGTGTTAGTGGGTGAAGATTTTCTGAAACGCAATGTGAAGACACTGAAAAAAGGTAAGCTTAACTTTTTTAACTTAAGGTAGCCTACACTCGTTTACTGCATTTAATTTGGTCAAGAAAATAAAGGACAAGTTCGGTATTTTACACTTAAAGCCCTGTTTTCAGATCGTTTCTGATGAAATAGAACGGTTAAGATTGAAATTTGGACACATGCTGCTGGCCCGAGAATTTTCGGTTTCTGTGGTAGCACCCCCCCACCTCCACAATGGTTGCATAGGTGCACTGGAACAATCCTTCCTAAAACGCACTAAACTTTAGTTTCGTTGTTTTCAACATTGATAATAATAATAAATGTTTCTTGAGCATTGAAACATAGAATGATTTCTGAAGGATCATGTGACACTGTAGCCTAGAAATCTAGACGCACCCTAGCGGCAGTAAAATGTATTTTGCAGCCAGGGCAGTCTAGCAACTCTCCATAGACTTTCGAGCTGCAAAAACCTAAATTGGGTCAGGCCAATCACGTCGCTTATAGAGTAGGCAGGGCGGGCTTAACATATGAACGACAGAGTTGCGACGGTTACCTGCCTGCGACTTGAAAACAAAGAATGACGGCTGCTGGAGAACAGTCTTTCGAATCGGCTTTAGCCGCGACTCTGGAGGACTTAAGTTGGCACTTAAGTCATTCTTAAAAAAAAGGAAGATGTGTTCGTCGTTTTGCCGGCCAGATATGGCAAAAGTTGAATCTATCAACTAGCTCCGCTGTTGGGAAAAAGCTCTGGTTGGTTGAAGCGCTGTCCTATTGCGTGCAGAGGGAATTTGAAAGACAGCCATTTATCCGGCCCCTCGGAGTGAGCGTGTCTATGGTGAGTTGCCAGACTAAACATCTTGATGTAGGTCTGGCTTGCCAGGCTAGTGACACTGAAGACTGGAGTAATGATGCTGAAAATACAGCTTTGCCAACACAGAAATAAATTGAATTTAAAATATTTTCAAATATAAAAGTTTATTTTTAAATTGTAAAAATGTTTCACAATATTACAGTTTTTGCTGTATTTTGGGTCAAATAAATGAAGCCTTGGTAAGCAGAAGAGACTTCTTTTAAACTAAAAAAATAAAAAATCTTACCATCCAAAAACTTTTGACTGATAGTTTATATAGCATCTAACTTGTACTATTAGCACTTATATTACAATTTACAGTCTTACAGACTAGGATAATTGTCTATCTCTCAGAAAATCCTGAGAATCTCATCAAGCATTATCAGGTGAGCATCTAAAATCGAACAATAACCAAGTTGAGCTCCAAACCTAAATAAACATGTTATATAATGGCAATTAATTAATTTAACCAAATTAGATGTAAAAATGTAATTTTTTTTTAAATATTAAGGTACATTTCTTTCTAATTTTTGTGTTTCAATAAAACGTATTTTCAATGCAATGTGTTTTTCGCAACAATCTGAACAATAACAAGTGATGTTGCAAGTAAATGCAGATTTGCCTTTTTTTTTTTTTTAAAGGATACTCATGGGAACGAAGAGGAACTGGAACAGCTCACATTGAGGATCATCGCGAAAGGTGGCTCAACATATGACCCAATTTGGGGTAATGCTGGAAGGCATAGAGGTGATGACAAGGTTGGCAGGTGTTGCGAAGGCTTCTGTTTTTCTACTTTGCCTAATTTATGCAATTAATCTGAGTTACCCCAAAGAGCTCAGATACTCATTTGATTTTTTTCAGAAGATTCTACTGGAACTAGACAGTGGCAAACTTACTCCAAAGGTTTACTCTCTGAAGAACAGGCTTTTTTGTTGAAATAATAGATATTATTGATAGTGTTGTTCTGACCATTACGACTCAAAATATGTTGAGTCACAAGACCTGTTTAGGTTCAAACACATCTGGTTCTAGTACAGTGTTAGTTTGCAAAGGTTTGATTGTAGTCTTGTTTTATTCTCAGGTTGTTTGTTGCATGTTCCAAAAGTAAATGTTGGAAAAATGTAAATCTTTTAAGAAGTGTTGCAAAGGGTGAAAAAGTGACTTGTTGGAAGTGAACTTCCATTTGTCGATTTGCCACATTTTTTTGCACATTTCATGATGTGTGGTTTCAGGCTTTGCAGCCTGTGGCAAAAAAATAAAGTGAAATGCTTTATTGTGTGTGATTTGCATGTTTAATTTATTTTAAGACATTGAAAGCAGTGCAGTAAGCAGACCAATAGCTGAAGATCTAAAATAAGTTAAAGTAAAAATGTTTTGAAAATAAAAAAATAAAATAAAAAAAACTCATTTAATTGTCTTATTTTTAAATATAAATGAGCTTAAATGTTGTTAACACAACTAAGATTTATTTTGATCTCACATTGCCTACACTGTGTTGGATTTACTTAAAATGAATATGCACCATTTTTGCATCACACTTTTTAAGTAATCCCAACTTGGAATAATTTTACTTAAAATTAACAAGAAACCTTTGTTATATGTATTTAAATATTTCAGTTCACGCAACATTCTTTACTTAAAAATATATGTAACGTGATATAATATAATAAAACAACTTGCAATTACTTAGTAGATTCATGTTACATATATTTTTAAGTAAAGAATGTTGCGTGAACTCAAATATTGTATGGGATTGTATGTATTGTAATGTTTAATGTTTATTTGAATCAAATTCTGCAAATAACCCCAGATATATGTTCCTGCTGGCAGTTCAGAATGCTATGAGCAATCCAGTAATTTATATAGATCAGTGGTCAGAATGATCAGAGGTGTATAGTCCAGGGGTCAGAAAGTAAAAGTCCTGCTATAATGTTTATTCCACCCAAGAACTCAGCCAGTCTGATAATGATAGTTAGAGATATCTGCAATTATAGTTGCACTTGATTCAAGGAGATATCTCTAAATACATTTTGACTAGTCAAAACTCCATTAAAGATATCTGTAATGATGTCATAGATATCTTCATTTGACGCGACATATACACAAAGGTAATTAAAGATCTCCAATTTAGTTTCGACTAGTTACAATTATATTTTAAGATATCTGAATTTATTTAGCTCCTCCCCCTCACCAGAGCCCCTCCCTGTCTTGTTGATAATGCTTAGTGCTAGTTCTACAACTGTCGAGTCGTCTACTTTTGTTGTCACAGAGAGAAAAGCTACTGGATGAATTACTTCAGGTATTATTAAATAATATCTGGATGCATTCATATGGTAAAAGTTCTGCAGCATGCCATAGCATTGTGATTTTAACTGAATCATGTTGCAAAGCGGACCAACTGGAGTGTAATGTTCAATAAAGACAGAGAACCAAACCACAAACTTCTTTTGAAAAGACATGAGTGAAGAACCATGGAATTAAACACCAAAAACTTGAAAAATAGTACAAATAAACGCGTGACGGACAAGAATAATGCTTCAGAACAAAAGGCAGACCCAGTCAAAAAAGGTGAAGGCTGATTTAAAAAAGTTTAAAGGGATACTCCACCTCTGGAAAGATGAATGTGTATTTAAATTGGGTCATTTATGTGAAATTATTTTTGAATTTGGAGCTTTCTAGACTGAGAAAAGCCAGAAAATGTATTTTTGGCTCATGTGGATGAAAGACAACAACTCCCAGAATGCACTTGCTTCGCTGCTCTACGAGGCCACTCCCAAGCCACGCCTACCGGTTAGAGAGCAGTTGTAAACAATAAAGCTAACTAGTCTCCGTTGAGTCTGCCTGGGTTTTTGAGATTGCATCGCACAAAATGTCCGGGATTCGGCTTTTGCGTTCTACAGTCGCCATTCATTGTGTTTACTGTGGCGAGCAGGACGAGACTAGGGCCGCGGGAGAACGACGCGAGGCCGGTGGCGTGATTACTGATGACCGACACCTGTGAGGTACTGGTCTCGTATCTCTCACAGAGGAGCGGGTATTTTCTTGTGGTAAAAAAAGCAGTGGTAAAACGCACATCAACCGATCACGCCACCGGCCTCGCGTCGTTCTCCCGCGGCCCTAGCCTCGTCCTGCTCGCCACAGTAAACGTGATGAATGGCGACTGTAGAACGCAAAAGCCGGTGGCGTGATTACTGATGAGCGACACCTGTGAGACGCACCGGTCTCGTGGGCTATCTCTCACAGAGGAGCGGGTATTTTCTTAGCAATGGGAAAACGCACATCAACCGATCACTTGTTTAGCGTTCATGTAAACACTACATTCAGATTCACCAATCGGAATGAATTCAGTTAGATTGAAACAAAAGGAGTGCATGTAAACAATGAATGGCGACCGTAGAAAGCAAAGCCGAATCCCGGACATTTTGGACGATCTCGACGGCCGGACATGCAGGTTTCTGCCAGTGAAATCAAACGCACTGGCATTGATCTGCGATAGGTCTGTTAGCGCATTAGGTCCAACCCCTATGGGCGGGTTTGAAAGGGTGGGAACTAGTGCTTGTAGTCTTAACAGAAATCCCCCCCTCTTACACTTCCTCCGACAATGACGCAAAATGACGATTTTTGCGTCATTGTCGGAGGAAGTGTAAGAGGTAAATACAGATTTCTCCCGTCTCAGGGGAAAATGAGAAAATGTTGCACGACCATTCAATAGTTTGACTGGGTTTCTAACATTGCAAAGCTTAATGCAAATGGGTGGAGTGTTCCTTTAACTGGCATTGATGACATTGATTAATGCATAAAGTGTATGGATTGTCCCTTCTGTATTATATTGTATTATATCTAGAGATCCTTGATGGAGATATTTTGCTGTGTTCAGTGAAAAGTTCTTTTAAAATGATAGCAAATGTTGCACCAAATAAATAGAACACAATTTAATTCACATCATGCACATCTCAACGTTATCCTACTTTAATAAGATATAGAATAGGACAAACACCTTCTTGAGTCGTCTCTGCATACATTTCAGTATGTTTTCAATTGTGTTTGTACAATACACAAAATCACAAAGTATTCTTTTCACAACACAAAATAAGTGTTTCATCTAAATGTTTCAATCACAGTAACCGCCTTTCATAATGCTATTACTATCAAACTTTTCATTTGCATCACTTTTCGTTCAGTTTAATGAATTTGTCTGTTATTCAATCCATATTATCTTAATGGTTAATCAATGAATATAGATTCTATAGATATTGATTCTACAGGTATAGTTTCTACTTTGTTTGCAATTTCTGATATTTTTTACATTATAAGCGATTCATCTTAGATTATAACCACTATGTTCAAAGTGTGTGTGTGCGGCGTGTGTGTGTGTGTGTGTGTGTGTGTGTGTGTGTGTACACAGGTTTATTGTAGGGACCAGCCAGTGGTCACCCCTAGAGAAATGGATTAATAAACATACTAAATGAAAATTTGCAATTTGTGAACATAGAGCAGGATACAAGGGAAAAGAAACAGTCAATGACTGTGTAACATCAAATTGATCAGTAGAAGGGAGACAGATGACATCAAATACAGCATTTTACAATACAGTATGCCATGTGATACTGTAAACAGATTACCATGGTAGTGTCACGGTTTTGGTTTTGGGTTTGTTCATGTCATGTGATTCCCTGTTTGTCATGTGATCCTGCCATGTGTCTTGTCATTGGTTAATTGTCTGATCATTGTTCACAGGTGTCCCTTGTCTTGTCATTAGTCTGTGTATTTAAGCCCTCATGTTTTCCATGTGTCTTTGTCAGGTATTGTTTCCTGTAATCTGCTGTCGTGTAAGTTCATGCTCATGCTTTGGTTTTTGTTTCCATTCCATGCCATTCCATGCCATTCCATGCCATTCCATGCCATTCCATGCCATTCCATGCCATTCCATGCCATTCCATGCCATTCCATTCCATGCCATTCCATTCCATGCCATGTTTTGTTTCATGTTTGATTTTGTTTATAATAAACTGCACTTGGGTTCTCATCTCTCAACTTGCCTCCAGTGGATTCTTTACAGGTAGAGATTGCCACATTACTGTAACTGACCCTTATAAAGGTCAACTACAGTATAGATTCAGTCATATGGTACAGTGAGAACGCACTGTATTTCCAGCAAACGCTGTTCTAGCACAAAACCTCATGGTAGTTTCAGAATGTCATCACACCTTTTGATAACGCAATATAGATACTATTACAAACATTATGGATTACATTTTTTTAATGTGGCATCTGTAGCCTGTGTTACTGCAATTATTTCAGCAACAAGGGTGATGATTATTGCATTATTTGCTATTAAATGAACTGATTGTTAAAAGTACTAAATTGAAAGAAGATCATGCTGTTGTGTTTTGATGATTAGACCAAATGTTCTCATTACATATTACAATAATCTTGTGTTTGAAACAATGATTATGTGGACTGAAATGTGTATAACTGTAATGAAAGCATGAGATCAGGTTTTGAAATAATGACTATCTGCATTACAACTATGATCAGTTTGGATTTTTGTACTAAAAGTTTTGAAAATGTACACTTTACTTACACTTCACTTTAAAATAGTATACCAAAGCGTATAATTTGTATTTATCTGCCCAGTGGCTTCAGTGCTGGAGTTCCTTCAGGATTGGTTTTCTGTTGGTCTTAGCTGCCTTCCACGCACCACTTAGCTATGGGACTTTGGGGAGACACCACTTGGTTATTCGTTTCCTGTGTGGCGTTTTGAGGATGAGGCCTGCAGCTTATGAGAAGGTCCTGGCCTGTGATTTGACCATGTGTTGTATCTTACATTAGTATTAAAAAAAGAAAAAGCAGCAGTAACAAGGAGTAAGCTTGGAGGTTGCACCAGGTGGGGTCAAATCCTTCTTACACCTGAGAATGGGGTATATGCCTAGAGCACCAACTAGCTATAGTTTTTCAGGCTTTCCCTCCTCAACATGTGTCGGCAGACCAAGAGAGGCTTCACTTTCTTTGCCATGTGAGGGCTCTTAAGATGTATGTCCTCAGACAGATTTTCCCAGTGGAGGAAGTCTGACCAACTATTTATTTTGTTTAGACTTGCCTTCCTAGACCTAGAGCTCAAGTTCTGTCATCCTGAGACGATATGATCAGTTTCATTCTGAGACCGAAGGTGCTTTCACACTGGCAGTTTAGTTCAAAACGGGGTACGGTTCGCATGAATAAGTGCTGATGTGAAAGCTGTCATGCAGACCCGGGTGCACACTGGGGTACCGCACCCAAAACTACCTTAAGGAGGTGGTCTGAGTTTGGTTGTACTTGAACTGTGGCACAATTCACGTGAATGTGAAAGCCGGGAACAATCACGCTCATACTCGGACCGCAGCAAATGTGGCCAGTGTGAAAGCCCTCTGAGAAGATGGTTTATATAAGGTGGGAAACATTTAAATATACCTCTAAGGTTAAGAAAAGGGTTACAAATATATTAAGAAAGGTCAAAAGTAGTTAGATGCTATTTGACCTTGATAGTTGTTAGATGCTATTTAGTGCAAATAGTGGCAGACGCAATTTGCATCCTCAGTTTAAAATTTTTCACCATTGTCTTGTCTCCACTTCGAAACAATGCTACATGGTGGAATGCAAAGAACAAGTCTGCAGATGATTTCAAGAGAAAACAGTTAGACTGGGAAAGATTACTTGAGTCTTGTATCCTGTCAAGGAAAAATTATTAATTTTGTCTTACCAAATACCCATGTGTCTCTCTTATAGGTCTGTGAGAAGATGATGTTCTGTTGGTGTACTCTAGTGCTGTTGACTCTGGTCCCAGTGGTTACAGGTGACAATACTGGAGTTACAGTCAAACTAACCCAGAGGGGACTTGATTTAGGTAAGTGTGAGCATGATGGGCAAACACAGAGATGAGGGAGGGTTGGATACAAATGCAGTTTTATTAAACCTTTCTCTGCGGTTGACGGAATGTACCATAATTTATGACACAACGCTTCCCCATCGTTGATTGAAATTTCAGGCAATCCATGTTTTCTCTGTTATATGATAAGGGGTCACTATTACACATCTTCTGAATAAGTAAAGAATCCAAGCAAAGAAGAAACAAGAAACAAGTGATAGAAGCATTGCTTACGCACATGTAAACTAATGCGATCATCAAACATTAAATGGTATACAAATAAAAACTGCCTGAAGTTACTGAAATGTCAAACTCACAAAGAGGTAAGAGACTAAGTAAGCTTTGGGGGTGTTGATTGACTTGATCTTCTCGATCTATGTTTTGATCATCTTTGAATTGAAGTCTTTGACAAAAATGTGATTTCCTCAGGTTGAGGACGGCACTCTGCCTTGGCAGCAGCGGGTCCAGCAGTGCTGGGCACAGACGCTTACAGTAAACTGTCAAAACTGCCATTTTGTCAGGCAAACTGTGAAAGCTGTGATATTTTGCCTGCTCTGGCTTTGTGTTCTCAAGTGATTTGGAGGAGGTGTGGCTATAGGGAGAGCTCCACAGGGAGGGCGGGAAGTGTTCCCCTTTTATGCTTTTAAAGCTAGTTTTCTATTTCTAGCCTCTTCGAAACCCAGTACTTGAGCAAGCTCTTAACAAATTATAGTCCTTCACGTCTATTGCAATTTGCAATCTCAGAATTCCGGCCAGTTGATAATACCTAGAATTTCAAAATCGACTGCTGGCGGTAGATGCTTTTCATATTTAGCACAAACTCTGGAACAGTCTTCCTAACATTATCCGGGAAGCAGACACACTCTGTCAGTTTATAGCTAGACTAAAAACACATCTCTTTAACCTAGCATACACATAACACATTATTATTAACTTATATTATTCAAATCATGTAAAATGTTAGGCTGCATAGATTAGGTCAGCCGGAACCTGGAAGACTTCCCATAAATCCTGATGTACTCGTTACATCATAAGAAGGATGGCGTCTACGTTAATATTAGTCTCTCTTTTTATCCCGAGATTTACCGCAGTCCGCCGGATCCAGGCTGTATCCAGATCTGATGAAGGGCCTGCACCTGGACGCAATGACAACGCAATCCTGAAGTGTCAACCAGTCCCTCCCCTGTGAAGGCCTCCCTCCCTTCCCTTTACCTCTGTACAGATAAAACGTCATCAAAATGATTCCAGTTTGCATGGAACCACGGCTCTATACAACTTATTTGCATGGCACTTATCTTTACAATGAAAAAAGTGGCTTTATTTTGAATGTCTTTTCAAAGTATCTGGAGCCAACACAGTGCTTGTTCAGAGCTGCCTCAACAAGTCTGTGGAAAGACACATATATATATATATATATAGAGAGGAATAATACTCAATCACATATATGGTTCACTAATCAAAACACTACATGGACATGGAGATCACATGTAGCCTACACATTTCCATTGAATAAGAATATAGATCCGTGATGGCTTTGCATCTTTCATGTCATAAAAAAAGAAAGGAACAGATCCAAAACCCTCATCTTTAAGTATAAGCAGTACAAAAGTTTGTTTGTTTTGACAGTTGCAGGTAAGGCTATTGAGAAGCTCAAACAGTATATCCGAAACATGGATATTCCAGATCAAACTCTTTCAATTCCCATGAACCCGTATATTATAGGGTGAGACCAGTGTTCCTTCAATGTCCTCCTGCTAAATAAAATTTATATTTCATACTGTATACATTTATATTTTATATTAAAATGTATATATTTTCTTGACAGAATGAAGGTTCAAATCAATGAATTTAAAGCGGTGCAGGTGCTTGTTCCTACAACTGGAGTCACTTTAACAATTAAGAGTGCCAAAATTCAGGTGTCTGGAAACCTGGAAAAAGGGTTAGTATAATGTTCATATCACAAATTTTCATCAAAGAAATCATTAGAAAAAAGAATAGTAGTAAGAAACTGGTAAAATTCTTCACACTTCACACAATTCTTTTTTTTAATAAAACACACAATAAACAGACAAAAGTGACTTCTGGATGACGCAAACCTAATTTGTTTGCTTAATTTAACAGACGGAAAACAATTAAATGGTAAATGTGGCAGGTGCAAAAGTTTTGGAATGTCTCCCTCATGTTATTTGCAGGGTTTCAGCACTCCCAGTTTAATACTTTTTAATACCCTTTTAAAAAAAAATAACTGGATGCCATTTTGGTTACGTCCAGGATACATAAAAAAATACTAATATTAAACCTACTTCTTAACCTGGTGGTTCAGAGGCTCTATACAACTTTACCTGTATGGCATTTGCATCTTTACAATGAAAAAGTGGCTTTATTATGAATGTCTTTTCAAAGTATCTGGAGCCAACACAGTGCCTGTTCAGAGCAGCCTCAACAAGTCTGTGGAAAGACACATATATAGAGGTTAACACACAGTGAGTTAAATTAGGCTTCTTAAGAGGAAATAATGCACTGAACTCTATTTCACAGAACAGTCAAATTACCGTTTAACGTGGATGTGGATACACTGACCATTACTGCCACTGTTGCAGTCGAAGTTAAAACTGGCCACCTAACACTCAACATAAAAAACTGTAAAACAGAAATTGGACCTTTCAGAACCGACCCTCTCAGGTAATGTTGTTCAGCTCACCACATCACAAATAGCAGCTGGCTAATAACTGGTTAAATCAGGATTAGTATGTTCAATAATAAAATATATGTTTATCCATTGGGTTGTATGCTCTGCAAATATCACATAACATTTAAAAGGAGACCCATTTGCTCTGGATTATGTTCCCAGAGGCTATGTCATAGAATTTTAGCTTACAGCTCATGAGAACTAACACTTTAAAATATTGTATTTACAGATCGTTGTCTACTCTACTTTCTTGGTTTAATTCATTTTTCCCCGACTTTCTTGGCGAACGGGTAAGACAATCACTGAACATTCACTGTTCACAACAGAAACCAAGAGTCTCATTCCATGTCACTATTAACTATTTGCTGTTTCAGGTCTGTTCTGTGATGACAACCAAACTTGCTGATTTTAACCCCCAGCTGGCAACATTAAATGGTGCTATGAATAAACACTATTAACCACTGACTGTGATGATAATTTCATGACTGCATTCATGACATTCAAAATAATTGTTCTTTCTGTTGTGACCGTTTCATTTTAGACAAAGTACGTGAATTTACTGGGATTGACTTCTCCATGGAGCCTACTGTCATCTCTCGTGACAGCATCGAACTAAGTTTTGTAGGCCTGAACGGGCGGAAGAAACGACGACTCCTCGAAGAAACAAAGACTCTCCTGAGAATTAACATTTGAACACTCTCTTACATAAGTAATAACGCCATCAAAGACGAACCACACGAGCAGTTCACACCTCACTCTTACAGTCTCCTCATCACCCATCCCTTCTCTCCTCATGCAGGATAACCTGAAATCCACCCAAAAATCTATATGGTTTAAAGTGAACAATTATCATACAACACTATACAGGTGAAACTTAGAATATCGTGCAAAAGTTCGTGTATTTCAGTAATTCAAATTAAAAGGTGAAACTAATATATTATATATAGAACTCTATGCATGATTATACTTTTCAGAGGTCCGACATTTCTGTATTTAAAATCCTTTTTTTTTTATTATTGATTTCATGTAATATTCAAATTTAGAATAAATTGGGGTTTTCATGAGCTGTAAGCCATAATCATCAAAATTATAACTTTTGCACGATATTCAAATCTTTCGAGTTTCACCTGTACATGTTTGGCATCATTTGAAAATATCTCAGTGCGACTGGTACAACGGTCTCATCCCCACAGAAGCAAACCAAAAGCTAATAAAGCTTTTAGGAGTTTAGAGATATCTTCCTTACAGAGGAGGGTGGGTCTTTCATGCAGATGGAATCCTGCCCTCAAAAGGCTCGAAACTCGAAAGACTGTGACTAATGCAAATTCCCATTGTTAGCACATGTTTCCATTTGAAAGAGGTTTCTGTCTTGGGCTGATTATTTAAAGAGATGTTGCAAGAGGCTCAGTGTGACTTTGTAGTCAGATCAGTCCGTAATTGGACGCTCAGCATTATATATTTGATCTAATGTCAGGTATGCATCTTTTACTCTTTATCTCTGAGCATTTGATGTTATTTTTACTTGATTATGTAATTAGCATGATACATTTACCTGACTAATAATAAATTGTTACATTTGGATTTATTCTGACTTAGTCTGAAATTATTAATTTTATTAGTTTATGTTGTACCCATTGTTACCGCAAAGCTGCGTCCACGGTTAACTACATACTAGCAGTGTTGGGCATGTTACTTTAAAAAAGTAATTAGTTGTAGTTACTAGTTACTTCTCACAAATAGTAGCTGAGTTAGTAACTCAGTAATAATTACATCATTAGAGAAGTAACTAATTATCTGGGAAAGTAACTGAGTTACTTTTTTATGTTCAAATACGTCAAATAACTTGCCCCCAATATTGAATGAAATGGACACTAAATAGAATACATTATTATTATAAAACATTGCACACTAATCTACACTATTTTACAGTTTTTCTCGATTGCTTAAACACATTTCTTGAAACTATGCCTCGTATTCTCAAAACTATAAACACAAATCTATAACGTCTCACCCAATTCCCCAAACATCCTATTTTCAGGTCAAAATGAAGCTCTACACTCAAAACCATTCACTCTTGCTGAAAAACCAAACTTTGCCCTCAAACAGGACACACAAGCCCTCAAAATCACACACACTACAACATAGTCTAACACACTGGTGCAATAAATTCAAAACAACATTTCCAAAACTGGTAAGTTATGTTGCTTGTGGTTCCCCACGTCACAAACCTTTTCACATGATGAACACAAAAGACACAACCAGTGGATACATTGGCACATTTTTATTCATACACAGAAAACACACATACACAAAAACTGATTTTTTTTTTTTTTTACTCTTTTTTTTTTTACTCTCTCCTCTAATTTTTTTTTTTATATTTACTTACAGTAAGATGTGTGTTACCATCATATGACAGTAAAAGAGCACACACAAACCATATTCTAATATGGAATTCGAATTGTATTGGAATGGTAAAGAGTGTTGGGACGTGACAGGAGGGCCTCCACTCAAGGATACAATATGATGGACACGTCTAAGAATGTTCCACATATGGTTGAAATACCATCATTTGCCTAGAAAGATAACATTCTGGGAGTCAAGACTATAAAGGAGAAAGGATGCCCTCCCTTCACTGTCACACTCTGTGTCACTCTGTGTGACTGTACGACTGCTGGCCTTTTCTTGCAAGAAAATAAACCTCATCAAAGACTATTGGAAAAGTTTGTCTCTTATTCAGTGATAGAATTTTGTTTGCCACCACTCCTCCCTGAAGGTTCTCGAGGCGACGGTAAAGCGACTCAAATTTGGCCTTACTCGTAGCCGAGCCTCTCTCATAGTCATACCATTGACAAAGACATGGGCAACTAGAGTGGCTTGAATTTCATCTGAGACTGCTTGTCTTCTTGCCCTTCCTCCTCCTCATTCTTATCCCTCTTCCTTCATGTCTTTCTGGATCCATTGTTCCAAAACGCAATAAACTGATTTGGGCCCTTTTATATATCTATTGAAGGTTCTGATTGATGTGTGTTAAATTTTGACTCTTAGTGTTTCCACTTGGGTAATTGTGTGCTAACTGAGCTGAAGCTGTGCTGACTTGAGTGAACAATTTTGAATGCTAGTGCTTTCTAAATGACAACATGGTCTAAGCAATGAGAAATGAAGGGATTTGTGTGTAGAGTTTTGCAGTGACAGTTCAACAAATCTGACTCATGTGTCAGAACAGGGAATAGTGTTTATAGTTTAGTGAAATTGGTGTGCTTTTTGATAAATGGCGTTATGGTTTTGAAATTTTAGTTCAAAAGCCTGGTTATAGTGTTTAAGCAATCGAGAAAAACTGTAATGTTGCTGTGGGACAATGTAAGAGACACCTATTCAATTCAATATATATTTCTGTCAGGACCACTATCGTCAAATATGATTGACAATTAGCATACAGTTTGGATTGGCGGTATGGTTCCGTTCTGGGCGAGAACTCCCTGCGCATCCATGCAGCCTAGCATGGATAAGAGCAGGGAGAGCAGCAATAACCCCCCAAAACAAAACCATATGCCGATATCCCCCAAAACCAACTGACAACGCAATCTGGATGCTTTTGTAGTTACCTGAGTAAGCCAAGGCAACAAGCATGTTGCCAATACCTGAAATCTTGAGCAACAGCTTGTTACCAACAATACCAAAAAGCCTTAAGCAACAAGTATGTTGCCCTTACCTAGATGGCCTAACGAGTATGTTGCCTATACCCACATAAGCCAAAGCAACAAGCATGTTGTCAATACCTGAAATGTTCAGCAGTAAACATGCATATTGCAATGAATGACATACCACCTGAAATGAAGAAGTGAAAATTAGATATCAAAATGAATCAGCTGCTTGCTTGTTGTATATCCTCATTCCAGACCAGTTTCTTTGAGTGACGCCTGTAAGCTAGAGATGAGAGATGGAGATTTAATTTCAATTATCTTTTTCATTGGAAATAAGTACTGAGTACACAATACTGAAGTAATCCTGGTGGAAACTTCTGGTTCACACAGAATTAGCAACACTGAATTAGAATTAGCTGGATGGTTTAATGTAACAAGCGTGATGCTGATGCTTGGATATATTTAGTCACAAATATGTAGATTTGAATAAATTCCAATCAGACAAGTTATTTGTTGACATGTACTGCGTACACGGTCACCTGTCAATGATGTCATAACCTTGTTATACTTGGTTGTAGTTTACTTCTGTAGAAAGAGAAAAATTACAAAAAATTATACATACATTTTGTTATTATATTTTTTACACACTACCCCCACCATGACAGAGGCTGATAGAATGGTTACATCCTGATGTTAGAGGCATATGTTGAGCACTATAGATCCAATCTAATTGGGGAAGCATCACCCCAAGCTGGAGCAAGCAAGGTCACACTGCAACAAGCATGTTGCTGTAGCCAATTTAACAATTGTATGGGATCTGTTGGGGGAAGCTTACACCCCTAGCGGCAGCAAAATCTGATACAACAAGCATGTTGTATAATCGCAGAACTATTGCTAAAACTAGTGTAGTTTGGCCGGGGAAGCATACACCCTACAGCAATAGCTCCGACTAGTGGCAACAAACTAATACAACAAGCATGTATAAATCACAGAACTACAGCTAAAAATAGTGTAGTTTGGCAGGGGAAGCATACACCCCAGGGATGGAAATTAGCACCCGCCACCAGCCAAATGCGGGTGATTTTGTGTTGTGGCGGGTAAACTCGCTTCAACTACCGTCCACCGTGGCGGGTAAATAAAGATAGCATACTGTTTCACACGGACGGCGGACACTTTTAGAGGAGGCACACCTTCAAAAAAAAGTGGCGTTACATCGCAGGCGTTAAGAGGTCTGCAGAGAAAACATCTTTGCATTGACTTAACATTGAAATCACTCGCGTCTGACGCGCTATTCGCGTCCGGTGTGAACGCACCAATGCGACGGTGGAGCGTTTTTAAGATTTCCACTCTGGAGGGTGGTTTCACTTTTTTGCGTTTTTAAGCCCCAAAAATGCCGTCGCCGTCTAAACGAAAGGCACATCTGATAAAATATTTTTACGTTTTCACCCGCGAGCGTTCTCGTGTAAATAAGGCCTAATAGTTTCATTGTTGGGACTAAAAACCTAAAACTGGAAGCCATAAAAGACCACGAATCATCCAAATGCCACATCCAGGTAAAAAAGAGAAATATATAAGAGAGGAAGAGTGTATAAGAGAGAAAGAGAAAATGTGAGTATTTCATTGAGACTTGAGATTAAATAAACTGCTTAAGTATTGTAGATATTGTAGTATTAATTTTCACATGCAGTTACACATTGTCGGTTAAAACCAAAAAGTGGCTGATAAAAACATTGAGTGGCTGGTAGATTTTGAAATCCACCAGCCACAGTGGCCGGTGGACAAAAAAGGTAATTTCCATCCCTGATACACCCTACAGCAATAGCTCTGACTAGCTGTAACAAACTAATATAACAAGCATGTTGTATAAATCACAGAACTATAGCTAAAACTAGTGTAGTTTGGCAGGGGAAGCATACACCCTACAGCAATAGCTCTGACTAACGGCAAGAAAACTGATACAACTAGCATGTTTGTATAACCATAGGACTAGTATTAAAACTAGTGTAGTCCGGTTGGAGAAGCAAACACCATCTAGCTCTGAGTCAGATGCAGTGCGCAGCTAAGCAATGAAATACAGTGTGCTTCCTCATTAATGAACATGATTTCTGCTCCCGTCCTACGGATTCCATCGGCTGTGGATGTGAAGATGACGACTCCCATGATTCCACACTCCTTCACAGGACCATCAAGCTACGATGTTGTTAGTGTTGAATACCAGACCTCTGCGGTGAATGTACTGTGTATTATGCACAAGTGTGTTACCGATATCTAGATAGCTTTAGCCACAAGCATGTGGTAACTTTAACACAGCATGTTGAAATAATCAGATAGAATAAAGAACAGGCATTTTCCCAATGCAACCGGATAGCATAAACAACACTTGATTACTACAGCATGTTGCTGAGGACAGTATGCGCAAAATACTAGAAGCCGAAGTAACAAGCATTCGATAACATTGCACTAGCAACCACCATACAGTACTGATAGCAATGTTGCTGAAATGACAGCATGATATTACTGATGCCTGATAAGCTTAGCACAGCATGTGACAAATGACACCAGGTATAAGCCTAAAACAAAGCCATGTTCCAAATAATGACTGGGCTAAATAACCTTGAAAGTAAAACAACCATGTTACCAATAGCAACTAACAGCTTTTAAAGCAAGCCGTTTTTAATAGCCACGATAGCCTTAGAACAAGCAGCGTTTCAATATTTTTTTTTTTTTGTATTTTTTTATATAAATATACACAACTTAAAAATACCACCATGTTGAATTTCAGCCTATAGAGATGCAAGCCCTTAAAAAAACAACAACTCATTAAAATGAAAGCACGGTATACAATACACTGTAGCTTTAAGAACGCCGTGTTTCCAAGAACTAACTTAGATAGACCAAGCGTGTTTGATAACGCTGAAGTGAGTCAACTGAATTGTGAGTGTTTATTATGTCTTTTTTAAAGCTGTGCCACAGCAGAATTATTCCGTTTGCATCATGCATTATTAATTCATATCAAGCAGCTGCTTGAATCTGTGCTGCATAGTGCTAAAGTGTGCAACGCGATCAGTTGCCAATGACAACACATAGTAACGCACATAGCCAATATGATCGCATAAGCCTAGCAAGAGCATTTTAGGGTGTTTCTGCAACTACGGTCACTTTTAAGTCCCAGGAGTGAAATTTTAGATTTATGTTAAAATTTGTCATTTGATGTTTCATAAATATAAATGTAGTGTCAATACACACTTTGACATAAAAAATAATTAATAAATAATATGATTTAATGTAAAATTATGAAGCATTTATAGGTCCAAACACCATTTTTGCTCATGTCCCACACCCGTGGTTTCAAAATTAGCTCATTCTTTTACAATATGACATTATTTCAAATGGAATTGTTTAATATACAGATTCATTTACAGCATCTTAAAATTCTTTGTATTATTTACTGATCATTTTTATGATTTTTTTAACTAAATGTACCTGTCCCACACTTTTGAGTCCTTACCGCAACAATGAAAAAAAGCTTTTATTATGAAATTTTATCGAACACAAACAAGTCTAGTTTCTATGGAAACAGAAATTATCACTTGAGCACATTGCTTACAGACTGGGCCACCACACTACCTCACTCACAAGATACCAAAAAAATAAGGTAAACATCATCTTTTCTGCTCTAGTATTTATTGTGCGTCCTTACCATTCAGCTTAACAATTGTGTATTTTTGAACTACATTTTAAAAATAAATGTATATTACTGTTGAATTCATGTATATTAAGATGCTTAGAGTCAAAACTAATGTGGTAGGCCTTGCTAGCTGCCAATTAGCTAAAATATTAGCAAAAATGTCATTTCCGCAACATGTCTTTACCGCAGCAAATTTAGGTGTTGCGGTAAAGACCTTGTGTTGCGGTAGAGACAAATTCAAGGTTTACTGTATATTAAATGACAAATATTCAGTATATTATTAGTACTGAAGTATATATTAGTATATATATATATATTAGTATATATATAAACATGCCATTTTTTACATAAAAAAAAATATTTTGTCCTTACCGACACAATATGTCATTACCGCAGCACTGCTCTATTTTCATTTTTTTCACATTTTCATTTGCAAAAAAAAATATTTTTACACTTAAGTTGAGATGATTAACACATTGAAATTGCAACATCTGTCATAAAAAGTTAATTATGTTATCTTTTGTGTGTATGGAAACAATTGACATCTAAGGTTACTGTAAATTTTTTACATGGCATAGAAAAAAACATGAAATTCTCTATTTTGTATATTATTTTTTTTTATATCAGTATTTACAAAACTGCATCAAATTTGAAAAAGTTATTTACATATATAAAATTTTTTTATAGAAATTTCTAAAGAAAAATGTATAAAATGAACGTTATTGTACTATTGCGGTAAGGACACTTTTTAAGAAGATGACCCGAAAAACGTAAAAAATAAACATGTTCCAGATTAAAATCTTAACGACTACATTTTATTTTGTGTACATTTTTATATGTATTATAGACTGTGATGGTTAAAATTGAAATTCATAGAGGTTGATTTTTTTTAAATTGGGATAGTCAAAAGTGCCCGTAGTTGCAGAAACACCCTTTAAAGGGTCATGAAACCCTAAACCAAATTTTCTGAGATTTTAACAGAGGTATGTGTGTTGAACACCATTGAAGACAATGTTAGCATCTGTTAGATTTAATAGTAGGGGGAAAATGGTTAAATTTGAGGTTTTTTACGCTATTTTCGTCTTCCGGGTTTAAAATCTTCATCGTGTCCACGTCACAGCACTATAGTACTTTGATGACTCATCGGTGTCTCATAATTATTCATGTACTGAGTTTTCTTATCCAATGAGAAGACACTGTCTCTTAATTATTCATGACACCACGTGGAACTTTCCAAAGACAGACATGTCAAACTGTGATATCGCGTAGTAGATGAGAGAGGCTATAATGGGATACGCGTTTGTTTTCGTGGTGCAAAAGTTCCAGTGCATCTTTCCCCGCGATGCTGCCCGGGCTGCCCGGCATCAACCACGGACACATCTAAACTATGGGTGTGTAGCAACCATTCAACGGGAGAATGGTGGACTTCGACCTTGTACACCAATGCAGGTTTCGGTCTTGCGAGTGATGCGGTTCCGAGGACTTTTCCTATCGCTTCAGAGGTGTGTGTGTGTGTGTGTGTCTAAAATGTAACCCTAACCGTTTTACTTGCATTTTGTTAAATAATCACTCGTTATAAAAATTCAGATATTTCAATAATGCCTCAATTGTATGGAACGTATGCTTAGTTTGTGCAAATTTCTATGACACTTTCCATCTTTATTATGTGGGTTTATGGGGCGCGTAGATCTATGTACGGAACGTTTTTTTTTTTTTAAGCGGAAAATTTATTATTTCAAATATATGCATTTATAGTGTGTATATAAACAAATATATATTTTATAATGGCATAATTATACATATGCATGTACATTTATATGTTTTAAATAGAGTTATGATTACTGTAGTAGGCTATTTGTAGCAGGGCATTCAGTTACTTTTGAAAGGACAAAAATAAGGTGTCAGTGTATTTCATTAGACTTTAACTTTGCCAGCTATAAAAAAATCTAGCATTTCCTCACGTTTTACCACTGATTTTTAGTGACAGTCGATATGCATGGGCCACTTTGGGCTTTGACCACACCCACTCCCCTCCTTTCTTCTCACAGCCACCACGCCCATTTAAGTTGCATTTTTCAAAAAGATTGTGAGCTAGACTTGAGCTGAAAGAGGGGGGTTTCATGACCCTTTAATGAAAACGACTAAGTTAGATAAGCCCAAGCCACACGTATAGCATTAGCAACAAGCATGTTGCTAATACCCTGATATAGACTTTAGCAATGAGCATTAATAAGGACTTAGCTTAGCTTTGTGAAGACTTTCAGAGATGAATGGAGAATGAATCACGTCGAGTACTGTCAATAAAGCAGCGATGCGAGCAGCAATGCAGACTGAGGTCACTTCCAAATCAGGAAACTTATGATAAATGCGGCAAATCTCGTGTTCAAGTTTAAGATGAATCTGAGGTGAAATCCTTGTGGGGAACGAATTCCTCTTGCTAAATTCCTGATTGCACGATTCCTTGTGAGATGATGTTGTTTGCCTGCCGAATTTCGGCATTTAATTCGCTCCTGAGAAACGCGATAGCTGCTGATAATACTGAAGGAGCGTATACGGTGATAGGGGTCGTATTCCTATAGGTAGATGTGGATCAGCTGAGAGTCAGCTGATGCGAGCTTGACTAACGTGACCTGCCAGAACTAACGCTACTCTTGATTGTTAAAATTATCATTACTATTGTGGAACAATAAAGCACAATATATGGTTTAGACGGTCAGAATTCGAAATGGGATTGAATTAATTTCGTCTGACATTTGCTTTAGGTTAGGACTATGTTTCTGGACAGGAATATTACAGGACCAACAAAAAACGTTGATGCAGGAACATGTCTTGCTTGGCAAAATCACGGTGACCAGTCCTTGTTTATTTAACACACCTGATTCAGATCATCAGTTCATTAGAAAAGAGCTCAATGAACTGTTCTGAGTGTGTCAGATAAGACAATGTGCACAGCAGTGGGTCCCCAGGACTGGAGTTGAGAACCACTGGAGAACCACATGTGAATGCCATCAGCGTTTAAAGTCTGTGTAGAGAAAATGGTGTCGTCTTAGCGGCCCCTAATTTAATAACAAATGATCGTTGCGACGGAAGCAAATCAATCAAAACTAACTTTAGCTGTAAAATAACTTTATTAAAGAACCGCTATAAAGCCAAAACAATCTCTGTTACCTTAAATTATACGTTTATCTCTGTAAAGCTGCTTTGAAACAATCTAAATTGTTAAAAGCGCTTTATAAATGAAGATGACTTGACTGGTGTAAACATACCTACTGTCATTAAGGAAGCATCACAAAATATTAAGAGCCGAGGGTATGCAAACTTTTGATCAGGCTAAGGTGTGTAAATTCAGTTATTATTGTCTTGGAAGTGCTCTTTCTGTTGTCTGTTATTGACTGGAATATATTTAAATAACTACGGTAATATCTCCTTTCATCCAACAAAAGAGCAGTGTCAGCGCTCAAGTATATGGGACTGAGCTTAATCTGGCATTAAAATTAACCCCTAATAAGTGAGTATTTGAGTAGTGTGTATCCATCTATGAAAGTGAGATAGTGATCTCAAATTACATTGTTACAAACTGTATATTCTCTTAAACAGAATTGAAGCAAGCATAAAATAAACCAACATAAACCCTTTTGAGGTACAAAGCAAAGAGAAGTAATTATTAAAATCATGTTTTTGAAAATAATCAAGTCTCATCAGAGCAATAATTCTAATCAACAGGTCACAAAACTCAACTCTTTCTTGGACAACATAAAAGATGCTGTGTTTACTTTGATTAATGGTAGTTTTTTCTCTCTCGCTGTAATGAAGGATTATTTTGTTTTATAACATGGGAATGTTATTTACTCATAAACTTATCAAACCTTTTCAGCTTACTTACCGAAAGTATATCCTGGTCATATACTTCCATTCTCCTTAGGGGAAATACACCTTGTAAATACACAAGTTGAGTGTATTACAAATACACAAGTAAGATAACTTTTCTATTGTTGTGATGTTTTATACTGTATATATCGTAAATAAAGCATCTTGTAATGTATGAGTGTACTGAGACCCTATAACCTAATGTGTTTTCTTGAACAGGGTTACTTTGATTGGAACCGATGTTCAATTCCAAGAAAACGCATCACCTCAACACAGCTGAGGACAATTATGTTTGTAAAGGCGATTTATGGTGAATAAAATGCATTTGTCTCTTCAACAATCATGTTTTGAAATTTGCATAAAGAAATATGTTGCATTCACCCCCAGATAACAGCATTTATTTATTTCCTATGTCATATAAATTAATTGTAAAATAAATAATTAATTTGAAAAAATCTATTCACTCATTGTCTGTTTGGAAGCCAGGGAACCCTGTTTGGGTGAACTGAAGAATACCAGAAGCTAGTCAGTTTTACATCACTAGGCAGTCTGGTGGACATAAAACTCAAGTAATTGAGCAAATTTAGCTTCTATTGGTCCAACGACACAATTGGAAGAGGATGAAAGGCCTGCAAGACCACTGAACGTGCAAAGTTGGTTGGAACTTCAGGCACATAGCTCAGCCTAGGGTGAATAATCGCATTTGACCATACCATTCTAGGCAGGAGGATGCAACTGACAGGGCGTTCAGATCACTTACGCTTTAGAGGGAAGTAATAACCATTTTAATAAAGGAACGTTTCCACAACAGAGTCGATGGGCTTGAAAGGTGCCAGGAACAATCACTCTAAAACCATGGCCAGATTCCAGGTGGGAACTCTTACATGGACAGCAGGCCTCAACCTCAAAGTGACACAAAGGAAACAAGTTACTAAGTGGTTCCCAAAGACCCATGGCCTAATGTAATGATTGAAGGAAGTGATGGCTACCAAATAGCAGGGTGATTGGCGGTCATGAAGGAACTCCAACACTGAGGCCACTGGGCAGTAAACTGGGTCCAACTGCCGTTCTCTGCACCATAAGGTGTAAAGTTTCCTTTGGAGGGAGCTTTCGAGTTTAGGATGGTCTTAACAACCTCGGCTGAGAGACCATAGTTTATGAGTCCCTTCAGGGGCCAAACTCACAGTTTCCACATCTCCTGCTGGGGGTGGTGGATTATGCCCCCAGCATTTGACAGAAGGTCCCTCCTGGTTGGAATCTCCCAAGAAGAGTCATTCAGGAGAGATAGGCTACGAAGAGTAGGCTGATCCCATCCTGGCGAAACTTTTCCCAAATCAACTCCATCTTGGGGTGGAGTCTCCATTTCCCGGCCCTCAGTACCCACCTCAACAGGATTTCTTCTTCCTAAATTCAGTTATCCAGGAATGTAGACTGCTCTCAGGGAGTGCACCTTGCTCTTTAGAGAGGATCTGGTGTAACAGTCTGCAAAGAGGGTGCGACGTTGGACCCCTGCCGCTTCAATGTATATCTTTTGAGTGATTTATAATCAAGTTATTAATCAATATTTATCATCTACAATACTTATCATTAGTATTAAAAACACAATGAGAAATGTTTATGTTTTTGACATGCATAAATTAATTATTGTAAGCCTTCTTCATCTTTTTTTGCAAAACACACAATGCTCTATATGTTTAGAAATGGTGAGATGGTGAAATTAGCAAACCTGCAGCACTTTCACAAGGTTTTAGTTTAATTCACCATCAATTAAAATGTTAAAACTGAATTACAAGTGGTTAAATTGATCAACCACAAAGCTAAAAGTTACTCATGGGGTTTTTATTTACAAATATGTATATGGAGAAGACATAATTGGCAAAAGTATGAGGATTATTATTATTAATATGGGGATAATTAGACATTAGACACACTGCTGTGATTGTTCTGTAATTTCATAATTGCTTGCTCAGTTGGTAAATAATTTAGCAATACGTAGCTTATGTATTAAATCCTAATTAAATCTTTTCCCCCAAAACGATGGATTTAGTTGACAAAACATGTCTTGTAAATGTAACGTAACTTTAAATGTAAAATAATAATAATAATAATAATAGTAATAATTTTGACCACATAATGCACTGTGTATTAGGAACACAGTGGTGATATGGAACTATTAAATTGATCAAGTTGTGAAATGAGCAAACCTGGTTAGCAATTAAATGTTTTTAGTTCTATTCTACAAGCTTTCCATAACAATTAAAATGTTTACAGCAGATAAAATAATACATTTACTGTATATATCAAAGATAAAAGTAAATCATGAGTATAGTTTAATTTTTAATAAAAAAAGAGCAACTGATTCTGTGTTGAAGTTTATTCACAAACGAGTCATTCCATATAGTTATGACAAAAACACTTTTATTTAAATACACACATTAACACACTTTACACAGGGTCTTGGGATCCCAGACAAATGAAAGTTTGGTCTGCTCATGCAATCCCAGTGATACCAGCCTTTGCAAATGACACATGCAATCTATAAAATATAATAAAATGACATTTACAACAAACCTGTATTATTAAAATTTTAATTGGAGCTGAGAATATGGCGCGCACTCCGTGCCAAAATCAAACATCAGAATGAACGACCGATAGAATTCGATTCGTCTATCCGAATGTCTTGTACTTTTGACCGTCTTACTGAACGGGTGACTCACGTGATGACCTGACGTGACGTCAGTGTCTTAAAATGTGCTATTTTTTACCCATGCAAGTATCCAAGCTAATGTGTAAAGACTATAAATGGACATTAAAGGCAATACATAGCCTTTATATTGTACACCTAAAGCAACACTGAAATATGTACTGCATCCTGCTGTACTGTAGCCTCCTTGAATAAGTGTTTTACAGTTTTCTGAATTCCTAAAACATTAAACTCCATTCTCTGAACCAAATTCTCAATAGCCTAAACCAATTTGTTGAATAAATCACTATTTCTGCAAAACCTTAAACAAGTTCTACCAGAAAGACTCGGGAGATAGAATGATGTAACAAAGCATTAATTTATTGACAGCCCAGCAAGAAATTCTTTATAAATTTCTTTGGCGTAGGCCCCGTCCGTAGTGCATAATCCGTGGGTAGCAGATCTGCATTTCCTGCCTGAAGACCCCCAAAAGTAGGTGGAGTATGAATCCACCGGGACGGGGCCCACCCCCAAAGAATGGTAACGGAAAGTATACCCATACTATATATATATATACCCATGAATCCTGTAGTTCCTGCAAAATAGGAAAGGGAGTTACCATAAACGTCTCGGTTACGTATGTAACCCTAGTTCCCTGAAGCGTACCCTTAAGTCATGAAGCACGTATGGAATCAGTCCAATGGCAAGACGAAACATCATAGGCGGGTGACGTCATCTACCAGAACATGAACATGAACAGAACATGAACATGAACACCACACATGAACATGTGTGGTGAGGACCAGCCTGCCGCATCACAAACATCGTGTAGTGAAACTCCTGACAATAAAGATTTAGAAGCGGCCATACTCTGAAGGCTGACCAGCCAACTCATAAGCAAGTTAGATAGCCTCAACCACCCACTTGCTCATCCTCTGTTTAGATGCAGGGCACCCCTTCCTGGGTGACCCAAAGCAAACAAACAATTGTTCAGACTTCCTCCACAGGGCAGCTCTGTGGACGTAAGCATCTAAAGCCCTAACTGGGCAGAGCAGATTTAGTTTCTCTTGGTCTGACGTCTGGAAAGGAGGAGGACAGAAAGCCTGCAGTATAATGGGTCTAACAATATTAGTTGGAACCTTAGGAACATAGCCCGGTCAGGGATGGAGAATGGCCTTTACCATGCCGGGCAAGAATTCCAGGCACGAGGGAGAAACCGAGAGACCCTGATCGTGCGGAGCAGGTTTCCCCTCGGGGAGAACTACTTGGTCCTGAGCCACCACTGCAACGGTAAGGTATACCGCAAGGTATAACATTGGAC
Source organism: Squalius cephalus (assembly GCF_949319135.1). Classification (NCBI taxonomy): domain Eukaryota; kingdom Metazoa; phylum Chordata; class Actinopteri; order Cypriniformes; family Leuciscidae; genus Squalius; species Squalius cephalus. The sequence goes on from NC_137134.1 coordinate 10,679,697, forward strand.
GCTGCTGCCATCAGACCTAACAGTCTCTGAAACTGCTTTACAGTGAGTGACTGGCCTAGCTTTGCTTGTTTCACCGCTGAGAGAATCGAAGTGATACGAGCAGGAGACAGACGTGCTTGCATCGTCGTCGAATCCCAAATTACGCCCAAAAAAGCCCCCGAAAGCAAACCTCAGGAACTTCCTGTGTTGTGGAAGGATGGAAACATGGAAGTAAGCGTCCTTTAGATCTATCGTGACAAAACAGTCTGCAGGACCCATTGAGATATATTTGGAAGACTTTTCCACTCCACCAGAAAATCTACTAAGGGTACCAGCCTCTCCAGACTGGCCTCTGGAATACTTTGAGCTGCAGACACAGTGCCATGTAATGGCGCACCAGCAGGGAACAACTGGTCTAACTGCTCTGGATCCCTCCTCGGAGGGAGCGAGCTCCCTTTGGGGAAAAACTCGCTGGGACCGTCTACGCCCCGGCATAAAGGCAGGGTTGGTAGAACGGGCCCCTGAGTGCACCGAGAGAGAACGAGCACCGTTAACTCAGTCTTCCCTCGGTGGGGACTACCCTCAGCATCCTGGACTTCTTCTTAGACGAAGCCTTCTTCGCGATAATAACTGTCTTATTACAGTTTTTTCCTCTTGGAACCTATCGATGACGGTGTTAACTGAGTCACCGAATAGGCCCGTAGTGGTAAGCAGGGCGTCCAGGAGAAATGACTTACTGTATCTCTTTCATTCCAGATAGGTTTAGCCAGAGATGCCTCTCCGTGGCCACCAGGGCTGCCATAGAACGGCCCACTGACTTGGCCGTCTCCTTGATGGCACGGAGAGAAAGATCTGCTGCCTGACGTAATTCTCGAATCGTGTCAGAGCTAACCTCCTCACTCTCGCTCATGTCTTTTAAAAGATCAGCCTGGTATGCCTGCAGGATGGACATTGTGTGCAGGCATGCCGTGGCCTGACCTGCCGTCGAATATGCTTTACCCACCAAAGCCGAGGTGTTTCTAAGCGGCTTGGTGGGTAACACCGGTGCCTTGAAGAACGATGCCTCTTCAGGAGAGATGGCTGGCAAGCGTCTCTTCAGCCTTTGGCATTGCCCCATATCCGTACTGACTAGCCCCAGCTATGTTGGAATATGTGGAAGTATGAGGACTAAATATATGTGACGATACCAGTCTTTTCCAGGACCTCGACACCTCAGTGTGGAGGTCTGGAAAGAACAGAAGGCACCGGCGTGGAGGCTGCATCCAAGAAGGCAAAAGCATTCATCTAGCTTACTTTTCTGTCTAGACTCCTGCCTATCTGCTGGCCAGTCGAGTGAGCACCTCCATTAACTCCTCACTTGCAGGAGACTGAGGTGACGAGTCCTCAGTATCTCCTGTTCCAATACTGACAACATCCAGCTCCTCAGAACTGAATAGTTGCAATATTGGGGCCTCAGCCTGGGCAGAAGAAACCGCAGCGCGTGCTTCCAGACCCGGGACAGAGGCACTGGATCTGACAGGTGAAGAATGAGATAAAGCTGGGCCTGTCTCAAACCCCTCTGTCAGATCCATTTGCGATCCCCACGATTGAAGTCGCCGCTCTGCCTTAACAGAAGCGGTACCCGAGCCGCGGGGAGCGCGAACCAAACCACCCTCCTCGAAGAGTGATCGGCGAGAGCGCAGCGTTCTTAGCGGAAAACGCTCGCAATGCTCGCAATCAGCCCCCTCGAGAGCTGACACATAATTGATGTGTATCCCCACCCGTAATATAGCGAGTGCAGGGATGAACACACTTTATACATTGTTGTTCGCTTGCCATATTATATATATATATATATATATGTGAAAAAACTCCTGCCTAGTGAACACTAAGGACAGACAAAAACACTTTGAGACAATATCAGACAATGATTCACACAGAGCGCTTGCTGAAGGCACAGAAGCTAGCGCTGTTGTGATTCAGGGGTGCTTTACAGTTTCCTGGTCGATGACGTCACCCGCCTATGACGTTCCATCTTGCCATTGGACTGATTCCATACGTGCTTCATGACGCACTCACGAAGGGGCGTTCCCGCAGCGTTTCGACGCAGCTCCAGTTCCCTTGAAAGGGAAATAGCATTATGAACATTAAATGTGGATACCTCATAGGCCTATAGCTTAATTAGAAAAGAAGGCCGTCTTTTTTTTTTCCCCTGTATTTATTCAGGCATTTAGCAGGGGCTTGAATAGAATTCAATGTACTTTTTACTTTATTGCCAGTACACTCATAAGGACACACAGAGACAAGGCCTCATTGGACCACACAGAGCAGTGCCACATTGGGCCATACATAGACAGGCCTCATTGGACCACACAGACAGTGCAGTCTGCAGTTCAGCAGTTTTAATAACACGCCACGTCACCGTAGTCACCTATTTGAACTCTGCCGCTGGTGTAGGAAGCAGCAGAGTAGCCAAGTTAATATACTTACCTGAATGAAGTTTAAATTATGGTAGAGGGAACATATTAACAGTGGCTGATGGAACCGCCGACCAAAATTTTAAAACCGACTTGTAAGCGAAGTGGATCTTGAACTTGAAAACCAGTGTGAGGAGATTGCCTCTTGTGAACTGCAGTTTTTAAGGAACCGCCACGTGCTGTTCCCACGCATGGGTCTTGCTCTCGCGCAGCCACCAGGGTTGGTGAAATCAAAATCAACCATATGATTTTGTGTTGTTATGGTTAATCGAAACGCGGGTGAGTGAACGCCGGCGTCTGTTTTGTGAACTAATTGTGAACTCAAACATAACCGATCTTTTATACAGCAAGTATTAGGACATGATTGGATAGATGTGAAGGTAATAGGCTAAGTGATGTAGTAGTTGAGTCTTCCTGGCAGAACTTATGCTAAAGCTTTCATTTCCGGCAGTTAGACACTTTTGCAAATCTCCTGCACTCTTTTTGCAATTCTCTTTTTGCAATTCAAACAATTAAAAATTGTTCACGCTGATTTCATATGATGTGATCAAACCAACTGTATAATATGAGCCAGTTCAGAGTGTACAGGTGACACAGATGCACTGATGATATGTACAATATATGGAAATAATCTGAGAGGGAGCGGAGGAGGAGGAAGTGTAAGAGGAGGAAGAGATAATAAATGTTATGAATTTAAGACCTATTTATGCGTCTTTGTTGTTTGTGTTTGTTTGTAAATAATGTTCTGTTATGTTGAGAGTAAGAGTTTCTGTGTTACTAATAATACAACTAACTAATAATGTGACTAACTAATACAATTTTCATTGTTCTGTTAAAGACTGAAACTGAATAAAGATTGAACTACAAACCTTTTACAGACTCCGTCCACAGGAATCAGACAGATGACGCTCCACAACACCAGATACCATGGAGAAATATGACCATCATCATATCTGTCCTGCTGAATGTGCTTCTGACCATTGCATATATGTTTGTACTTGTTTTACTACAGTAAAAGTCTCATTGAACTACAAGATGACAAACTCTAGATCTACTAAATGTAGCCGGTTCACACAGAACGTGTTTTTGTCCGGTCACTTGTTTTTCTATTCCACTGCGCTACTTCTGCATTGTTTTTTTTTTTTTTTTATGTAAACACACACTAAACGTGTTTAACTGTTGCGCTCCCGTCTGTCTTCTTTTTCAGCGTCTAAAACACATGGCGTTCTAAAAATGCCTAAAAAGTTCAACTTTTAAAAAACACAAAAACTCTAGACACTTTTTTCATTCCCCTGGTCTGAATCTCACATTTTTCACAGTAAAACACACTCTCTGTGAATCAGCTCTTGGACTGTTACACTGTGTGAATTCAGTGATATTCATATTCAGTGCTGTTTCAGGAATGGTGAAGAGCTTTATTAATGCAACTGGAAAATCTGCGGCTCAAAACTGTATGTATGACCAGCTGACTGTACATTATGTCTATCATACTGTATATGTCCATTCATATATAATATGGTCCTCTTTCAGTGTGCTGAAGTTGATTTCTGCATGTGCTCCAGTAACACCAGGCCTAGTCAGGAGCAGAGCACTACGTGTATATATGTGTGTATATATGAAGAGTTCAGATGCAAAAACCTCTAAATGCCATCTGAAATTTTCTTCTAGAATGATCATTTTTATCAAGCTCGTATATATAAGTTCAATAATTTCACTTAAATGGCAATTAATAGGTAATTTTCATTGCCATTTAAGTGAAATTACTGAACGTAAATATACAAGCTTCGTAAAAATTATCATTCTAGGAAGAAATTTCAGATGGCATTTAGAGGTTTTTGCATCTGAACTCTTCATATATATATATATATATATATATATGTGTGTATATATATATATATATATATATATATATATATATATATATATGTGTATATATATATATATATATATATGTGTGTGTGTGTGTATATATATATATATATATATATATATATATTTTTTTTTTTTTTACAAAATAAAAAGTATTGTCATTATGTTTTATATATGTGAATTTTAATTTAAATGTATAATTTCCATGTATAATTTCTGTTTGCTGCTTTGTATGTAAATATGCAGTGTGTGTATGATAGTAACACTTTTTGCTGTTACTGTTTTAAGTGGAGATCTTGCTTATACATAGTAATATAATTGTTTTTTCTCTCTCTGTTATAAGTGTGCTGAGATGCTCTGCAGTAAAAGTTGCAAACCACATGGATGATGAGCTTTCTTGGGGTTGAAACAGTTTTTTTTTTATCTCTGCGACAATTTTAGTTATTCTCGATATTAAATTACACATCACATGAGTGATGTTTTACAGAGATTTGACAAAGCTTGAAGTCAAGAAAACAAATGTCAATAAATCTGGCATTTTTGGCATGCATATTAATTGTTTTTAATATTTTTGCACATAATTAAAAACAACTAACTTTTGCAGTTTTCTTTTTTTGTGGTTAACACAAGCATGGTTTTATGCAAATGAAGTGTTCCACTGGTTTGGTCACTTATGAACAACACAATCACATACACTTGTTTAAACTTTAACCAAGTGAGCATGGCACGAAACACCATGGTAACACTTTACAATTATATTTGTTAACACAAGTTAACTTCACTAGTTAACATGAACTAACAATGAAAAAAATACTTCTAGAGCATTTATTAACTTTAGTTAACTGGGCTGTTCTCAGTGTCTTGTGTCAATTTTGCTGCCAGTGAATAAGATATATATATGTATGTGTGTGTGTTTAGATTATCAAGGTGTTTTAGATTAGCTAGCTTCACTATTCTGCCCTCGTAAAAGAGTTCCCCTTCTTCTACTAGGCAGAAAGATAACTCCTTCCACAAGAAAGTTGAACTGAAGCATGGATTTATTAGCTTTTATTAGATTTAGAGAATAACCTCTGACCTTTAATAGCAGCAATCTTGTTTTACTCAGTTGATGCTAATAGTCACATGGTTAAAGCAGCTATCTTCAATCAATTCATCATCTTTGCAATCATTTATATAGTTAATTTTAAAAGAACCAAACCCAGTTCACTTAAAGTTAACCAAAAAGGGAACCAGCCGGAAAGTGACCTCAGTCCTTTTGGTTCACAATAAAGTGGACTCAAAAGAGAACCAGGTTCTTTTTTTGGTCCTCTTCAGCATTGAAGTGATCTCAGACCCTTTCTCGTTCACACCACAACCTTAAAAGAACTTCGACAAGCACAAGTGCTTGCACCCAAAATTTCATCCTGGTCATCATAGAAGGGACAGGAATGCTTAATTTCACCCACTTTGATGCATTTTGTCAGGCATTGAGTGTAAGCCCGTCTGGATCGGTCTAAAGGCGGTATCCGATAGAACGGGTGAAGGTCTCTGCGAGTTACTGTCTTTCCGCGCGGCAAAGTAATTTAATTCCATTTAAGCTTTTATCTGACTCCATTTTATAACAACCTCGAATTTAGGTTAGATTGTCAATTTGCTATTGGTCAATCATATAATAGTTTAGCAGCACATTTGATTATTCTTTTCAACTCTTTACTTATATTTTACCCGTTCATATTAGGAAGCTATGTCGCTCAGAGGTCCTCACGCTTAACGCGGGTCTCGCGTTCACAAGCTCGTCAGTTTTCATCACCAAACAGAGGTAATTACTATATACCTGAGATTGATCGCATTCAAGCTTACACAATCACATATACTTTGGTATAGCCCCCATGGAATTGCATACACTTGAATTTAACATAACGTTTACTTAAGCAGAGGTATGGCCACTACTACAGATACTGTAAGTCAACCAACATTACTTCTCTTATAATAGCTTTGGATTGGCCATGCCATGGTTTCCCACGTACACTTATCTAAAGTAACAATAACAGAGGTAAGACACCCAGATTTAGGTTGGTCAAGTGGCATGTTTACTGCCCTAAACGGAAATTCACTTCTTGTCTTTGCAAACCAAATATTAGTCATCACTAATCTGACTCAAAACTTGCGGTAACATACAAATCTGTTTAATACGGTGGCCGAGAAGGGTCACAACACATACAAACGCCACAACAACTACATATTCAGAAAACACCTCCAAATTCAGAAAACAGTTCCGTTGTGTCTTTGCAGTTTGCAGTTCGTTTCCCTATTTGCTCATGCTGTGAATATTTCCAGCGTACGTGATGTGAAATCGACGAAGTTGTTTTCTGAATATGTAGTTGTTGTGGCGTTTGTATGTGTTTTCTGAATTTGGAGGTGTTTTCTGAATATGTAGTTTTTGTGGCGTTTGAATGTGTTGTGACCCTTCTCGGCCACCGTAGTTTAATCTACTTGGGAAAACAATTTCAGAAACAAAAATAATCAGTTCAAAGATAATAAATACAAAACATCAAATGCTCTGAAATAAACAGAGAAGATGTGAACCTGATATTATGAAATACATGATGCGAAGTGTTTTGCATACACTCAGCATCACAGGCTAATTTGAGTTACAAGTCGCCCCGAGTCTCTTGTTGCAATTCATTATATACCCAGACCAAGACAGAAACTTCTTTTACATGGAAACATTTGCTAACAAGGGGAATTTGCATTCAGAGTTTACACCATTTAGAGCAGGAGGCCATTTGCCTGGAAGACGCACCGTCCTCTGTGTGCAAGTTATCTCTAAAGTTATCTTGAGTTATCTTTTGTTTTACAACTTTTGGAATGAGACCTTTGTACCAGTCGCACTGGGACACCTTTCAAATGATACCAAACATGTATAATTACTTATTGTACACATTTAACATTGCATAGGTTTTCAGTGAGTTTTAGATGAGGGGGAGAAGAGGGGGAGCAGGGGGAGATGATGAGAATGTAAAAGTGAGGTGAGAGCTGCACTGTGTGTTGCATCTCGGATGTTGCTGTTACTAAGCAAGAGAGAGTTCAAATGTTAATTCTCATGAGAGCCTTTTGCTTTATCGCTGGGTAGCCCAGACTTACTGGCACCCACCTTACAGTAGCACTGTTCTGTTATAGCCTCTTTTAGGGGTGGGCGATATGGCAAAAATATCATATCACACTTCATGATTTTATCACCATTCTTTTTTTTCTTTTTTTTATACTATTTTCCAAGTGATAGCAGTACAGGCAAACTAATTTCCCCATTTTAAAAATGTTGCCTTAAAAGATAACAAAATAATATAATTATAATTATTGTATCTTTGTTATTAAAAATAAGAACAAAGACAAACAACATAATATACAAATTTAATAAACAGTGCTTTATTTTTTTCAGCCACAGTAGGTGTAAGCTAGCCTGGATGCCAGCCGAACATAGCCCCGCCCACAAAATTTTTAGGTCGGGAAGTTCGGTCTGGACTTGATCCGTTGTGGAGCAATTATGCTCGAACCAAAGCTGTTCGGACCAATCAAATTGTCAGGGCGGGCTTTATACGATGATGGACAAATTATCAACAGTATCGTTATCATCCACGTCACCAAAGAGCACTTGGGTTGAATTTGTTTACAACAAAGATGACTGCCGCACGAGAATTCACACAGTTCACACTGACAAATAAGTCAGATAGAATAAATGCATTTTTGGCGTGCTGTCCGAGGAGAGGACAGATTATTTACTCCAAATTACTCTTTGTAATAAGGGCGGCGGCCATTTTGGCTGAGGGTTCACGGGCTGGAGCCGATGTGTGTGCTGCCCACACACACAAAATAGCCGTGGCCACTAGGATCAGCGATGCATGTTCTGGAGCTGACTCAGGCGCAGCAGCCATTTTGTCCGAAGACAAAGGCACGGCTGACATGGCGTGAAGAGTCTCTGGAGTGGTGGCCATCTTGGCAGATCGCGCTGACATCAGCGGTGGATCTGCCATGCTGGATATCATTCTTGGTCACCCAGAGACCGATCTGGCGGCAGGCCTGATGGCTGGCAAGCGGGTTTTCTCCTCACTCTCCCCAATGGTAAAGAGGGATCTATTGTGGACTACCACCCACTCTACGAAGTCCTGGAAGTTCCCCCGAGGCCCATCTCCAGAAATACACACAGAGGCTGATGTCATCATAATGGACGAAAGCTACCAAATCCAAATACCTCTGTGTGTGGGCCTCGAGGGACAGATCCCCCCTGGGAGAGGAGGAGAATTTCTACTGCTGCTAGATCCATATTTAGGCCTGTTGATCTGTCTCGGGTTGGTTCAAGAAAAGAGGATGTAGGATCCAGAGGCGGACAGAGTACACAGCTTCATTACTTGAGTAAAAGTACAGATACCCCTTGCTAAATTTTACTCAAGTACAAGTAAAAGTACTACAGTCAGATGTCTACTTAAGTAAAAGTACTGAAGTACTTGTTTTTAAAAGTACTTGAGTATCAAGAGTACAAGAGTACATTTTCTAAATATTGCATTACTACTGCCACAGTGCTTACATTGGTAAACACAGCAAACACTTGAAGTGAAAACTATCATTAGCTTGTTCAGAAAATTGAAATAGTCTGGCGAGGTGGGGCCACGGGTTGGCACATTCCCGGGATGGACCTGCTGCGTCTTCATCCATTGTTTCGTCCATGGTTTCGTCTCTTATCTAAATCTGATCATGGAGTTGACTTTGGCGGAAAGCTGAAGGTGATTGCTGATAGGCTGTCCCAATCAGTGGCGCCTGCGCAATCCAATCACGTTTGAGAGGGAAACAACAAATTGAGGGTTTCCGAGATTTTTCTTTTTTCCTTTTTTTTTTAGAAGAAGTAACGGGTACTCACGGTTATGGATAGAAATGTAGTGGAGTAAAGAGTACAATATTTGCCTCTCAAATTTACTTGAGTAAAGTCATGAGTACTCTCCAAAAATGATACTCGAGTAAAGTACAGATCCCTCAGAATTGTACTTAAGTACTGTACTCAAGTAAATGTACTCTGTTACTGTCCGGCTCTGGTAGGATCTAATCGCAGCAGTTTTTATTCACCAAACTCAAAAACCTCCAACAGGAACAAAGAAACATGTACAGAAGAAACCACCATAAACGCAACATTGTCAGACCAGGAACAGACTGAAACACAGGGCTTAAATACACAGAACAGATCATGGAAACAAGACACAGCTTGGACAAATGAACTCATAATGACCAATTAACAAGACAACAGGTGACAGGGATTACGTCAATAAAACACATGGGCAAACTGGGTGTCACAGGCAAACATAACACGAACACAAATACTAAATGTGACACACATAGACTTCACTGTAGACATTATACATTGATTCTTATTTAAGCTATTTAAGTTTTTCAGTAAAGAGCAGTGAGTTATTTTCTCTTTTGTTGTTTTATTACTTTTATTATAACTGCAAAATATAGAATGCACTGTAGCACAATAGTTCTACAGGTGACCTTCCGGAGGTGATCGGAGTACGGTTCGCTTTTGGGACCTTTTAGGGGGGTCTGAGATCACTTGGTTTGTTCACATAAGGAACTGCTCTGAGAGCGTTTGGAGGGCTCAAACGAATTAGGTGTGAAAACACCCTATGAAAACACCCGTTAAGTAAGGGATAATGTAGAGCGAGGCGGTTGTTATAGCGAATACAACCCCGACAGACTGATCAGGATCTTGAATACAACCCCGACAGAATCTTGAATCAGCCTGAAGGGGTTGTATTCGCTATAACAATCGCCTCGCTCTACATATCATCATCATCATATCAGGAGTTTATTGATTTAAAAATGATTGTATTGCTTCCGCTAAAGAAAATAGTCCGTTCCTTCTCCACGGTTAGAATCCTGCATAAATAGCAACGCTCTGTTTTTCATGGCAACAGTGTGTTATACTTAGCAGCGGTCTGTTATCAAGAAATAACAGACCGCATTCTACATTAGAATTCAACCAAGCCATGTAATAAACATAATTAAGTTTGTCTATTCACCTTAGATGATCCCTCTTTGACCACCCTGACCTCAACTTTCCTTCCTGACCTGAACTTGTCTTCTCAACCCAGCTGTTTGACTCATCCTGATGGAAGTCACTTTCCATAATCTTCAAGGTTCAGGGTGGAGGATCTCTGTGGCTCATCATGACAGTTGAAACAGTCCTTCACATGCATACTGTTTGGACATGGACTCATGTAGCTAGGGTGCCCATTTCCTAATATATGAGTTTTGAAAACATCATCTGATGAAAGCTTTTGAGCTCCGTTAAGGCATACATCTCCACCTACCACCCACCCAAGGGCCAACCTCTGTGCAATGGGAGCATTCCGTTGCATTCCTCCAGTAACTCCTTGTGTGCCTGAATGAGGTCTCTTCTGAGAAGAAGCTGAATTTTGGCCTTGGGATCTAGACATGGAATATTGGAGGCTACTGATCTTAAGTGGTTGTGGTATTGTGCTGCCTCTGGAGTTGGAATCTCTACTCTGTTGTTTGGGATGAGGTGGCATTCAATAAGTGATGGAAGAGCAAGGCCTGTCTTTTCATCAAAGGACTCCACCATAAAACCTTCATCTCTGAGCCCTTCAGCCTCTGTGACAACTGCACATGTCCTAAGTGTGTAAGGTGCTGTATTGTCTGCAACATTCAACATCTCGAAGAAGGCTGATCTTGTCAGAGATAGATTACTCTGATCATCCTTGATTGCATAAACCCTTTGTTTGTTCTGAGGTTTACCTTTTAGGTACACATTTACCAGGCAGATCTTTGAGCAGGACTTTCCACTAAGGGTGTCACGATTTCAATTTTAAATCGAAATCGATCGAAATTAATGCTGAATCTCGATCATCGAATCAAAAAATGGAATTGTCGATGCTACCACGCCCCATATGTCACGTCAGCTCGGCTTGCCTGTAATAGGTAAAACTCCTTTTCTCGAGAATATTGAAGCCTTTATTTTAAAACGCATTGCAGCTGCACAGCGAGAGCATCATAGCTCGTCTGCTATTGACTGCTCAGCGTGGCCAAAGAGCGGGCTCAGTTTTTCTCCTCAGCAGAGCAAGAACTAATAGTCGAAGTTTATTCGGAATTTTAATGTTTAATCAAAACGCCAGGGAACACCTCAAAGTCTGCAAAAGCCAGGAGAGAGGGCTGGCAAAAAGTAGCAGACAATTTAAATCCGTTAGAAGTGGCCATGTTAGATGTTTTTATCACTTATTAGCCTATATTTTTGTATTTTAATAATTGCATAATTACTTTGTGCATTGTAATGTCAGAGTCACCACACTAGAACATGGGAACAAATAAAAGTGAAGTACAAAAATATTCTACATAATGGTAATTTTTAGTTATATTATAGTCTCTTTTATAAAAGGCACTGTTAAATAAATGGTGTTCTGTTTATAAAAGCAACCAAGAAAAAGGCTGAAAAAAAAAATAGAAAAGATCTTAGTAGCCTACACTGTAAAATCATTTTTGCTGCATTAAATTAAGGCCGTATAGTCATTTCAACTGTTAAATCTTGAGTAATGATGAATTGCTTTGACTTGTGAAAGTGAAAACTGATAAACTTATGTTAATGTAAAAATATTTTGCCATGAGTTATTGATCACATTTTTCCCCAGTGTAGTTCATTGTAATGACATTGTGTTTTCCTCTTTTGTGCACTTTTACATAATACACCAACACTTGTATCTGTTCCCAAGAAAGTGGTGGCTGAAATATGTGCAGTAAGTGGACATTTTCTAACTTTCCAAAGGAAAGAAAGTATAAGACTTTGTAATGTCCATTTGTTTCCATTGCACTGGACAGTGAATAAACCCTCTCAGATAACTGTCATATGGAGGAACTAGCCTACCTGCAAGTGCATAAATAACTTTACTTAATTTACACTTGTATGCTTTATGGCTGCAATATAAGTTGCAGGATTCCACATCTACAGAAAGGCCTACAGAAGAGTCTGCACAGACAGAGGAGACATAGGCCTACAGGTGGGCAGTGTATAGCCAACTTTTCCTTTTTATTTGTTGCATGAGGCATGTGTCTAATATCTCTTGTTGCAGGCACTTGACCACTGGCTTTTCTTTACAAAGAACAATTGAAATAAAACTCAAGGAACTAAGCATATTTATCTTGTATTAAACATTTAATGAAAAGTGGGGTTTTTTTTTGGCAATGTTGTGTAATATGGCACATGCAACAATGTCACAGGCCCTGTCAGGTGTGCAACCCTCTGACTTTTCAGACACTGACAGCTTCCCTTTAGTTAGCCAAAGTTCATTTCATTGTGTGCCCTTGTCCTGGCTAGAGCTGCATTGTAACTGGTTTGGGTCAGGGAATGGGGTCATAAAACACCTGTCTGCAGGAATATGTCATAATCACCTATGAAAAAAATGCAGTTCTGTTAGGATCAGCATAAGTGTATGTAATACAGTGAGCTTGATATTTAATTGTGGAACTTTTCTTACCACTTTCAAATAATGTGCATAAATGTGAATCTCTGAAAATTCTTAAGTCATGCACAGATCCTGGCCATTTTGCTTTCACATTTGTGATATGGAAGATTTTAGTCAACTGCCTGTTTTTTATTTGATATAATATTACTAATCTGGAATATTAAGAATCACAATAGTAACTGGGCTGCACATTTACATTGTGAATCCCCTTTCTGTTCACATAATCCCCTTCATTGAGGCCTTGATGGCAGTCTATGGTAGCCTATAGTCTATGGTACCAATCACGTTAGTGAAGCCTGAGTGACATATCTGTAATCGGCATGGTCATGATTGTATGATCTTCATAAAAAATTATGATAGCCTAAAAAAAAAAAAAAAAACCTTCAACATTGGGTCTTAAGTGGCTTGGAAATGGCCAAAAAAAAAAACAAAAAACAAAAAAAACCTAAACCTGTTTTTTAAACATAAAAGCGACAAAAATGACAATCTCACGAATCACGAGAAAAAATATATATCTCAGAAAGAAAGTGCACTATCGCGCTGCGCTGGACTTCCCGTATATGCTCCGCTTATGAAGCCGGGATCTAATCCTGTTAACATGAAATAAGCCTGCTCCCGAGCAGGTTTAAGTTTGCGCACCTGTTGCTATGACAGCAAGTCCAGGATGAGCGTTGAAGAACCAAACAATCCAAGATCATGCCAAATCGCCAACAATCAAATCCAGCTAAGTGAGTTAGCGACGTACGAAGAACGGGCCCCCGGTCTCGTGTGTTTGTGTTTATGTGTGTGTCTCGTTTGAACTGATTGTTTCGTGTGGGCGTGACCACTGATTATTTCATCAGCGGCAGCTGCAAATCATTCCAGCCAAACATATTTATTGCCCTGTCTTTCGTCTTGTGTTTGTCAGATCGTTGTTTGAAGCCTCCTGTGTTTGTGCCTGTTCCCGTCTTCCTTGTGTTTCCTGTTTCACTGAATACGGATCGCTTCACTACTGTTCTCACCATTGGTTCACCTTCACCGCCTCATCACTTCAGGATCACCCGTCTCAGTCCCTGAGTCACGCTCTCCTGCTGACTGTGTTCCGGATCTGACCCTGGGCTTGGAATTCTTCTACTGCTCTGCATTCATTCTTCTGCCTGTTCTGTGGTGTTTTGAGTGAACTTCTGTTCAATAAACGTTATTGCACTTGCAATTGCTTCCGTCCTATTTATCATTACAGTAACATCACCTCATCAATACAGGTCTGTGATCCCACACTACTTGCAATGTATGAACTGATCCTGCAAAATGAATGTTTAAATCCAGATAAGCACAAAAATATTACATATTCCAAAACAAACAGTAACTGAACAACTCACTCTTTAAATGCAAAACGAATACATTACAAGCATTATTTCTAGAGGTGGGTGATATATTAAATATGTATGGTGGTTATAAGATTGATTAATATTAAAGGGGTCATATAATGGTACATGCACTTTTACAAGTTGATTGTACTGAAATGTGTGTTGGCAGTGCCTGTACACAACCATCATAAAATGATAAAAATCCATCCAGTGTTTTATATGTTTGACCCTCTCTGAAATCAAACCGTTCGATTTTGTGACGTCAAAAAATCGACGCCCCTCCCACGATTGTGATTGACAGCAGCGTTTCAACACAGACCCGCCCTCGCTCGTGATCGAGCTGTCTGTCATCATAGTGCATTGATATGCTGGAGAAGAATGGCGTCTAAGCGATTGTGGCGTTCTGTTCTTGGGTGTAATAAGGAACACAGCAGTCATTTTGATGGAATATTCCCAAAGCACTGATGCGGGGATTCCCCACGATCAACTTCCATGCTTTCATGTTTGCATGTTTGCGCCAGTCATTTCACACCAGACTGCTTTACAAATGAGTGTCATGGTGCCTTCACGTGCTATGGTAATTATGGTAAATACCAAAAGCCGACATGGAAAATGCACATGAACACCCCCTCATGTGGTATTTTCCACTGGGCAACTCGTAGAATATTTTGATGCACGAGTTGCCGAGATGAGATAACCTTTGACCTTTTCAAAATGGCGGAAAGCAACGCAAGAGTCGTGAATACTGTTAGCGGATAGTTTTTGTAGTATACAATGTTGTGTCATTAACGATTGTAATATAATGCGTTAACACTCAATTTTCAACTTCGCCGCAATTTCCTTGGTTCATATTTAATCATTTTATGTCATGTTTTATTTTTTTAAATGATTAATTATGTTTTAATCATCAGAAAGCACCACATTTACGTTTTTTTTTTTTTTTTTTGTAAAGATAAAAAAGATACTCTACTGACACAGACCTTGCGGGTACTACATTACGACAACAAAAGCACTTGAACACAACACACTGGTAAATACCAGTTCACAAGTGGAAAATATCATCTTTTCCATAGCACGTGAAGGCAGCATCAGTAAAGCTGGTTTTGCTAAGAAGCTGTTCCTGAAAATAGGATCGGTACTAACGATTCGTCTTCCTGCTGCACCTCCAGAAGAACTGAAGTAAGTGTAACGTTTTATTAACCTTTATATTAATATTTATATTAATCTTTGCGTATTGCTTGCTGCACGCTTCATGATGAATGCGGCTGTTTACACATAGGGTACATTACGGCATGTTTTCTATGTACGACGTTCTCAATATAATTCATAATCCCAGGTTTATAATGAACAATGCGTTATGGTTATTGTGTTATTGTGTTACACACGGTGTGCGCACAGAACAGAGGGGCGGGGTGAGCAAAGCTCATTATCATTTAAAGACGTATGCACTTGAACGGCGTGCTGAAAACAGAGCTGTTTTTGACCAGGTAAAATGAGTGTTTTCTTACAATACTAATGAGAATTTTTAATTAAAGTATATTACAAACTTTTAATTTAGACCCTAAAGAATCATATTAGCTTGTACAAAAATGGCATTATATGACCCCTTTAAATGTATATAAATGTCTTCGAGTGTTACAATATTGGATCAGCATTCAACATGCAAATTTAAGTTTAAGTCATTTAGTTTGTTTAAAATGATTTAAAAAGATGGTTTAATAAAAAAAAAAAAAAAAATTCAGCAGCCATATTCCTCGAACACGCCCACACACGCGAGCACATTACGATGTAAGACATTATTAGAATGCAATCATAGATAAATTATTGGAAACATGATTAATTCACCTCCCGAGTATATATTGCGTATACTATCTGCGATTAAAAAGCACTTTTAATCGCAATATCAACTGCCATGTTACGGTGAAAAATTTTAAATAAAGAAAGCATCAAGATATACTTACTTGTCTCGACTGATTATTTGCAGTATAACGTCTCATCTGCAAAGACCCAAACGTGGCGCTCCTTTTGTTCTCTTCTTGTTTGGGAAGCTTCCGTTTCCTCACGCATCGCGATTACAGAAACATAACAGCGCATTTTACAAACTCTAGTGAAGTAGTGTGTCATGACGTAGTATTTCTGGCGCATGCGCATTCGCTCCATGCACGGCGACCGTTGACGTTCGAACAAAGAGTATAGAAGTGGCGAAGACCAAGACCAAGAGGCGAAACTCCATTGCAGTTTTGACAACAATCGGTAGATGGCGCTGCTGTCACTCTGTCGCCATTTTGGACTGAACCAACGGCTTTACCGTTAGCAGAACTACCGTATACAGCATTAACATTATGTCTGGAAATAATTGGAAGCAAAGAAAACAGTGTTCTGCCATCAATAACTACCAGTGTACAACCAATCAACTAGCATTTCATAGATTCCCCAAAGATCCAGAGAGGTAAAGTAGAAAAGGTTTTTATTAACGTTAAAGTGAGCTAACGTCAACGATAACAAGTGCTGTAACGTTAATGTAAGCTATCCCATAACCGCAGTAACAGTTTGCTAATGTTATGTATTTGGACGAAATCGAGTCAAGACTCGAAATTGGCTTTTTAAATCGCATATTTTCAGAGATATATGAACACCTAACCTGGCAAATGACCGCTTTATTAATTCATTGTTATCACTAAATTAACCCTTTAACTGTCACCCCCCCCCCCCCCTTTTTTTTCCCCCTGCATAAACATGAAAATCACTATCCAAACTTAAATGGTTGTAATTCAAGAATGCTTTGGAATATAGACCTATGGTTGGTCTTGTTTTAAAGAAAACATTTGAAAACAAAGTTATATAAGTTTGAGTTTATTAAAAATGTACAAATTTAAAAATATAATTATTTATATTTTATATAAAATATATATATTACAAAATATATTTTACTCTATAACTGCAAGAAAATGAAAGCAAAAAATCTGAACAAGTTGTGTTCCAAACACACGCACACTAGCACACACACGCAAGGTCTCTCGCTCCCTCACCCCTGATTTCCACCAACTGCGGAACGGCTGTGGATCGGCTCCGCTGCGTGTCGGCTCCGTGCTCCGCCGTCCTTCAATACTCACCAGGTCCGGATTTGATGCGGAACGGCTGCGGCCATGACTGACAGCTGAAGTCATGAGGACCCACGAGATTCACGTATGATCGCGCGATATAACCTGTCCCACACAAAATAACCTGCTGCGGAACGGCTGCGGCATCCGGCAAAAATAGAAGCTCTGCGTATCTGCTCCGGAGGGCTGCGGATCGCCGGAGCTGGGACGGAGTCGGAACGCAGCCGTTCCGCAGTCAGTGAAAATACACACATTGACTTTAATGGAAACCTATTGACTCCGCTGCCGTTCCAGAGCGGATCCGCAGCCGTTCCGCAGTTGGTGGAAATCAGGGGTCACCCTTTCTGCCGTGTGCTCTACACGGTTTGGAGCTGCGCGCTCTTGCTCGCTCGCTCGCTCTAGATTCCGGGAGATTTTAGCTAATTTGCGGGCATCAGGGAGCCGCTATCAATATGCGGGAGACTCCAGGAACTTCCGGGAGACCTGGGATGTCTGCTATAGAGATATTAAAAACTAGAAACTACTATTTAGTTCCCTTAACCGCTTTTGAATTGGGACCGGTATCGCTCAATTCTATGACAGCTGTGTTGCGTTCAGTCCAAGATGGCGGATCTGCAGCTCTGCGCATGGGTGCGTTTGTTGCAATGGAACATTCTATTGAGTTTCGCCTCTTGGTACTTTTATACTCTTTGGTTCGAACTTGAGTGTGTGGGCCAGTACTTACGGTGAAAACTTCCGGTGATCTGACAGCGAGAGCGAGAGAAAACAGCGACCGATTTCCATTACCACAGAGATCATTTTTCACAATGAGTGTTTTTAGGATTCAAGAGAGGCGACTTGCCTTTCAGAGGGTGACAGCCTCAGCACTTCATCATTGTGTGCCGTTATGTACCATTTCGTCACGTTACAACAGAGAAGTCAGCTTTCATGCATTCCCCGTTGACGCTGCGGTACGGGCTGAGTGGATATAGAAGATCCGGAGGGATGACTTCAACCCGACCAAATTTTTAAAGGGGGGGGGGGGGGGGGGGGACACACTCAGTTTCAGTCAATCTCATGTTAATCTTGAGTACCTGTAGAGTAGTATTGCATCCTTCATTTCTCCAAAAAGTCTTTAGTTTTATTATATTTATAAAAGAAAGATAGGTTGTACCGAGTCTTTCCGGAAAAAAACGAGCGGCTGGAGGTGTGCCGTGTGGGCGGAGCTAAAGAATCACGAGCGCTGTTCACTGTTTACTTGCTGTGCTTACGCGCCGATAGCTAATAACACACAGACATTTGAAGCAGTTTTACTCACCGCCTGCAGTTCCAACACACGACCGTGAACCTTTATCGTTGGGACTGCTCCATTCTTAAGCATTAGACAGTCTGCAAATCCGGCGTCGACCTGGGCCTTGTTTATAAAACAATCATCGTCGAAATGCAGGGAACAGGGAACTCCGTTGATGCTCTGTAAAAACAAACTCCATCCACTGGTCCCTTAACGTTGGGTTCTTCGGGAATCTGTGCAGGGTTGTCTTGCCCTGGCAACCAAAAACACACTTCTTTCTTTGACATCGCGAGCACAACGCTTTGATGGGCGTACTGCGTACTCGCTCTCTCGCTCTGGTCTACGGGTGTGCGCGCGCCCTTCCGGGAGAAGTGCCATTAGGACCCGTATAAGGAAATTCCGCTCCATCTGACGTACTCGGAAAAAACGTTCCGAAACTTGTGACAAACCGGAAGGAGTATTTTTCGCACAGAAATACTCCATCAAACTTAATTTTTGAAACTTTGTCCATGTTTAGCATGTGAATCCAACTCTTTAACAGTGTAAAAACTCAGTATGCATGAAATAGCATTTCACCCCCCCTTTAAATGCATATAATTTTCAGTGTATTTCACCTGTGCGTTTCTATGCTTTCTATTACTGCATTTATTTTGTGCAAGTGAGATGAGTAAAGATCTGTTTCATAAATCATTATCTGTCTGGTGTTTATACGCAGTACATACAGTATTGTACTACGTGTAAAATATACACAAACTTACCTATATTAAATTGTTTGTGGTACCTACAGTTAAAAATGTAAATGTAAAATATGTGATGATAATATTGATCGAGCAATTGATGTAAGTAAGTAAAAATATATGCGCAGAATTGAGAAAATAGTATTTATGGAGATAAATTGTAGCCTATCACAGGGCAAACATGTGAATGTTCATGGTGCATTTTATGCAAACAACTTTAATCGTAGTTGTAACTCTATATTTACAGTAGGCATAATTGTCATTGCGTATGTGTATGCATCATGAGTCAAATACAATCTTCTGTTCGTAAACAGCTGTATTTCATTCATTAATCTGACTATGCATCCATGCATTTAATTGCCATTGGCTCGTGTGATAGTAATATGGATCTTAGTAGTATTTTAAGTGATAATTGATTCTATAAACAACTATAAAAGATAATTTTTCGGCTTTCTCCGGCTCCCTGCACCGGGCGTAATGCGAAACCGGAATTGTCTACCCCCACACTCGCTGATCGGAAATCCAAAATGGCGGCCTCGTGCAACTAGCCTATTTAACAACATGTTTGTATATTCCATGCATGGTTAAATGTTATTTCCATAGACAGTATATAAAAGGGTTATTTCAGCTTTTCTGTTTAAGTTGAAGTTGTTCTAACTCATTGTGTTGTTAGACTCTGTAGCCTAAGTTCACAAACCTTTACTCTTTCACCTAACTAAAAATCAATATTTTAGTTCAGTGTAGTGTAGTCTGATTACAATTAAATGTGTGTTTAATTGACTTAGAACAATATAATAATATTGAAAGTATTCTGTTCACAGTTGTAAAGTACAACACATTACTATTATGCTAAGACTCCTATCATAAATTACATTTGATTGTCAAATATTATGTAGAAAACGGACAAAAATGTCAACAATAAGTTGTACTGGATTATACTGTATGAGCAAATGTATTGGAAAAATACATTTCAAGTGCATTAATGCACACAGTATATATTATAGACAAAACACATTTAAAATACATTAACAAATTATTTTTGGACAACACACTTGAGTTGAAATTAAAATCAATTATTTTCCATGTTTTCCATTAAAATTCTTATTTTATTTAGTATATTAGTCAATTAAGTACACTTAAGTACACTTAAGTGTGTTTAGAAATATTGTCATGAAAGTGTACTTACTTTAAGTTAAGCTTAATTAGATATTATTACAAAGTGCATTTGTAAAAAGTGCACTTTAAGTTCTACCAGAAAGACTCGGGAGAGATAAATTTATATAACAAGCGTATATTTATTAACAGCCCAGCAAGCATACATTTATAAAGTTCTTTGGCGTATGCCCCATCCTTAGCGCGCAATGCGAGGGTAGCAAAAGCTGCATATCCTGCCTGAAGACGAAGGCAGGGGCGCAGCCGACCCCCTGGAGGTAAAAGAAGGGACCATCTTGGTGGTGGTTGGGGAGGATGGAGGTAATTGGCAGCGTCAGCATCTGCGAACTCAGACAAATGTAAGTACCAATCTTTTATACTGCGAATGTTATAACACATGATTGGTTAGAAGTGAGGTAATACATGACGGGCTGATTGAGTCTTCCTGGCAGAACTTTACGCTAAAGCTTTCATTGTGTTAAGAAATATTGTCATTAAAGTGTATTCCATTTAAGTACACTTAAGTGGACTTTAATTTTAATTATATTATATTATCTGCAAGTGCACTTTTTAAAAAGTATACTTTTATTATTGAAGCACACAAAAAGTACGCTTTCAATACAATTATAAGTACACTTCTTTTTCACAAGTGTAGACAATGTTGGGATTTGTTGTCTGTTAATATGTTGGGGGAATATGAGAAAGTTTGTGGATGTTGTGTGAGCACACCATTTCAATCTTTACCTTCAGCTCTACAGCATTCAATAAGCGTGAACAAGAAGCCATGTAAATTTTGAAGGCAAACAGCTTCAGCGAGTAACAGAAGTAGAGATAAATGAGGTCAAATATTGTGTTAAAGATGTGTTTACTGTGGGTCACCTGCATACAGAAGAAGTTCCATTGTTTTTCCAGATTAAGTACATTCTTAACATGGACACTGGTTATTGTGTGGCAAGCTGTTAATTCCTGAATCCTGAATCCTGAATAAATAAGCTTTCCATTGGTGTATGCTTTGTTATATAGGACCATATTTGGCCGAGATACAACTATTTGAAAATCTGGAATCTGAGGGTGCAAAAAAATTGAAACATTTAGAAAATCGCCTCTAAAGTTGTCCATTTATGTTCGCGATTTTGCAGCATTCACTCATAAAATAAACGTTTTATATATTTACGGTAGGAAATGTACTAAATATCTTCATGGAACATGATCTTTACTTAATAGCCTAATGATTTCTGGCATAAAAGAATAATCTATAATTTTGAACCATACAATGTATTGTTGGCTTTTGCCACAAATATACCCGTGCGACTTGTTATTTGTAATATTAAAGTAGACACTTCACTTTACACTTTAGTAGACACAATTAACACAGAAAATATTGCACTTTTGATGATCTGTTGTGATGTTAGTAATAAGAGTTTTGTACCAATTGCTTGTGAAAATTACGCCAAAGCAGTAAAAAGATCTAAAGAAATATGAAAGTGAAAATGCAGATATTTTTCATTAACAAATAAGCTGTTCATAAGCTTTTTAACTTGATCACTTCACGAGGTACTGCTACCAGAAATATAAAATACATGAAGAGAGGAGCAGGGCTTATCTCACCAACCCAGCCAATAAAAAACGTAAACTATTCCTGTACAAACTTTTGGCAATGACCGTTTAGGTTCAATTACTTGATTTACATGGATTGAAGATACAGCACGCAAATATGCAAAGATCTGCAATGTGCAAAGATCCGTTTGGGCTATAATGAAGAACCTGAAGATGGGAGCAGTGCTTATCTTAACACCCTGACCTATAAAAAAACTTCCAACACTCCTGCAGGACAACAGTTTTCTTACAGGTGCTGTTATTCCATAGTGGAAGTCTCCTCGAAAGTCTCCTCAGGTATGGGTTTGCTTTCTCCAGTCTATTTTATTTTGAAATGTTGTAACATTGGTTATATATAAGTTATACATAATTATTTAGTTTAAAATAATTATTTAAATGATTTGGCAGTTGCTTGTTATTTTAGGTAATGTTTCAGACTTTTTGAAATCTGTTTAAAACCTTTTAAAACTTCATTTACTGTTGCTTCAGGCCATGGTGTATAACATTGTATGTTGTCTCTGCTCATACCACAGATAGATAAACTGGTTACACTTTATTTTAATAGTCCACATTCTACTAACTATAAGTAACTTTGAAACTACATGTCAACTAACTCTCATTCAAGTATTGTAGACTGTTAGGTTGGGGTTAGTAGAATAAGCTGACATATAAAGTACTTGAAAAGTGAGCATCATAATAAAGTGTTAGCAGATATTAAGCAGAAAGTCTACTAATACTCCAATGAGTGGTAGTTGACATATAGTTGCAAAGTTACTTTTCACTAACTCTTTAAAGCATAGAGAATCCGCTCTTTGGAAGTTCATTGAAATTTTCATTGAAATAAAGTTCCCTTTCGAGGGAAGAATCACTGATCTATATAGACCATTTCAACGGCTATTTGTAGATGGAAGGAAGTGACGTGTTTGGCCCTCAGACGTTTCCGGTTAGTTACTGCGCACATTCAAAACAACAGACGGGAGGCGTTTTTTTTATGACAATTGTTCAATTATTTTCTTATTAATTCGATAAAACATGTCCAAATTTAAATTAGGAGCATGCTGTTAGGTTGTTGGCTGTTCTCTCAGGCCCGGAACTAACTTGCTTTCGGAAATCAAAGCGTTTAGATTTCCGAAAACCAAAAAACACTGTGACGCCTGGATTGCGGCAGTGAAGAGAGAAGGCTGGATACCATCTAGCAACTCTAGGATATGCAGCACACATTTTATCTCTGGTAAGTAAACGATATTTTTGTCACTAAATAATTTGTATTTCTATATGTTAACTAGTTAAGTATGATGAATCATTATTTGAGCTAGCAGTTTGGCTCTGTCATTGTTTTCATGTAGATAGCATGTAACGTTAAATAGCTAACGTTAGCGTTTTGATACGTTTGCAGTGAAAAAGACAGATTTTTATTTCCGTTTCATTTCTAAATGTTCTGTGGGCTGTAATTAGGAAAGAAGCCGTACATTAGTTGTCTAGCTATCCATTCAGCTGACAGCAGTATATAACATTAACACTTTACAATAATGTTTTATTGTGTAACATTAGCTAACTGCATTATTTCACAAAATATAACGATAAACAACATTTGTCATCACTTATTAAGCTTGTTTAATGTTAATTCCAACATGCACTAATGCGTTAAACAATAACAGTATGGTTATTTTTTTCATTGCTCATTAACCTGGTTAATTTAAACATTTACATTTAATCATTTAGCAGACGCTTTTATCCAAAGCGACTTACAAATCAAGAGAGCAATAAAGCAGTCAAATCATCCTATATTATATATTAAAGTAATACACTTTTATTACAAATCTGTTTTTAATTATTGTGTGATTTAAAGTTTTAACCCGATTTTGCCATAGGTCACTAACAAACTGTACATTATGAGCTTGTGAACAATTGTACAGTAAATGTATTAGACTTGCTGTAAAATGTTAATTGTTTGTTCATGCTACCTAAAATGTGACTAATAAAGACCCTTTTTAAAGTGTTAGTGCAGTATGCAGTGGTCATACTGCTAGCTAGCTAGTTTATTAATGATTACATTAAAAATGCTCTTGGTCTTTGTCATCTATCTTCAACCAGTAATGTGTAAAATATATAACCTATCCCAATAATGTTTTTCTACTTGTGTCTTTAGGAAAGCCATCAGATAATCCTCTAAATCCAGATTACATACCATCAAAGCTTCCTCACAGACCTGACACCTCCAGAAAAATGGACCGATATCAGAGGTCTCTGAGACGAGCATCAGAGGTCTCTGAGATAAACATTGGAGTTCAGCCTACTGAGGAAGTGCAGGACATGGACATAAATGAAGCACAAGTTAAGTCCTTCAATGATATGTGTGTTGGAACAGATCTCACTATGAGTGATATTGAAGATATGCAGAAACTGAACACATCTTACAAAGAGCAAGTGAGAAGCCTAGATTCAAAGGTACAAACTCTCACCTGTGAGAGGAAACAACTGAAATCTGATGTGGATTTAAACGATGATCAAATCATTCACTTCTACACTGGCCTTCTCTCATCCAAAGTGTTTTTTGCCTTTTTGACATATCTCACCACTGCTTGGAGTCCGAGAACACCTCTCCAGTTTTACTTAGTCTTAATGAAACTGAGACTTGGCCTCACTCATAAAGATCTTGCCTTCAGGTTTCATCGCAGTTGTGCAACAATCTCTACAATATTTCATGACTGGTTGAATGCGATGACACAGCATTTCAGCTCTCTAATTCATTGGCCTTCTAGGGAAGAGATTAAAAAGAATCTTCCTGCCCTGTTCAAAAGCCCCCCATTCAATTCAGTGAGGTGTATCATAGACTGCAGCGAGATTTTTATTGACCGACCAACATCACTCAGTGCAAGAACAATGACATACTCCAACTATAAGTCCCACAACACCATCAAATTCCTGGTTGGCATCAGTCCAACAGGGTCAATCACATTCGTTTCCAAGTCTTGGGGTGGTAGAGCCAGTGACAAAACAATCACAAAATCATCTGGTTTAATTGATTTATTGGAAGAGGGAGACATTGTCATGACTGACAGAGGGTTCAGTTTCCCTGAGTATTTTGCTGCGAAAGGAGTCCAGCTACTCATACCTGCTTCAACCTGTGGAAAGACTCAGCTTTCAGGACAAGAAGTGTCTGTGTCACGTCAAATGTCAAGGGTGAGGATTCATGTGGAAAGAGCTATTGGTCGAATTAAAAAGTACTGCATTTTAAGACAAACACTTTCCATAAACTTGGTGAAGCGAAGATCAAAAGACACAGTGGCAACTGTAGATCAAATTATTTTGGTTTGTTCTGCATTATCTAATTTGGACAAATCATTCATTTGATAAAAAAAAAAAAAAATACATGAGACACTGACAAGTGGTTGACAAGTGGTTTTATTTTGTTATTGAATGATTGTGTACAGAATTATGTATATATGTTGTATATAGATTTCTATTGGATTTATGTTTGGTCTTTAATTATTATTTTTTTCTAACTATCTACAATTATTAAAGAATATTTGTTGTCCTACAATTGATTGAATGTATTACAATTACTAAAATAACAATTTTAACAAATGACTTGGAAGGCTGGGTATGATTTCACATTTATTTGGATTATGGTGAACACACTGAACAAAACCATTGCTCACCAGGGTGCCTTTTTAAGCCTAGACATCTCAGATGAAACACCTTGTGACAGACAGAGCAGTGTGACTGATGTTTTAGACCTGCTTTTACACAAACAGGAAGTGTCTGTGATCAGAAATTGTTTCCTCAGTTTGTGTGTGCAAATTTCTGTGAGAATGTGCTGTCTGTAGAAGAGGTCCAGTTTTGTTCTGATCTGAGCCCAGTACTCTTAGAGAACTCTACTTTCTGTATGTGGCAGTCTTCTGTTGTCCAAATGACAAAGAAAGATGTTTTGAGTTCACACACTGCCATTTGCCCCTGAACTTGTGCATAGTATGCATGGTTCTGTTTGAGCTCAAAGTTTTTCCCCAGACAGAAATCTTTGCTCTTGATAGCATCAGTTATGGACATGTGTGCATACTTTAAGGGGCATTTTTTTTCAAGTGTTGCACGTGGGCAGCACTTGCAATGGACTATTCCATCTGGGCTGGCTCCTAAATGAGGAAACTTTGGATTTACTACTAATCCTATTTCTTCCACTATCAAGCTGTCATGACAAGTCATCTGGTTTGAAGTAAATGCTTCTCTAGCTAGTTTTTCATTATTCTTTCCCCAAGCTAAGGCTGGCACATTTCTGCTGGATGTGTAAGTAGGGATGGTTTACATGATTTTATCTAGCTCATTTTGTAGTTCATCTTGTGACAATAAACTGTGCTTCTCATCAAAAAGCTGTGTAAGGGGCTTTGGCAAGTGTGTTGCATCTACAGTGCTGTTGGTACAAGGTGTGTCACCCGGAACTGCTACGTGTGATTCCTCACTAGAATCTGCCTCAGCTGTACTCAGAACATCAACCCTGTCTGTGTTCTCCTGCTCTCCCTCAGATGCAGTGTCTGTATCACTACCTACAGTTATAGTGGTAAACAGTGCACAGTCTGGGATCTCATTCTGAAATCAGAATCACATTAAGTCATAGTCATAGTCAAATTTATTTGTGTAGCACATCTCACAATACAGATAATTTTCAAAAAAACATGTTAAGAGTGAATGCATATGCTGATGACGGTATAGTTACATATCTGTATTGCATTTGGTTTACATTATTTGGTAACACTTTAGAATATGGTTCCTTTGTTAATGAATAACTACACAGGAACAAATGAGTAACACAATATTAACAATCTAGTTACTAGTCAAAATCATAACTACTTTTCTATTACCTGCTTTGTACTTAAAAAAAAGTTCCTATTTGACGATTCAATCCATACAAATGCACACACACATATACTGTATGTGTATGGAAAAACTATGGTTAATTTTGTGGTTACCATGGTTTAACTACAATAACCATGTTTTCTATTTGCAGTAAAACCATAGTTAATTTTCATAAGGGATGTGATTAGAATTAGAATTTTAATTTAATATGAATTAGAACAACAACAACAACAACAACAAAAACACGTTAGCCAGAATTGAATTGCATGCACATTCTTGTTTATTCGTGACCACATGCAGCGCTCAGATGTCACAGATGGAGCATTCAAACCTTCTCTAACACACTGTTCCACAGCAACCAGGATCGCAACAAGCAACATGGCTACACACTTCACCTAACCTAACCACAAATATTTCCAAATGTATAAAATAATTAATTATGCAATAGGTAATAATAGAACACAACAATTCGTTTACTAGAGGATTAGCAATGTGATTTATTATTTGAATAGACATATTTACCCAGCCATGCAAGTGCAATGCCAACGCATTCTCATCCTAGGGCGTCATATACTGACGCTTTTGACATTTCGTCTACATCGAACGCACATGGTACCCTTTAGCGTCAATATGACACGCACAGAGCTTTGTTCGGTTATGGGTAGGTTTAGGTCTGGGGTAGGGTTAGGGTTAGACCGCTAGGAGGCGCCTTCTGGCCCATATCTATCTGCGTCTCATATTGACGCTAAAGGGTGCCGTGTGCATTGGATGTAGACGAAATGTCAAAAGTGTCAGTATATAACGCCTTGGGATGAGAACGGGCTGGCAATGCCCACTAATAACCTCCCCGGTCACCTTAGCAACGAACCATGCAGAGTACGTTCTCTTACGAGAGGTTCTCTTGTATTGCGTAAGTTGCTTACGCTACGGGAAAGGTTCTCTTTTCTCGAGATATGAAGCTGTAGCGACAATGACTTGTTTAGGGAATTACTAACTCAAATGAGGTGTAATATTCATAAGATGATGAATATTTATATCGCATACACAAATTAAATTATCCCAAAATAGGGAATAGGCTAAACCTCACCGTATATGAATAATTAACACGATTGCTCGTAGTAACCATTCATACAGGTCGGTAAAATCATATAAATTATCAGGGTAAATTTTCATGTAATTCGAATTCAGTTATCACGCAATATGTCCGTCCAGCGAACTGGATGCGAGACTTCCTTATCAAAACTTACCAGCCTGTGAACACGACAATAACTTTCCTCTGGCCACAAGGAATGATATTTTCGTGTAAGGCACTTTATGTTATGTGGTTGAAGGAAGAACCCAATCGCAGACAGTATGCAGGACACACAAGGTTTATTTTATACAAATAACGGGGAAAACAAAGCCCACGAGGGGGCAAAACAAGACAGGACTACGAGTGACTAAACTGAACTATGACTTGACAAAACTAGACTACAAATAAACAGCTAATACAGAAACAGAACTCTCTCTTGACAGGGTACTCACAATGAACAAAGTCTCACAATGAATGATAGCAGATGACATGGAACACTCAGGTAGGAATCACAATGATTAACAATGAACCGGCACAGGACAGCAAACACAAGGGGATTAAATAGGGAGAAACTAATGAGGGAAACAGGTGACAAGGGTAAAGCAATGATGACAAAACGAGGATAACAAGGGGGCGGGGCAAGAAACGAGACAACACAAGCACATGGCCCAAACAAATGGCCATGTGCTTGCACATAAAACATGGGCCTGTCATGATCCTGCCTCAAGACCAGGGGCCTGTACCATGAAGCCGGATTAGGTGGCTAGCCAGCTATGTTTCAGCTTAGTTTCCGCCAACCCTGGGTTTTAGGTACTATGAAAGTAGCTCGGCTTTAATCTGTGTTCGTTGCCATGGTATCTTACGCTGCACGGCTAACCTGCTCCGGGGGAGGTTATGTTCTGGATTCAAGATCTCAGACTGAAGTTTGACCAATCAGCTGAGAGCAAAGAAACATATAGGTGACGTAACTTATTCCAAGTGTCTGTTGCAATGACTTCACCTTTTCTTCCAAATCCGGTGGACATCTCAGCGCAAAATTGTTTGACGAGCACTTCGTAGAGAAAGAGTTTATAGCCTGACAAAATCCCCTTGCCTTAACTGATAGTTACTTGTATGAAAGATACAGATTTTCCGCGGAAGGAATGTCTTATTTTTGCGAACTTCTTGAGCCGCACATAAAGAATTTAACACGTCGAATTCATGCACTTACTGTACCGCAAATATTGCGTTGCGTTTTTTTTTTTTTTTTTTTTTTTTTTTGCAAGTGGTAGGCTACATTCTTGCACGGTGGGTGACGCACAGAAGCTATAGGGGAAAACACGGTTTGTCAAACCATTCGCAAGGGTCCTCGCTCTGCAGGAGTACATGAAAAATTTCATTAATAGTGTTCCCCGGACATTTATCGACCATGTCCATAAAAGAGGGCTTTTATAAAATTGCCAGTAAGATATATTGATAGGGTGACATCACATGAACACTTTTTTTTTTAAGCAAATTTCACAAGTGTACTATACAATATAATACATGTTAAGAATTATTTTGACATTTTTTTTTATTATTCTTCTGTTAATCTTATGATAGGATTCCCAAGTCATTGCAACATGTATGCAGTCTATTGCTCCAATCTCCACTGCTCTAGGGGAACATGAGGCAGATTATGTTAATAGGAAGTCCTATCACAGCCATAATGTTCAGGTAGAGATGATGTGAATATGTGAGATGATTATTTTCTGTGAGATGAATCTTTAAATGAATAGTAACATTAACAGATATAACAATGATTTACTAAACATTTCATCTGCAGACGACTTGTGGTCATGAACATATATGATCAAGTTTGGATGCCAAATGGCCTGGCTCCAGTGCTTGTCTCACGAATTTTCTGTGAGTCTGTGTTGTGTCAGCACTTTGAGGAAAGCAAGTTAAATTTGGTACAGTACAAAACACTGTTAATTTGAACTGAGCTAGAAAAACCTACACAATAACCCCCTATCATGACCCAGACAGGGCCACAACACCGCTTCAATGTGGCCGTCAGTAAAACCAGAGTGAAGATAGAGATGACCTTTGGCATCCTAAATGCACGTTTCAATGGTGTTCGGCCCTTAAGAGTCACCAGAGATCACAGATAGTGGCTGCATGTGCCATTCTGCACAATATAGCCACCAGTAGAAAGGAGCGAGAAACACCACAAAACCAGCTTCTCCCCGATCACACTTGACCACCCAGCTGGTGCAGATGTAGATGCAATCACCATACAATATTACACTTAATAAAAGCACATTGAAACTGCAGATATGTCTCAAACTGTTTTATTGGTTTTGTGGGATGGGAGGGAGAAAGAGAGCAAGAGAAAGTTGCATTAATAAATATTCATACTAAAGTGTTACTTGGTTAAATAAGTTATACTAATATATATATATATATATATATACACATACTGAGATCAGTTTTATCCAGCTGTTTGATTTTGTTTGGAGCCTCCTCAGCTCACAGTCAGCTCCTTTAGTGTGCAGTCTAGTTCAAGACTCCTTTAGTGTGCAGTCTAGTTCAAGACTCCTTTAGTGTGCAGTCTAGTTCAAGACTCCTTTAGTGTGCAGTCTAGTTCAAGTCTCCTTTAGTGTGCAGTCTAGTTCAAGACTCCTTTAGTGTGCAGTCTAGTTCAAGACTCCTTTAGTGTGCAGTCTAGTTCAAGACTCCTTTAGTGTGCAGTCTAGTTCAAGTCTCCTTTAGTGTGCAGTGTGCAGTCTAGTTCAAGACTCCTTTTGTACAGGGCCCTGACTGAGTCTGTTTCCACCTGAAACATAATTCCACCACAAACATGATCATTACAAGTTTTCTGGAGGCTCATCAAATCACAAAAAGTTCCTTGACTTTCTACAAACACAGGACTGACTGTAATTTATGTCAAGGGTTTTAAATCCTTACACATTTCTTCTGAAGCCCATTGAGGTAGAGGCCTCAGTTTCTGGGGCAGGTTGTGTAAAATCCTACAATAAAAGAGATGTGTAAGGGCCAGTCCCTTTTTATGCCACACATTCAAATGTTTGCCATAGTAAAGCCCAGTGCATTCACATCAGCAACTGTCTGAGAACACACAGACAGAGTGTCTTCATAATTTCCTCCACCCTAATAAATAAAAATAGGCCAATGTAAAGCATAACTGTTGTAAAGCAGGTTATGTTTGGTGTTCTGTCTGCTGCATACTGACCTCTGTGTGGGAGACTGTGTGTGTGTGTGCTGGCTTCAACAGGGACACTGTATTAACTCTACTGCAGAACATACAGTCAGCCATATTTAAAACTTAAAAAAGTAGTAATGTATTGCACACGTACCCAGTGTTACTTGCTTAGAGGAGCCAGCACCAGGGTCAGACTGTACAGCACCTGTAATCCCATCCATAATCGTCCATCCCTTATTGCCTACTCAGAGCCAACTCCTCCGCCACAGTGTATTCTGGTTTTCTGAATTTAACTCTTTATTTCTGTTTTCTGCAAACAAGTGTTTGTGATAAAATGTTCACAAAAGTAATAAAAGGTTGTGGTAAATACTCACCACTTTGAATTATATTTTTTATATTTTGTCTTTATCTGCTGCCAAGAACATTTGGAGTTGGGGTTGCATCTAAAAATCAATGAATATTAATTTTTCTTAGTAGCCTACCGGTACATGCACATTTTTATATATTATAAAAATAGGCTATAGGCTATATTACACGTATAGGCTACACATAGGCTACATACATAATTTTACATAAATATAGAACGTATTTGTTTAACTTACACATTAACAATCAGCAATCTTTCTCCAACAGTCTTCTCTTGCTTTGGCCGCAGAGACCGTATTGTTTCGAGCTTGAAATACATATTTAAATTCATCGTAATTATGAATGATTATCTCTTGCTCCTCCGCGGAAAAATCGCGACCCGCGATTGGTTGTTCAGTGTCGACGTCACTCTTTTATGTGCACGCGCGCGTGGAGTAATCATAGCTTGAGGATCAAAGCCTGAGTTGACAGAGAAAGTTGATGAGCTGCATCATGGTACCAATAAAGCCTGATTGCATCGGTTTGGTTTTGTCAACTCAAAACTTATCCTGTAACCCCGAGTTTGTTCAGCTACCATCATGGTACAGGCCCCAGGGAAAATCAGAGACAAGAAGGCAGAATCATGACACTTTAGATATCTCAATAGTCAAACCAAACAGAGCTTTTTGTAGCTTAAATCGTCATTTTCAGGGACCTCACGCTTGTGGAACAATGAGACAGATTCAACTCAAAGTATTATGGAGTTTAATAAAACAAACTAAGGATTACATAGGCTACTTAAATCACGCAGGAGTAAATATGCATAGCAAAACAAACAATACAAAATAATCGAAATATTAGAGAGAGAGAGAGAGAGAGAGAGAGAGAGTGTGAGAGAGAGAGAGTGTGTGAGAGAGAGAGTTCTTCTCAAAAACCAAACAGTTCAAACAGTTACTTTAAATGAGACCCAAAGGCTTTTAGGAAGTTCTAGACAACCTTAAAACAGCATTTCTTTTCAGATGGCGATATTGACTGTACTTGCTTTGATATGGCCCCTTTCGTGCAGCTGGTTTGAAAGGATGCGGGTGACGCGTGTCCGACGTTTCTTCCGGCTGAGGTAGATGATGCGATGACTCAGTTGCAGCACGTACGAAAGATGATTAGTCTTAAATTCGTTTCGTTCGTGAATACACTGAACGAAGGACAAAATATCAAACTGAGGTAGATAAAAAGAAAAAGACTTAGAGTAAAACGAAATTAGAAAACAAACGAAGAACTCCGGTTGGAGCTTTGCAGTGAAGAAGGTGGACCTCTCTCTGGCGAAGAAACTGCCCAGAACATAGAGTGTGGTTCCGTGTTTTGAAGGAGCTAAACCACGCCTTTCTCACGTGCCCGAACCAATCATTTGGGAGGACGCATGGCGGCAAACTTCTTTTGTTCGTGAAATACATGCCCTCTGGGACGATGTACAGAGGAAAAAGAACTTGTTCCTAATACACTTATAAACTGGTATTAATGACAGAATGCATCATTTTGGGTTTTGTGTTAAGGATTCGACACCGTCAGGTTGTCCTGATTAAAACAATACCATGAACGGTAATTTTGCGAGTTAGTAACAAGAAGATATATGATTTTTCATAATTGACTCATATCACGTTTGATTATATACCACACAGCTTATAGTTATAGCCATTCGCCACATGGAGACCGTGAAACGCAACAAGAAATACATTTCATACATTTAAAAGGGTAATTTTTGATCACACGTGGTCATGGATGGGATCGAGTGTCTCTGTGTGTGAGACACATCTGGTTCAAACAATGGTGGCTTGTTGCAAGGTGACATGGGGGGGACCCCAGGGAGATCCCAGCGGGATCTCAGCCAGAGCGACGCCTTGTTGGTCACATGTCTCAGCCGAGCAGTAAAACAGGGTGTTTCTTTGTTTACTCAGGAAGAAAAGAGCTGTGTCTGCAAATCAGAATCCAATAATTCAATCAAGTGGCAGACACCAGTTGCTTTGTTAAACAGTCCAAGAAGAACAGGGTTGTGTTTGCGAATGAGGATTCAGTAATTTAATCACATGGCAGAACTGACCATCTGCTTTGTGTTACAAAGCCAAAAAATTATCCTTAATTTTGTATATTGTCAATGCAGTGCAGCAGCACACAGACCTAGAGCGAGCTGTCTAGCGCGCTCATTGGCTGCCCTGCGGCAACTGCGGAGGAAGCGTCTGAGGAAGCCGGTCGTGTTCGC
The DNA here is from genome assembly GCF_949319135.1 of Squalius cephalus. Classification (NCBI taxonomy): domain Eukaryota; kingdom Metazoa; phylum Chordata; class Actinopteri; order Cypriniformes; family Leuciscidae; genus Squalius; species Squalius cephalus. Next base: position 10,713,407 of record NC_137134.1, read on the forward strand.
CACCTTCAGCCATCCGTGCCTGCTACGCTATCCGGCGACTGTATCCTTTTGCTACTGTGTTCGCCATCGCGACACTTCTCTAAAAGAGCAGAGGCGTTTGTTGCAAAATGCCTCTGATTTCCTGTGGCTCTTGCCGAGCCTTGCTCAGCGACAGAGACCGCCACCTCGTCTGCGTTCTCTGCCTGGGACGTGACCACGCAGCCCTCGCGCTGTCTTACGGGGGCTGTGAATTCTGCGAAGAACTGCCGATGTTGACCCTGCGGGCTCGACTCGCAGTGTTCGACGCTGAAGCTGCTTCTCCATTCATCTCTGTTGGGCCGCGCAAAAAGAAGCTCCGCTCTCAGAGACCACCGGAGCCTGATGTGCCAGCCAAATGTTCGCCGGAGCCTCTCCCGCTAGCTTCGCTCTCTCCTTCTCCGCCCCCCTTTCCCGACGCGCAGCTGCCGGCTCCCGCCCTCACTGCCCTCACTTCCCATTGGGGAAGAAACGGATGAAGGCGCCATCGGTGACAGCTGTTCTCTCCTGGCTTCGGACAGTGAAGAGTGGTCCGGATCTCACCGCTCCGCCTCCTCTCTGACCCAGGAGTCTGGCCGGGCCGAACTTCTCCGCCTCCTCACTAAGGCTGTCGAGCAACTGGGCCTCGATTGGTCCCCACCTAAAGAGGCCGCGCCTAACAGGCTCGACGGGTGCTTTCTGCCTAGCCGCCGCCAAGCGCCTGCCTCTAGGCCAGTACCCTTCCTGACAGAGCTCCACACCGAGCTCTCGAAGTCCTGGAACTCTCCATTCTCCGCGAGACTTCGCTCTGCTGCCTCTTCGACTCTCTCCCAAGTGGACGGAGCCGCTGAGAAGGGCTAAGAGGCGGTCGCAGCGCACCTTGCTCAAAGTCTGCCCTCCCATCCAAGGCCTGCAGGACTACTTCAGCTCTCGTCGGCCGCGCCTTCTCTGCCGCCGGACAAGCTGCTTCCGCCCTGCACTCGATGGCTGTACTTCAAATCCTCCAGGCCGATCTCCTCCGCGATATTAATGAGAAAGGCCCGGACCAGATGGTCTTGACAGATATGCGCAGCAAGACGGACCTTTCCCTTCGCACCACTAAATTCGCGGCCCAGGCCATCGGGAGATGTATGGCCTCTCTCACAGTCACCGAAAGGCATCTTTGGTTGACGCTCACCGACATGGGTGAAGCTGAGCGGTCCGTTTTTCTCAGCGCCCCGCTCTCCCCCTCTGGTCTCTTCAGCCCGGCAGTAAGTGGGATTGTGGATCGTTTTTCGGAGGTGCAGAAGGCATCGCAGGCCATGAATCTCTTCCTGCCCCGCCGCTCGAGCTCAGCTGCAGGCCGCTCTCATGCTCAGCCTCCTGCACAAAGCTCTACACAGCGCTCGTCTCAGCCTCCGCCTTCACAGCGACAACAGGGCGGCCGCCCTAGGTCGCGCTCATCCAGCCGTCACAGACTGCCTCCCCCCTGGGGACCCCGGCAGAAGATCGCGCTGAAGCCTGAGTCTGCGAAGTCCTCCTAGCAACCGCGGGGAGGAAAAGATGGTTGAGTCCCGCCGCGGCCGGACCGCCATCAAAACGACCAGCTCTGTCAGTCCCCTCAGAAAAGGCTACTGCAGTAGTGTACACTGCACCCGTTTCACGGCGACCCAGAGAAATCTCAGAAAGAGTATAATATCTGGTTATCCGGCTCACGCCGATGGTGTTTTGAGTGTAGAAAATGTGCCCACGTCCCAGTGTTCACCCCTACACACAAGCACAATCTCCCCTGTGTCTCTCACAGAACCCACTCACATAAAGTGGGCACGCGCTGCTCGAGTGATGAACGTAGGAATTGTGCCCACGATTCAGTGCCCACACCTACCCACTGCCCGTTCTGTCACACAGTTTTCCCGGGGGTCAGATCCCTTAAAGCACACAAACACTGGCCGTGTTGTAAATGTAAGTCCTGTGCCCGCTCAAGAGCGCTCACACTTACTAATAAACAATTCACCCCAGATGCCGCTCCCGCGTCACTGGTTTCTCGCCATAAAATGTTCTCCGTCCAAGGCGACCGAGTCAATGAGTGCTGCCCGGCCAGTTACCGCTCCCAGCGAGCCCCCTTACTCGAGCACTGTGAGCGCGCTCTCCGCGCCGGTACCTCTGATACAGGTCTCCGATCCTGCGCAGTGCGGCGATCGGGACCCAGAGGCCATTCGACCCCTAGCTATGCGTGCGAAAGCATGGGAACCGATCCCGGGCCTAAATTGTTTTTTAGCGTCAGATCTGACCTATCTTAGATCTGAGATATTTGAACAGAGCTCTCATGAGACGATCATTCAAAATGCTCACAACCAGACAAATCCTCGCGCAAATTCGCCCGAGGGACTGGTTTATTTCTCTAGATCTGAAAGACGCGTACTTTCAGATTCAGATAATATCCCGTCACAGGCCATTCTTGAGATTCGCCTTTGACGGTCGGGTTTATCAATACACCGTCCTTCCGTTCGGTCTGCGCGAGTGCCTTACCGAGCCTGGGCTGCCGGCGGCTTGTTAACCCTTTAGGCGCCAGAGGCTTTTTCCTAAAACGTTCGATTTTGACATCTTAATTTCAAAAGGCTATATCTTAAAAGTGATAAATGATAGAGACTTTCTGTAAATTAGAGAAATATTAAGGATGACCCAAAGTTTATGTAGGGATTACATTTTCCCATCTAATTTGCATATTATGACGTCATATGGTGGCGGCCATCTTGGATTATAGAATTTGTATGGTTTTTGTTGATGTTTATTTGTTTTTGTTTTTGTTTTTTTAGCTGACAAAGACGCACACATCACAAGGACATGAACACACAAAAAATAACACATATTGTACACTAATAAATGGTCAGGGAAATAGATAGTAAATCAACAGTGTAATAAATGGCAGACAAAAACAATTGTTGCAGGGCTTTTGCTGTAGAGATAATGACTCCCTATTCATCCAGGTGACATTTCTTGTAGTGTTTCATGGTGTGGTCTTGCGATAGACTATGCATAATAGCCCCTCTGCCCCGTGTCACATCGCCTCTTCTCCTGCTACGAGCAGCAGCGCGCGCGGGCGCGGCCAGATCTGCCTCGCGCGCGCACCGAATGTGCACAGCTCGGACTACTGTCATTGTCATTGCGACTCCCCACCCTGCCTCCACGTTGCCCCCTAACTGCCCTATGAATACTTCGACCTCGTCTAACATACCCAGTGGCATTAGACAAAGTCTCCACCACAATACTGTCGCCGCGATTGCGGAGAGGCACACAGTCACGGCGCGCGGTAAAAATCTCCCGCGGCCGCCTCGTTCCCCACAACACTAACACGCCTGCTAACTTCGCGATGAACACTCCGACCCCGGGAAACATTGTTCCCTCCACTGACATTGGGCAAAGGACCATCTAACGTTATATTGGGCAAAGGATTCACCGTTTGTGCTTGGTGTAGGGCTATACTTTCACTTTCAGAATCACCGTCATTTTCTGAAGGCAGATAACGTTATTCCCCTTCAGAATCAGGGTCCGCGAATAGAAGACACAACACTTCATTGCGGGTAAGCTTTATTGATGCCATTAGATAATAATAATAATAATAATCTAATGCAAATACTCGCTGATGTTGACAATATTGCTCTGATAAAATGGCTCACTCACACACTAGCTCCGCTTTTGTTCGCACTGATTCAATGCGCTCTAGCTCGAAGATTTTGTATAGAAGCATGACTTTTTTTTGAGTCGGGGATGAAGTATGACATGTCTGCCAACTAGTGGAGGGGAGGTTGAACGAAATTTGACACCCTATTTGACAAAATCGGCCGTTTTATTCAGTGCCGCATCTTGTCGAGTAAACTCGACCGTGGCGCCCAGAGGGTTAATCAATGTGAATCAGGGCTGCGTTTCAGCCCTGCAGCACTGGATAGCGGCCGAATGGTACCAGTCGGGAGTGACGATGGGTGTTGTCTCACACCGGAAAACCATTTCTAAAGACGCCTCCAACCTAGGTTGGGGAGCTGTGTTCGAGGGCATACCGGTCTATGGCCACTGGTCAGACCGAGAGAAACGCCTTCACATAAACTGTCTAGAGATGTTGGCGGTCGAGAATGCGTTGAAGCACTTCCTCCCGTATCTACAAGGCCACCATGTACTAGTCCGCACAGACAACATGTCAGTGGTGTCCTACGTGAACCGTCAGGGCGGTGTCAGATCCAAAAGTCTCTGCGCCCTAGCCGGACGCCTCCTCATTTGGGCCCAGCACTCACTGCGCTCGCTGAGAGCCACGCACGTGCCCGGTCGCCTGAACGATGGTCCAGACAGACTGTCCAGAGACAACGTTCCCCCGGGGGAATGGTCTTTGCATCCCCAGACAGTCCAGTTACTGTGGCGCCGTTTCGGCAGAGCGAATGTCGACCTCTTTGCGTCAGAAGACAACTCTCATTGCCCAAAGTTCTTTTCCAAGAGCGAGGATGCGCTGGCCCGTGCCGGGCCCAGCGGCCCGCTGTATGCTTTCCCCCAGGTCTCACTGCTGCCACAGGTCATCGCGAGGATCAGGGAGACGCGCCACTCAGTGCTCCTCATAGCCCCGCGCTGGGAGAACCAGACGTGGTTCCCAGTCATAGTGCGGCTGGCTGACTCAGCCCCATGGCCGATCCCGGTGCGAAGAGACCTCCTCTCTCAAGCCCGCGGTTCGATATGGCATCCTCATCCAGAGCGCTGGTCTCTGCATGCATGGATAATCAATGGATACCCGTTGTCTTGCCAGAAGGAGTCGTGAACACGATCACGCAGTCTAGAGCTCCCTCTACGAGGCGGCTCTACTCGTCTAAATGGTCTGTGTTCAACAGGTGGTGTACCGAGAAAAATTTAGACCCACAAACTTGTGGGGTCTCGTGGGTGCTTTGCTTCCTTCAAGAGCTACTGGACATGGGCAGGTCCCCTTCCACGCTCAAAGTATATGTTGCGGCCATTGCAGCGTCCGCTGAATCAGCGCGCGGCCAGGCAATAGGAAGGAACGAGTTCATCATCCGCTTCCTCAGGGGAGCCAGAAGGATGAACCCCCCGAGGCTCCCTTCGGTTCCTATTTGGGATCTTTCCCTGGTCCTGGAGGCCCTGAAAGCTCATCCCTTTGAACCTTTAGAGACTGTGGATCTGAAATATCTCACGCTCAAAACCAGTTTTCTGATAGCCCTGTCATCAGTCAAACGTGTGGGTGACTTACACACGTTATCCGTTAATGCCGCGTGTCTCGAGTTCGGACCAAATGACTCTAAAGTCATTCTTAAACCGAGGCATGGTTATGTCCCCAAGGTGATCGGCACCCCTTTTAGAGCACAAGTCATTTCTCTCTCAGCTTTGCTGACATCCGGCAGCGAGGTCGATAGTAACCTCCTCTGCCCTGTTAGAGCACTGAGAATTTACGTCACGCGCTCCGCCGCTGTCAGGCGCTCGGAGCAGCTCTTTGTTTCGTTCGGAGGGCGAGCTAAAGGTCTCGCCGCCTCGAAACACAGTCTATCCAGATGGATAGTGGACGCTATTGCGGCAGCTTATGCGTCTAAAAACCTGCAGTGCCCGTTGGGCGTCAGGGCGCATTCCACCAGAGGCATGGCCTCATCGTGGGCCTGGGCCAGCGGGATTTCTATTAATGACATTTGTACGGCGGCAGGCTGGGCCTCTCCGTCTACATTTGTTAGGTTTTACAACCTGGAAGTTCCTGCCTTGCAGGCTAAACTTTTGTCAGTCTAAGCTGTTTTGTGTGCAGACTACTATCATGTGACTGAGCTCTCCTGGTTGAGCTGCACTGTAAGGGTTATGTTCTGTATATTGATTGTAGGATTGAGTGCGAAACAAACACAAATGAATCTTCCAGGTGAATTGTTCAAACATAATTTCTCACAGAACTGAACATTCCAGACACCAAATCACCAACCCCAGAGCCATAAAAGAAGGCTCCAGCCAGCCAGTCTCCGCTGACCAACGAAAACCCCCAGCTAAGAACTTTATGGCCATGCAAGCTTCAAAGAAGATGAGCCCAACTAAAGGAAGAACTGGTCAATGTGAGATAGCTTGGAAAAGAATGATTGGCTCAGAGATAGCACAATTCAGCCCGATCAAGATAACAGCAGGAGCTGCTCGAGCCCACAACATTCCAGACCCCTCCTTAAGGACCTCTGATAGACCTCAGGGTGTAAAATCGTTTCAAACCACAGAGCTGAGATTTTACCTATAACATAAATAAAATCATTCAAGAACAATTTTCAATGGACTTATAGATCAAGCATCATGCAACGACATGATTCTATATTGTTCCTACAATAGATGGGTGTATCTGATATGCTTAGATGCCATACAATTCATGTAATTGTTATAATTGTTAGATTTTTGAATGAAAATGTGTTGTGTTTCATATCGATATGATCGTATGTTCTTAATTCAAAGGATGGCTTGATTGAAATCTGTGGAAAATGTTTCGGATTCTTATAATAGTAATAATGTCTTAGCTGTGGCCTCTGTACTCTTTGCTAGAGCTTAGAGAGTAAGGAGAGCACAGATAAGCTTGATTTATGATAAGAAGTGAAGAGAACGCCACCTCCTAAACAAAGACAGTGTCTAATTGGTTAGAACTGATCCAGGAGGCTGGGCGGACATTTGAGTTTAAAATCTTAACACCAGAACAAAGTTTAGAGTTTCAGAGCAGAACCAAAAATGCAGCGGGAGATGAAGATCTAAGACAGACCAGGAACCATGTAAACGCGCAGACGAAATAACCCAAATCAAGATCTGAAGAACATGGGTTAAACAGCTTAATTCAAGCCACCATCTACTCCTCTCAATTTCCTTTCTTTTCTTAGTTTCCTTTCTTTTCCGTTGTGAGTCTCGGTTCTAAGTTAAGTTTTGCGACAAGATTTCGAGCCACGTTTCTTCTGCAAAGCCAGCTTCAAACAAAGACTTTCATTCCGCCAGCACGCCACGTGACTGACCACGTGACCCAGACATCAGGCACGAGGAGACCAGCCAAGAACGACAGGGAAAACCCCTTTCACGCAACAAAAGGGAATCCCCAAAAGCAAAGACAAGCAAGTACTGCCTCCAGACTCTTAAGCTGAACTGGTGTATTTGATACAGATTTAATAACCTAGGAAACGATAGGTTAAACTAATGATTGATGGTTCATTCAGGTTGTGTCTTATAAGTGCATAGAAACTTGGGATTACATCATCTCACTCTTAAACTCACTCTTAAAACTTAATCTTTCCTTACTCTTTTCTTTCTGCAACGCGTATGAATGTGTATGTGTGTGTTTGTGTTAGATATTAGTTTTATGTGTTAGAATAATCAATAAAGTCTTGTTTGTATTCTAAAGAGAAATATTACTTGTGTTATTTTGCTTACAAATTTAATGTCTTAAACTTCTGATCTAAGTTACCTTGCTAACTATATAGTGTTTCACTATAGTTCGGATATTTATATCCGTTGCAGAGTTGATAGTTACAGCCAGTTCAAATGAACCGCGAACGAGTCATTTGCTCGGTTGTAATAAGTGACTCTTTTGAATTCCCTATAAATTAATTAATAATTCCTTTGAGCTAAATTGTAATCACTACAAATTACAAATATCCTACATTATATTGGTGGAGAATGCGGGCAGTTTAACCTAAAATTGTAAGCATATACGAAGTAATTATATTTTCATAGTAGCCTATGCGGAGAGATCCGAACCTCCGAGTCTGTGTGTATGAGGTATGCAGCGCGCGCCGCGCGCTCTGGTTGAATGAATGACCTGCTGCTTGAGCTGTTACTCTAGTCTAGTCTGCCTCCCCATTTTATTCTTTTTATGTTATTTTATTCAAACTGCAGTAAAATAACCCAAGATATAAGATCCCACGCAACGATAAGGTAACAATTGAGCGTGTCCCTCGATTCTGAAATACTTTAATTATAGCTTAAGACATCTGCGTGTTCCAGAGTCTTTCAAATAGCTATAACGTTATGTGTGTTTGTATCAGTCAGAGAGCTGAATGAAATTAAAACTGCAGTAATTAAAATAACCATGTAAAGGACGGACGAGCGTGTCCCTCGTGAACGTCCTTATTTATCTGATCGTCACTCAGTGCGTGTTCCACTGGGACGAATATTCTCCTCACAGATTAGTCTTTGTTTCTCAGGTTGTCTGTGCGTGTCCCACGGCAATCCCGTGATAAACTATAAGCTTATCTGTGTCTGTTCAATTAATTCCCGTGTAAACACTGCGTATGTCCGAGTATAGTTGAATAGGAATTATTTAAAGTTGTGTTCAAGTAAAGCTTGACGTTGAAACTCAACCAACAGTTAAAAAACCCTGTTGTTTTTGTGTGCTCAGATAACATTGCACAGAGACGATCCACTGAGATCGTTATTCCATCTTTTATACAGCGAAAAGCTGCTGTTTGCTTCCTTTAAAGTTAAAACTCACTCTAAAAAAAAAAAAAAAGGAAAAACTGAGTGAAGCCCCACGTCGTAAAACAGCTACGAGTGGCGTCCCATTTGTACAGGTTGAAATGCGCCGACATTTCACGTAATATTATCAACTGTACGTGCATATTTCTTTGAACATTGTTGAAATGCGCCGACATTTCATGTAACATGCATTACTGTTTACAAACTGTAATTCACATGTTTGCCACTAGAGTTTGTTTTGTCGCCATAGTTACAATCGTGACACGGAAGTCTTAACCAACGCTTCCGGAAGAACTCTGAACCCAACAAACTTCTTTGGTGGCTAGGCTAGCTAAGCTAAAGCTAAGCTAAGTAGCTGTTTACCATTGAGGCCTAAACTATGCTAAAGCCTCGAGCATTATTTACGGTTATCATTAATATTAACATCTGTGGTTAATGTGTCTGTTTGAACAACGTTAAAGTGATTTAACCATTTAAACACCTCGACTGTTACACCTGTTGGTCTTTTCTCTTCTTTCCTATTTTACCTGTCTCATACTTTACCCATATTTTTTTTCTGTGAAAAGGAAATTTCGGTTCACAATTATTAATTTCATTTACCTGCATTTTACTTGAAAAGAAAATACTGGTTTATGATTATTAATTGCCAAATTCTAATTTGATTTAAAAAAGGAAATATTAAATCAAGATTGAAGTTTTATTTTTCTAAACAGGTAATTTCTAACGATTTCTAGATTTATTTTTAATAAATCTAATTTCATAATTTTCATAATTTCTAAATTTCTCTTTTGATTCCTAGCTTGGGAGTGAAAAACCTGAGCCTCAATAGGAGACATTGGCATCTCACTACAAGTTTCAAATAAATCAGAGATAAACCTCTCTTGCAAAGTTTTATTTTTGAATGTTTAGTTGTTGGCAACTATCAATTCTATACTCGTAGTTCGACAAAGGCTCCAGAGCCATTTGTGGATCCAATCTCCTTCCCTCCTTTCCTTCTTACATCCTTCCTGTTCTGTCCTGCGTTCCCATCCTTCACATTTGTGGGAAACAAACCTGGAAGAGAACCATCAATCGAGTCTAAAGAAAGAGAAAGATAATTTTTCCAAAGAAAACAATTATTAGGTATTTGATTGGTAATCAAACCCTCTCTTGTTCTCCATACTCTCTCTGTCTTTGTAAACACAATTTACAATTTAACATCTTATCCAAGATTAATTAACAGAGACAAGTGTTGAGCAATCGTCGCCTTCATAGCATCCCGGCTGTAAGCGGTCCAACTGACGGTGTGTGGTGTCAATCCTGTAAAACTCGGAAAAAGGTATCCGCATTATTGTTGTATTATTTTTCCTTGTAAACATAAACAATAATATTGTTTACCTTTCTGGAAATAGATTCTCACCGATAGGAAGCATTTACGAGAAAAATAATATTTCTCCTACTTAAGAATTTTCTTTCTTGTTTTATTGAAATTGGTTTTAACCTCTCTCTCTTTTCCCCTTTTCTCAGTGACACATCACAAGTTTAAACCAGCTTTTCATTGATAGAAAATATTTATAAAAATATTTCTCCCATTGAAAAAAAAATCCTTTCAATTGAGATTTGTTTTAACCTTTTTCTCTCTTTTTCCCTCACTCAGTTGAGTGACGAAGTTTCCACATCACTAACCTACCTGTCTACACTGAGACCAACACTTAGACATTACAACACTTCACTATTTGTTGTACAGTCACTTAAACGACACTTAGCTGTTCAACCACATAGGCTTACACCCCACACAGATCTGTGTCAGTCTCTTCACCCCAGCGTGCCAACATGTCGCGGACAACAAACCCCACTGACGTGGACGCCTGGCTAAGAGGCATTACAGACTGCCTCACACCAAAGACAATTGAACTGTTATTATTTTTAATAATAATGATAACGCTGAGAAGATTCCTGACAAATGATTCAAGCCAAAACCACAACCACGTGGAACTAACCAAGATCACCTGTTCCCTAAGCCACGCCTTCACAGCCCAGCTGAAACTAAGCGACCAGCACATCACCCACCTTCAGGAGGAGCTGACACGTGCTCAGAGCCGCATAGACAAGCTTGATGTGAAAGTCCAGGACGACTTCAAGCGTCAGACCACTGAGTTCCTGAGAGAGCTGATGCACACCCAACGCTGCACAGACCAGCTCAAAACGAAAGCTCAAGACAAACTCATGCCTGATGTAGTGGAGCAAGAAACAAAGAAGCAAGTTGACAAGCTCCAAGAAGCCCTTGCAGTCACTGAACGTGACAAACAAGAATTAAAGACTGTCCAGAAGCACCTGGTAAACCAACTCCAGGCTGCTGAACATCAGCTAGAGAAAGCTAAAGCTGACATTAAAGATAAGAACTCTAAAATTAATGCTATGAAAGACCACCTGGAAAGGTGCAGTGCTGACATTGATCATCTGACCCAACAGCGAGATGACGCCAACGACGAGCTCTACGCAGTCAGAGATGAACTCCAGCACATTTTCCAACAGAAACCAGAGCCAAGAAGGGAGAGACCTCCCTCAGCATCACCACTGCTGAGCAGAACAGAGTCCTCCATCCAAGAACTGCCATACAACAGAAAAGGTGAATGGCCGCAACCCAAAACATCACCAGCCTTCACCACAGAACTGTTCACTGCCAACAAACAACGAGAGCTCATCCAGGCAGACTCCAAACCTGCACAGGGGATGACCTTTAAAGATCTCAACCAGCTGGTTAAGAATATCACTCAGTTCAACCCGAACTCCACGGAGGGCCAAGACATTGAAGCCTACATCCGAGATATCAACTTCCACCTAGAGGTGAGACCACATGTGACTGACAGAGACAGGTTATACCTCCTCCGATCCACATCCGGTCCAGAGGTACGAAGCTTCCTAGACCGACAACCTGCTCATGTAAAGTCAAACTTCCAGCTACTATGTGAGACACTGATAAAAGAATTCACAGGCCCAGAGTCGGAACACGGTGTGTTAATCGCCTTGGAAACCAAACAAGGTCGACACGAGACTCCCCAAGCCTACTACCAGCGTTTTCGACAAGCCTTCTTTGGTGCACATAACTCACCTGAACATGAAGAGGATGTGAATTTCAAAACCCTTTTTCTGAGGAACCTGCATCCCGGATTGAGTCATCATCTTCATGTCATGGCCAGCGCAGACACAATGACAATTCAACAGCTACGTGACCTGACGCACAAAGCCTACATCAAACAAAAGATGTCCTCAAAGAAAGGTTTGAAAACATCCACAGTGTCAAACTCCTTCAGCCAAGACACAAGCTATGCACTGGAAGACACCCAGTGGCATGACAACACCACAGTCCTTCGCAAGGTGCACAGAGAATGTGACCCCCAGGCCAATGACGGCTACCACACCAACTGCATGGAAAAGCCATGGGACCAGCCACGCTTCTCAATGAACCCACAAGAAGGAAACAACTGGAATCCTAACTGGACATCCAAAGGCTGTCAACCAACGCATCCAAAAGCATTCAATGTGAGTAATCGACGACGAAACTCACCTCGGCACTACTCAGTCAAACACAACACTGAGTGTGCCCAAGAACAAGACAGTTTACCCTCAGAAGACATGGAGCAACTAATGAGGCAAATGAAAGTGTTCATAGAAAACAAGCTGAACACGAATGACCAACAAGATGAGTCAAATTCACTATGACTAGCGATGGAACGGAAGACCAATGATCATCTGGTACACCTTCATAATGAAGATGACGACCACCTGTTCTACAACAACACAGAACAGAGGGGTCTCTCACAGCCCACCACTGACAAACACCCAGAGGTACCAGAAAACACCACACTGGCTTCCCATCACTCACAAAGAAACCATCACACAAGCTCCAAACTCAAGAACCACGTGTGTGCTACAGTAACCACATTAAGCACAGAAAGTCAGAAAGTCTGTCACAACCAGAAGGCATCACAAGAGGAATGCAACAACGGAGACAAAGTTTTGCACCACAGCGTCACGCTTCCATGCCAAACTGCCTCCCAATGTCTGCCAGAGAACTTCCTGCCTTACTGGACTGACCCCCAGCAGATCATAGAAGATCCCTTTCCTAAGGCAAAGATGCAACCAGCCAATCTTCATCTAAGCTCATCAAAGCTAAGCCAAGGAGCACGTGGGCAAGCCTTCAAGAAAAGGGGGGAGCAAAACAGACTGAGACAGATCTGACCATGCACACATACATACATACATGCCTACATACATACATACATACATACATGCACTACACTACGCCACTAACATGCTCACTAACACGTAGAGGTTAACCACATCTACCATGGAAAACATTCAGCAAACATGTTTTCCCCACAAGTAGAAACTAACTTCAGAAACTAGCTTAACGACTTAGCTACACTTATCATAGGAAACATGGTAGCTATCCATCCAACAAGTAGAACACCTCTCATTACACTGTGATACCTGACACCTTAGCTGCGCAACAGTAGTTATAAGCCATACAACTGCTCTGTTTTGTTTTACCTCTTCCTTAACTTTCCTTCTTCCTTTATTAGGTAAAATGCATGTCTACCCCCTTAAGGGTCAAGGTCATGGTAGTAGGATTGACGCACCACGCCTGACACTTGTAAGCCGCCTTAAAACGAATGTGAGCCAGAGAGCTCCATGCATGATGGGTCACATAATTGTTACCACAAATTATGTCACCAGAAAATAAAGGTAAAACGTCTTAACGTAGAACAACTTAGAAGAGAAGATAACAAACAAACGTAATCACAGAATTTGATCAAAGAATCACCGTACCGAAACAAATTAGAATAACAATCCCAAAATTTACACTCTATTCAACATAATAGATCCATATTTAGAGAATTAACTTGAACTTTTAATACTTAAGTAATCTAATGCCCTGCACCAGTACAGTGACCAGTCATGGAGGTGTTGTCTTGTTGTTTGCTGTGTATGTGTTTGCTTCTTCTACCCGTGTTTCTCCAGCGTTCACCGATGTCTTCATCTTAACACATCGCCGAACGAAGAGGGGATATGTAGGATTGAGTGCGAAACAAACACAAATGAATCTTCCAGGTGAATTGTTCAAACATAATTTCTCACAGAACTGAACATTCCAGACACCAAATCACCAACCCCAGAGCCATAAAAGAAGGCTCCAGCCAGCCAGTCTCCGCTGACCAACGAAAACCCCCAGCTAAGAACTTTATGGCCATGCAAGCTTCAAAGAAGATGAGCCCAACTAAAGGAAGAACTGGTCAATGTGAGATAGCTTGGAAAAGAATGATTGGCTCAGAGATAGCACAATTCAGCCCGATCAAGATAACAGCAGGAGCTGCTCGAGCCCACAACATTCCAGACCCCTCCTTAAGGACCTCTGATAGACCTCAGGGTGTAAAATCGTTTCAAACCACAGAGCTGAGATTTTACCTATAACATAAATAAAATCATTCAAGAACAATTTTCAATGGACTTATAGATCAAGCATCATGCAACGACATGATTCTATATTGTTCCTACAATAGATGGGTGTATCTGATATGCTTAGATGCCATACAATTCATGTAATTGTTATAATTGTTAGATTTTTGAATGAAAATGTGTTGTGTTTCATATCGATATGATCGTATGTTCTTAATTCAAAGGATGGCTTGATTGAAATCTGTGGAAAATGTTTCGGATTCTTATAATAGTAATAATGTCTTAGCTGTGGCCTCTGTACTCTTTGCTAGAGCTTAGAGAGTAAGGAGAGCACAGATAAGCTTGATTTATGATAAGAAGTGAAGAGAACGCCACCTCCTAAACAAAGACAGTGTCTAATTGGTTAGAACTGATCCAGGAGGCTGGGCGGACATTTGAGTTTAAAATCTTAACACCAGAACAAAGTTTAGAGTTTCAGAGCAGAACCAAAAATGCAGCGGGAGATGAAGATCTAAGACAGACCAGGAACCATGTAAACGCGCAGACGAAATAACCCAAATCAAGATCTGAAGAACATGGGTTAAACAGCTTCATTCAAGCCACCATCTACTCCTCTCAATTTCCTTTCTTTTCTTAGTTTCCTTTCTTTTCCGTTGTGAGTCTCGGTTCTAAGTTAAGTTTTGCGACAAGATTTCGAGCCACGTTTCTTCTGCAAAGCCAGCTTCAAACAAAGACTTTCATTCCGCCAGCACGCCACGTGACTGACCACGTGACCCAGACATCAGGCACGAGGAGACCAGCCAAGAACGACCGGGAAAACCCCTTTCACGCAACAAAAGGGAATCCCCAAAAGCAAAGACAAGCAAGTACTGCCTCCAGACTCTTAAGCTGAACTGGTGTATTTGATACAGATTTAATAACCTAGGAAACGATAGGTTAAACTAATGATTGATGGTTCATTCAGGTTGTGTCTTATAAGTGCATAGAAACTTGGGATTACATCATCTCACTCTTAAACTCACTCTTAAAACTTAATCTTTCCTTACTCTTTTCTTTCTGCAACGCGTATGAATGTGTATGTGTGTGTTTGTGTTAGATATTAGTTTTATGTGTTAGAATAATCAATAAAGTCTTGTTTGTATTCTAAAGAGAAATATTACTTTTTATTACAAATTTAATGTCTTAAACTTCTGATCTAAGTTACCTTGCTAACTATATAGTGTTTCACTATAGTTCGGATATTTATATCCGTTGCAGAGTTGATAGTTACAGCCAGTTCAAATGAACCGCGAACGAGTCATTTGCTCGGTTGTAATAAGTGACTCTTTTGAATTCCCTATAAATTAATTAATAATTCCTTTGAGCTAAATTGTAATCACTACAAATTACAAATATCCTATATGATACTTTGCAGTTACGTGATATCTGGCGGGCAACAAACGCGGTTAGTGCATCCAATCGCACAACAACTATCTGGCATGTCGTGTACACCTCAAAACACCAGCTTTTGTATATTAAAACTGGCAACGTCCTGGCAAGATCCTTGATTAGTTTACTGGTTTTCGCTGCTAGAGAATGACGTTCTTGCCCGCCAGCCAGTACAACTGACGTCACGTGCAAAGTATCAATAGACCGGCAACGCCGCTCTGTATCCCCTATGGTGTGATTATGTACTTGTGCTGGCCAGTGTTGCTGGCCGCTCGTTTCCCATTCATTGTGTTCCCCGGGTTCCCCAGGGACTCTCTAGAAGAGGGAACGAGTATTGCGTAACCCGCCGTGCTCGCGCCACGAGCTCATTTCGCTTCAGTCGATGAAAACCAGGTTAGCAGCCTCTGAGCCCTTGCTTTTATTCACTAGCCACCACCATTCTAGGGGGCTATGATGTGTGAGGGCGCGATGTCACACCAGGCTCAGTGGTTGGCTGCTGCAGTTGCCGCAGGGCAGCCAATGAGCGCGCTAGACAGCTCACTCTAGGTCTGCGTGCTGCTGCACTGCGTTGACAATATACAAAATTAAGGATAATTTTTTGGCTTCATATCTTGAGAAAAGAGAACCTTTCCCGTAGCGTAAGCAACTTACGCAATACTCGTTCCCTCTTCTAGAGAGAACCGAGGTTACATTAGGTAACCGAGTACGTTTTTGACAATGTCTGACTTGCTCCAACTTCACCAAATACAAGACAAACATCGTCCACATTGTAGGAACAAATGTTTCCAACTTATCCACTAAGGAAGTAGTTGTAAGCATCTAGGCTACACTGTAAAAAATTTCCCCGTTAATTTACAGTAAACTGCAGGCAGCTAGATTTACCTGTAGAATGCTGTAATTTTACAGTGGACCTGCTGTAATCTGAAACAACAGTTTATTACTGTAAAAATGTTCCCGTTAATTTACAGTAAACTACAGGCAGCTAGATTTACCTGTAGAATGCTGTAATCTGAAGTTACAGTTTATTACTGTAAAAAATATTACAGTACTGTGCTGTAGAAAATATAGGCTGCACAGTATAATACTGTCAGGTGTTCGGCTGCATATACACAAACTGTGCATTACTATAAAGTGTATTAAAGTACTCTAAAACGTGATCTTTACATTGTAACACTACTAGAATCTGACAATTTAAAATTTGCATTCTACAATAAAAAACACTGAAAATTGCTTGCAAACAAATGACTCAAACAAAATATTACCTTAAAACATGCTTTTATTAAAGCTAATACCTTTAAGAACAACACAACACTAGATAAACTTTTAGATTTATTATCATACAACATTAGATAGACTTTTACCATATGCCTTAAAACAGGCATACATAATTACATATACATACATAAATACATTACCTATTCATAAAATACAAATATACTCTTAAGTCAGGCTTCAGTGAACACTAGCCAATTATTTTATATCAAAACAAATAGTTTCTAAAATATATATCAGCATTTTATACTTTTGGACTGATGGTTAAAGTCTTTTTCTGCACAGTTTTCCCAGTTATTTTACACACCTCTTTTCTCTGTGCAGCTTTGGTTCTCTTTTCCGGATTTATTCGAATAAAGTATCTGAAAAATAAGAGGAGAAATTTTTCAATTAAAATGATTTGCAGTGTATAATTTTGATTATCTAAAAATTTCTAACCAAAAACTACTGGATAATTCACTGAAGACTTGGAATTAACTGCGGAGATCATACAGAGTACATTTATAGTCAGTAGATTCTAGCATGAGGCACATAAATGTGAATCTTATCCTGATAAACGAAAGTTATGTGTCAGTCTGGAGTGTTAGCTTTGTTTTAGAGAAACAAAATGCAGACATGTCTAATATGACATACTTACCAAGAAGGATCAAACAATGAGACACAGAACATTTTCTCAAGGTCAGCAGGTTTGGCAGACATCTATTGGTAAAGAAAACAATTTAAGATGACTGACAGTATTTGTATCTGCAAATTAAAAATTAAAAACTTAATGTGCTACTTGTTGCTTATATTCTACAGAGGCAATAGGCCTAACATATTCAGAATATGAATGGTTTATGTAAAAATTATAATTTTCTCATTTACTTACTTACCTTATGCAGATTTAAACTCCAATGATGAAAAAGATGATATTTGAATGGAAAAGCAATGTCTGTTTGTCCCTACAATGGAAAAGAAGAGAATCGGGATCAATAATGGGAACACCATTAGTCATAGTAAATGAAAGATAAAACTAGCCTAATTTATACGGGTCACTTGTTTCAATTTGTTTCACCATACATCTAGCGATTGGAGTCCAGTTTTTGATGCTTTGGTCTCATATCTTTGATATTACATGAAACGACTGGTGACTTAGATTAAAGGGATAGTTCACCCAAAAATTTAAATTAGCCCATGATTTACTCACCCTGAAGTCATCCTTGGAGTATATGACATTTTTCTTTTAGACAAATACAATTATAGTTATATAAAAAAAATTATGTCCTGGCTCTTCCAAGCTTTATAATGGGAGTGAATGGCAAGTCCATACAAGTGCATCTATCCATCATAAAAGTGTCCCAAACTGCTTTGAGGGGTTAATAGAGGCCTTCTGAAGCGAAGTGATGCATTGGTGTAAGAAAAATATCCATATTTATAAATTTCTAGACTAAAATAACTAGTTTCCGCCATGCGGCCATACGCATAAGTTGAACTGGCATAAGTCGACTTGCGTATAGACATCTGCCGGAAGCTAGTTATTTTAGTCGATTAAGTTTTAAATATGCACATTTTTCTTACAATAATGCAACGCTTTGCTTCAAAAGGCATTTATTAACCCCCCCGGAGCCATTTGGGACACTTTTATGGTGGATAGATGGACTTCGATGGACTTAAAAAAAAAATGGTGCCCATTCACTCCCATTATAAAACTTGGAAGAGCCAGGACATTTTTTAATATAACTCTTGATTGTATTTGTCTGAAAGAATAATGTCATATACACCTAGGATGGCTTCAGGGTGAGTAAATCATGGGCTAATTTTCATTTTTGGGTGAACTATTATTTTAATGGTACTGTACCTTTATGTTGCTTTTTGAGCTTGAAGGTTTGGTCCCCATTCGTCTTCCATTGTTTGGGCAAACAGACATCATTTCTCCACAACAATATCTTATTTTTTCCTCCAAGAGAAAGAGACAACATAAGGTTAAGTAAATGATGAGAGAACTACCATTTTTAGCTGAACAACTATACAGGTGTTAATAGAACAAGCAATAGGCAAACTCACAGTTCTTTAAATAATGAGTCCTTGCTTCTCTACAAAGTTAGCCTTCAGGAGTTTATCTATAATGACAAGGTGAACATAATGTAAAGAAGAGATACCTAAAAAAATAGTCTTAATTAAAAAGAAAAATCTGAAAATTATCGACATTCCATCCATCGATCTGTTATGCTGCTATTTCTGCAGCGGTTTGAACATGCACGTTCACAGTAATCACGCAAGATTTATGAATTTTGATCATACCTCACCTATCTTTTGCTTCAATATAGATTGGGACATGTGTCCGTTGCATAAACTGTGCATGACGGTAGCAAATACAAACCAAATGCAGTCTGAGTACATGCTAACGAGCTCACAGGCATATGCTATCGTTTTACTCGGTTACTTTTCCATGATTAAAACACGCTATCCTGTCATCTAATTACACTTCACTGGATATTTATACTGTATGTTAATATTTAGATGTAGGCCTACTTGGTAACTTACATAGGCTATCAAATCAAAGAGTACTGGTAGTTGCAAATAACAGCAGCAGATAATTGATGGTTTGAATCTCACGTAAAAAATGTAACCACATAAGAAAAAAATAACACAATTTCACTCGGATTTTTTCTCGGATAATTTAAGGAAAATGTGCAAGTTGAATAAAAGTTGCTTACCCGTTTGAATGTGATGTGATGACAGTCTGTACAATGGGCTAACTTTCCTGTGGTATCTTCCACATTAAAACAAAGTCGCTTCATCAGACTTAAATCACAAAAGCATCACTGGATGTTTAATATTTATAAGTAATAGGTAGTTTACATATAAAATAATACTAGGCAGAGCTGCAAAATGACCTCATGCAGATAAACTAAAATGTCTTCCTAAACTCATGTGCATGGAAAAATATGGTATTATACTGTTAAATAACAGTGTCATACTGTTGCTGGTCAACACGCAATTTGAAGCGACCAAGTTCCCTTTCGAGGGAACTCGAACTGCGTCGGTGACGACACTAGGGGAACGCCCTTCAGCGTAGCGCGTCTGAATTTATGAATGAAAACTAATCCAATCCTATTGGCGTTGCGTGATGACGTAGCGTGTGACGGCATAAGCGG
The DNA here is from genome assembly GCF_949319135.1 of Squalius cephalus. Lineage (NCBI taxonomy): Eukaryota > Metazoa > Chordata > Actinopteri > Cypriniformes > Leuciscidae > Squalius > Squalius cephalus. Next base: position 10,733,113 of record NC_137134.1, read on the forward strand.
ATGTATACAAAAGCACGCCGGCACACAGAAATGTCAGCTTTTTGCTATTCAGCAAGCGCTCTGTGTGTGTGAAACAATTCTGTCCTATTTGGTGTTGTATGTCCTGTTAACTCTGCATTTCAATACAGAATCTAGTAACTCGGATCTCGCGTTTGCCGAGGCAGCGCGTTGATTACGAGTGTACTTTGCAATAAGATTCTGTGGCTGGGATCTCGCGTTTGTCGAGGCAACGCGTAGATTTAAGGTCTGCTTTGCAATACAGAATCTAGTAGCTCGGATCTCGCGTTTGCCGAGGCAGCGCGTTGATTACGAGTGTACTTTGCAATAAGATTCTGTGGCTGGGATCTCGCGTTTGTCGAGGCAACGCGTAGATTTAAGGTCTGCTTTGCAATACAGAATCTAGTAGCTCGGATCTCGCGTTTGCCGAGGCAGCGCGTTGATTACGAGTCTACTTTGCAGTTTGCGATACGATTCTATGACTGACATCTCGCGTTTGCCGAGGCAGCGCGTAGATTGAATGTCTGCATTGCAATACAGAATCTAGTAGCTCATCTCGCGTTTGCCGAGGCGCGCGTTGATTACGAGTCTATTTGCAGTTTGCAATAAAGATTCTGTGTGGGTGCTATAGGCATGCAGTTAGTCCCTGAAGGGTGCTGGCTGTGTTCATTGAGAAATAACTCGCCGCACACAGTGCGTTTCGGGTGTCTCAGCCGCGCCTGTTGACTTTCTTCTCGAGAGATGAAAGCCAAATTTATTGTGAACGACTCGAATCTCGCGTTTGTTGAGACAGCGCGTTAAGGGTCTGCAATAAAAGGGACACACGCGATCTGAAAAATAATACTGTTTGGGTGCGAGGCATTCACAGTCAGCTCCTGAGGGTGCTGGCAGGCTGTTCATGAAATAACTCGCCGCACACAGTCGTGCGTTTCGGGTGTTTCAGCCTCGCGCCTGTTGACTTTCTTCTCGAGGGATGAAAGCCAATTTGTAACGGCTCGCGTTTGCCGAGGCAGCGTGTAGTAGATCGTATAAATAAGTATTTAAACAGTATTCTGGTGCACTATCCAGTGTTTATGGCTGCATTTAATTCTGAGGAATTAAAATAATTAAAATATTATCTGACTTTAGAACTTGGTTAGATATTTTAATTCAGCCTAATATCTGAAGGAGAGTGTCGCTTCTAGAAGTCCCCCTCAAAAAAAAAAAAAAAAAGCAAAAGCTGAGCTTGGGACTCTAGGCGGCGCTCTCGCCCAAGCCTCCTGAGAAGACGGATCTGAGGACTGTCCTTCAGGCCAGGAAGGTGTCGGGAGAGAGGTCCTAACTTATGTGAGACCTTGGAGGGCTGCCCCCCCCAAAAAGAGAGCGATCGAGATCCTCCCTCTCACCGGGCCCTCAGGAAACTGGTGTCAGCATCCCGCCGCTAATTGCGCTTCGGGACACATCAGTTTCCAGCGAACGCACGCTGCTCTGTCTGCCCCAAGAGCTTGCGGCCAGGCAGCGCTGGCGTCCGCACACCGAGAGTCGTTTTCGATTATTCCCTGTCGGTCCTCCACTTCAGGGTATCGTCAAGGGCTCTCACAAGACACTTGACACCAACCCTTAGGGGCTGGTTCCCTTGCTGAATTTTGTCGAGGCATGGCAACGTCTCCCCAATATTTCTCCATGGGTCCTGCGCACTGTAGAAATAGGGTACAGGCTGCAGGTCCAGGCTGCCCACCAAAAAAGAGGTAAGTATCAACGGGGTGGTTTGGACTGCAGTAGACCCAGAGCAGGGTCTGGTGTTAGAACAGGAAGTTTACTCGCTGCTGGCAAAAGGGGCCATAGAGCATGTTCCCCCACCAGTCAGGGAGTCCGGATTCTACAGCCGGTACTTCATAGTTCCGAAGAAGGATGGAGGGTTGCGTCCACTTTTAGATCTGAGGCACTTGAATCGGTCTCTGAGGAGGTTCAGGTTCAAGATGCTCACTATTCCCATCATCGTGAGTCAAATTCAATCCGAGGATTGGTTTGTCACGATAGATCTAAAGGACGCCTACTTCCACATCTCCATCCTTCCATCTCACAGGAAGTTCCTGAGGTTTGCTTTCGGGGGCGAAGCTTACCAATATCGGGTTCTTCCGTTCGGCCTAGCACTTTCCCCTCGCACATTTACCAAGTGTATGGATGCAGCTCTAGCACCCCTGAGGCTCGAGGGCATCAGGGTGCTCAATTATATCGACGACTGGTTAATAATGGCCCAGTCGCGAGAGCTGGTGATTCGGCATCGAGATGTCGTCCTCGCCCGCATCCAGAGCCTGGGGTTAAGACTCAACACGAAGAAGAGCGTGTTGACACCAGCCCAGAGAACCACGTTCCTGGGAGTGGTGTGGGACTCGGTCACGATGCGGGCTCAGTTGTCTCCTGCTCGGATCGAGTCTATCCTGACCACAGTGTCCAGGTTAAAGCTAGGCCAGGCCGTCACTGTCAAACACTTTCAGAGAGTGTTGGGTCTCATGGCAGCAGCGTCCAGCGTGATACCTTCTGGCCTGCTACACATGAGAGCTTTACAGTGGTGGTTGAGAACCAAGGGGTTTTCCCCGAGGGGAAACCCATTCCGCTTGATAAGGGTTACGCGCAGATGCCTTCGTTCCCTGTCAATTTGGAAGAAGCTTTGGTTCTTGTCCCAGGGTCCCAATTTGGGAGCGTTATGTCGCCGAGTATCTATTTCGACAGACGCCTCCCTCACGGGCTGGGGCGCGGTCATGGACGGCCGTTTTACGAGAGGCCTCTGGCAGGACCATCATTCCTCTTGGCACATAGATTGCCTAGAAATGTTGGCGGTGTTCCGGGCTCTGAGGAGCTTCCTGCCAGACCTCCATGGTCGCCATGTCCTTGTGAGAACCGACAACATGTCGGTGGTGTCTTATTTGAACCGCCAGGGGGGTCTGAGGTCGCGCCCTCTGTGCAGACTGGCGCATCAGATCCTCCTGTGGTCCCAGCGGAGACTATCGTCTCTCAGGGCGATGTATGTCCCGGGGGACCAGAATCAGGGAGCAGACGTCCTGTCGAGGCAGGGGCTGAGGCCCGGGGAGTGGTGACTCCACCCAGAGGTGGTGGAAGCCATGTGCGTGAGATTTGGCCCAGTGGAAGTGGATCTTTCGCGTCTCAAGAGACGTCCCACTGTCCACTGTGGTTCTCTCTCAGGCATCCAGCTCCGCTGGGGCTGGACGCCATGATGCAGACGTGGCCGAGGCTGCGTCTGTACGCATTTCCCCCGATCGCTCTGCTCCCAGCAGTTCTGGAAAGGGTCCGTCGAGACGGAGTCAGTCTACTTTTAGTAGCCCCGTTTTGGCCGGCCCGAGTATGGTTTTCGGACATCATTTCACTCCTGGCAGGCCCGCCATGGCAGATCCCTCTGAGGAGGGACTTGCTGTCCCAGGCGGAGGGCTCAGTTCTCCACCCTCGACCCGAGCTGTGGAAACTGTGGGTCTGGCCCCTGAGGGGGCACAGTACCTAGAAGCCGGCCTGTCAGCTGGAGTGGTCGAAACCATATTAACTTCCAGAGCTCCCTCCACGAGGAAGTTATACGGCCTTAAGTGGAATGTATTTTCCGTTTGGTGCAGAGAGCGTGACTTGGACCCAGTTAACTGCCCAGTGGCTTCAGTACTGGAGTTTCTCCAAGACCGCTTTTCTGCCGGGCTTACCCCGTCCACACTCAAGGTTTATGTGGCTGCCATTGCGGCTTTCCACGCTCCTCTGAGTGATGGCCCGCTGGGGAGGCATCACTTGGTCGTACGCTTCCTACGTGGAGCCTGGAGGATGAGACCTGCGACTCGCACCAGAGTTCCCTCTTGGGACCTGGCTGTGGTTCTTGAAGGGCTGGCCGAGGCTCCCTTCGAACCACTGGAGTCGGCTGAGGCCAAGAACCTTTCGTTTAAGGTGGTCTTTTTGTTGGCCATTACTTCTGTGAGGAGGGTAGGAGATCTCCAGGCGCTCTCTATTTCCAATGGGTGCTTGGAGTTTGCTCCAGGCAACATTAAGGTCATCTTACATCCCAGGCCCGGCTATTTGCCCAAGGTGCCATCTAATATGGCACGGCCTATGGTTCTGCAGGCATTTCATCCTCCACCTCATGTGACGGCGGATGAGGAGAGACTTCATCTGCTCTGCCCTGTCAGAGCACTGCAGTGTTATATTCAGAGGTCCTCCTCATGGCGGAAGTCGGACCAGTTGCTGGTGTGTTTTGGGTCGCCCAAGAAGGGGCTTCCCGCCTCTAAACAGACCATCAGCAACTGGATTGTTCAGACTATTTCCCTGGCCTATCAGGTGCGCAAATTGCCTTCACCTATGGCCGTGAGAGCTCACTCCACCAGAGGCATGGCGTCCTCTAGAGCCCTCCTTTCAGGGGTTTCTATCCATGACATATGTGAGGCGGCTGGCTGGGCCACTCCGCACACATTCATGAGGTTTTACAGTCTGGACCTTCCCTCTACACCCGGTGCACGAGTGCTTTCGTCCTAAGTTGTGCCTGAAGACAGCTTCACACTAGGATGAGCGGGGTTCGTTGTGGTATAGTGGGTATCTCGTTCCCCTAGTGTCGTCACCGACGCAGTTCGAGTTCCCTCGAAAGGGAACGTCTCGGGTTACGTATGTAACCCTTGTTCCCTGAGAAAGGGAACGAGACACTGCGTCGGTTCGCCACACCTCACCCCGCCTGGAGCACTTGCTTCATAGCAAAAGCTGACATTTCTGTGTGCCGGCGTGCTTTTGTATACATCCGCTTATGCCGTCACACGCTACGTCATCACGCAACGCCAATAGGATTGGATTAGTTTTCATTCATAAATTCAGACGCGCTACGCTGAAGGGCGTTCCCCTAGTGTCGTCACCGACGCAGTGTCTCGTTCCCTTTCTCAGGGAACAAGGGTTACATACGTAACCCGAGACGTTTTCCCATAATGCACTGCAAAAAACAGTAACTTGCAGTTATTACATGAAAACAGCATTTTGCTGTTAAATTTTCATGTAAATTTACAGGAATTTTTTACAGTGTACGATATGCCTTGACCGCTTCTCTTGTGTAGACACACTCAGTCTCAACCAGATAATGGTACGCGTCTGGATACGACACTTCAGGTAAATGTTTTACGTTCTGAGTGAATAGTTGTCGCCTCAGCGTCTGATTTAAAGGGTCCGGTAATTACACGCTATCGCCGATTTGAATTTTTTAAAAATATCTTAACTGTTCTGTTTTAGCTAGACTTAAAATGTATGTGCTAGTCATTTTGTTTTAACAGCTCTGTGGTTTAAAAATGGCACCTCCGGAAGTGCTTCAGGGCCAGACATACGCAGTAGCATTCCAATGTGTTTGTTATTGTTTACGTCCTTGAAATGGTCTATAAATGACTGGATTGCTGCCATATTGGTATTCCCTCACATTCTATTGAATTAATAGGAAATCATCTGATTTTAATGAGAAAACATTACCTAACGAGTCAGCGGTTTTATCTGAAGTCTCCCTGTACATTCTTACAATGCAAACTTACTAAATATTTACATTTTTTATTTGTTTAAAGTCAGGAATTTCCCCTGTTTATTAAAAGATATTTTCATCTTATTTACAGTAGCAAATATCAGATCAGCTGATAGACGAGACACCTCATTTATATTACAAATGATACAATGATTTATGAATGCAGATTTATGCTTTGCAAATCATTTGAGCTGACCTCTGGCTTTGTAAAGGTTTCCAAGAGTCTGCGTGGATGTTGGTCAACAAAGTAAAAAAAAAACATCAGGAAATAGTATACACAGTTCAAAAATTATTCAGGGAAAAGATGCTGACTGCGTATGGATTTTAAGACATGAAGCTATATTTCCAAGCATTTATGCTGTTGTTTCAAGCAAGATGATGCATGGTAAACCTTTTTAATATAGTAGGCTATAATGCAATTTAGTAATAGGGGATTGTATGTATTGTAATATTTAATGTATATTCGAATCAAATTCTGCAAATAACACCAGATATATGTTCTTTCTTAATATTTCCCGAATAAATGCCTGCATAAAGAAGTCTAATTTGTCTGAGTTCAGTTACCTGTGTGCAGTAGACACACCCATCTTTGAAGTTTCTATATCGCTTATCCTGCCTGAAAAGACCATAAACATTACAGATAACTTTTGAAGTATCAATTAAAGTACATACATACTTAAAAACTATTCGTGTGCAAGGTAATTTTTTTGGCTGCAAGTCAATGTTTCCCTTTGTCGGTAGGGAATAGTAAGATGGCCGCTCAAACACTTCCTGTGTTCCTGCAGGCAGTTCAGAATGCTATGAGCAATCCAGTCATTAATATAGATCAGTGGTCAGAATGGTAGTTAGAGATATCTGCAATTATAGTTGCACTAGTAAGAAATTTGATTTGAGATATCTCTAAATACATTCTGACTAGTCAAAACTCAATTTAAAGATATCTGTAATGACGTCATCTTCTAAGGGAATTAAAGATCTCTAATTTAGTTTCGACAAGTCACAAATATATTTTAAGATATCTGAATTTATTTAGCTCCTCCCCCTCACCAGAGCCCCTCCCTGTCTTGTTGATAATGCTTAGTGCTAGTTCTACAACTGTCGAGTCGTCTACTTTTGTTGTCACGGAGAGAAAAGCTACTGGATGAATTATTTCAGGGATTATTAAATAATATCTGGATGCATTCACATGGTAAAAGTTCTGCAGCATGCCATAGCGTTGTGATTTTAACTGAATCATGTTGCAAAACGGATTGACTTGAGTGTAATGTTCAATAAAGACAGAACCGCAAACTGCTCATTAGAATTTTTTTTATTATATATTTTGAAAAGACATGAGTGAAGAACACTTTTTTTCGGCAGCTTCACTTAGCCTACTTTGCCCTGTGAGGGCTCTTGTATGTCCTCAGATCTTCCCAGTGGAGGAAGTCTGACCAGTTGCTGGAATGCTTAGGGTCACCCAAGAAGGGCTCCCCAGCTTCCAAACATATGACCAGTAGGTGGATTGTCAAGGCAATCTCTACAGCTTATGTGGTTTTGACAAAAAAATGTTCACCATTGTCTTGTCTCCATGTCAAAACAATGCTACATGGTGGAATGCAAAGAACAAGTCTGCAGATGATTTCAAGAGAAAACAGTTAGACTGGGAAATATTACTTGAGTCTTGTATCCTGTCAAGGAAAAATTATTACTTTGTCTTACCAAATACCCATGTGTCTCTCTTATAGGTCTGTGAGAAGATGATGTTCTGTTGGTGTACTCTAGTGCTGTTGACTCTGGTCCCAGTGGTTACAGGTGACAATTCTGGAGTTAAAATCAAACTAACCCAGAGGGGACTTGATTTAGGTAAGTGTGAGCAAAATATACATGTGCCCTGTGATATTTCAAATAAATCTGAAAGTATGATTTTGGTAGAAAGTACTCTGTCTCTTTGCAACAATGTAACGTCACATCCTTTTATCCTGCTCTCATAGTGATATGCTGTGAGTTAGCGGTACTGCTGTGATCAAAATACAGTTTTATTAACTCTTTCCCCGCGGTTGATGGAATTTACCATAATTTATGACACAACATGTTGATTGAATTTTCGGGCAATCCATGTTTTCACTGTCATACCATAAGGGGGCACTATTACGCATTTTCTGAAATAGTACCTAATCCAATCAAAGAAGAGTTAGAAACAAGCGATAGAACATTGCTTATGCACATGTAAGCTAATGCGATCTTTAAACATAAAACAGCATAAAAATAAAAACTGCCAAAAGTTACTAAATTAAATGTCAAACCCACAAAGTGGTAAGAGACAACACAAACTTTGGGGGTGTTGATGGACTTGATCTATATGTTTTGATCATCTTTCGAATACGGTCCGGGTAGTCTTTGAAAAAAAACCCACAATAATATCATTGTTTTTTTATTTATTTATTTATTTATTTTTATGAAACTTATCCGCATTCAAGTGTTGATAAAAAAATGTCCTTCTTTTTTCTTTCTTTTGATATATTGAATGTTCAGATAACCATACAACAAAATATTCTAGGCACTATGAAATTTTTGTGAAAATGATCAAAAATGCTGCTGCTGGCTGGCAACTTAAAAAAAAAAAAAAAAAAAAAAAACATGGAGAAAGAGTTAATATAATACCAAAATACAAATAACTCTGAAAACTGGAATACAAAACACTAAACTGGACTGAGAACACCAACATCACAGCCTTTGAAGGACAATACCTGACAACCAACACAGGAAACACTAGGGTTTATACAGTGCATTCGGAAAGTATTCACAGCGCTTCACTTTTTCCACATTTTGTTATGTTACAGACTTGGATGGATTAAATGGATTAAAATCATTATTTTCCTCAGAATTCAACAAACAATACCCCATAATGACAACATTAAAGAAGTTTGTTTGAAATCTTTGCTAATTTATTAAAAATAAAAAACGGAAAAAAAATCACATGTACATAAGTATTCACAGCCTTTGCCATGACACTCAAAATTGAGCTCAGGTGCCTCCTGTTTCCACTGATCATTCTTGAGATGTTTATACAACTTGATTGGAGTCCACTAGGGGTGTCCCCAACTATGGATTTTCATAGTCGAATCAGAATCGTCAAGTCTTGCCTATAGTCGACTAATAGTCGAATCATGTGTGTGGGGCTGGGGGCGGAGCTTTAACATTTCAAAGCCGCGATGTACAAAAAAAAAATCAATAAAACTAATAAATAACATAAATAACTCCAGAAAGGCCACACTGCAGACAGGATTTGCATTTCACATGCAAATCAAATTAAATCGGCTAAATTACCTGTGCGAGCAGGCTCTAAGTAGGCTACAGCACAACATCGATGCACCGAAAAAATAAACAATTAATTTACTAAATTAAATTAGAACAGAATATACCTTTCTGATAAATAAAAAAACAAAACGAAATAAATCAGAATCAAGTCGCAAGATGAGCAAATGTGTGCAAAATGCCTAAAGTGCAGGGGAACATATATTCAAAACACAAGCCACAAATAGTTAGATTAGATAACCCTGACAGATCAATAAATAAAATAAAAATAAAGAAATTATTAAAATAACGATAGTAGCCAGAATTTTCAACTTTGTCTTTTTAACTGCAGAACAACAATAAATGCTAAACTGGAGTGGCAGTCTTTTTAGCTAAAAATGTTCACAGCATCCAAAAATCAAATTAGAACTGGCTGAAAAGTTTTGAAATCACTACCCTACCTGATCGAGAGAAAAAATCCAGTCTTTCACTCTGTCTGTGTCCGTTGGAGTCTTTTGTGCGCGCGGATAAAATACATTCTAAAACACTTAACGTGAAAAATGTTTAACGACTTAATCTCCTAAAATAGTTCAACTAAAATATCAAATTATGTAAAGAAAACGCTTTACTATAGGAGGAACGCATTGCGTTCATATTCTGTGTTCATCTGCTTATCTGCACATAGTATGGTTTCTTAATAAAGTGTGTACTGTGTACATGCATTAAGCCACGTTAAAGTGCCTTTTAAGCGTTTTAAAAGCTTTTTTCACGTTAAGCATTTTAGAATGTCCTGTGGAAAACCAACTTGTTAACGTTGGCCGGCAGAAGTGCGATCATGGTTTTCCTGATGCTAAATCCAGCCTTGGAGAATATCCTTTCTGATGGTGTACATTCACACTTTAGATTTTCTTATCCCAGACATTGTTAAAGATTTAAATCCTTGCCGCCAAGACGCTCCTCGGTCGGTCACGGATTGAAAGTGAAACTTAAATCTGTCACGGGGTGTTTGGATTTATTCACGCACGTTAAAAATTAAAAGCTTCTTTCTTTTTTTATATACATTTTATATATTTTTATATACAGCATTATCATAATAGGCTGAATATTAAAGTATTGACAGAAAACCGGTAGTTCTATGTGAAATCAGACATTGAGCGCCCTCATATAGCCAAAGTGGCATGATCCTCGTTTCATAACACCTCTGCGAAGATTCGACCGTGAGATCGGTATAGTCGAATCAGGCTCCTCCAATCGAAGCATCGAATCTTCGACTATTCGGGGTCACCCCTAGAGTCCACCTGTGGTAAATTCAGTTGATTGGACATGATTTGGAAAAGCACACAGCTGTCTATATAATGTCCCACAGTTAACAGTGCATGTCAGAGAGAGGAAAAGAGGTGTGGTTGAGTGAATCTGCTGCCAGGGAACTGACACGAGCAAACACACCACGTGGGACTGAAGGAAGGATGGAGTAGGAAGTGATGGATGTTGAGGGCACGAGTGTGAGTGGAAATAAGCAGAAGAAAAAGAAGCCATTGCAAATGCCAGATGAGTATTCTGAGGTAAAAGATAGGGAAAAAGGAACAGAGTTTAAGGTATTTATCACACTGGTGCAGGAGGGAGCGACTTTTGATGTATGGAGTCCTATACAACTTTCGAAAGCCATACATAAGGAAATTGGGGATGTAATTAGTGTGAAAAAATTGAGGAATGGATCATTGTTGGTGGAGTGCAAGGATGAGGATCAGCAAAAGAAGGCAGTCAGGGTAAATGCATTAAATGGACAGAAAGTAAAAGGGGTGAAAGTTCAAAGCAGAATTAGAGGAGTAATAACAGGGATCCCTGAGAAGGAGTCAATGGAAGGAATGTGTGCAAATATAAAAAATGTAAAGGTGAGCGAGGCGAAAAGATTAAAAACAAAAAGGGAGGGTGTAGTATGTGATAGTCTCTCAGTACTGCTTACCTTTGAGGAAGAAAGACTTCCAGAGAAAGTTTTTATAGGGTACATGAGCTACGATGTTAAGATGTACATACCACCCCCTTTAAGGTGCTTCAACTGCCAACGATATGGGCATGTGGCAGCAGCGTGTAAGGGGAAAATAAGGTGCAGTAAATGTGGCGGTGAAGACAAATATGATGAATGTGAAGAAGGGGCAAGGAAAAAATGTTGCAATTGTGGTGGGGAGCATAGTGCTGCATATGGTGGGTGTGAGGTGTACAAGAGAATGCAAGAAGTGCAGAAGGTTAAAGTGTATCAGGAAATCACATATGCTGAAGCAGCCAGGAAAGTACCAAAGACATCACCAAATGCAGTGAACAAGAGTAAAGACAACGATGGATGTGTAAAGTGTGACAGGATTCAGGAAGAAACTTTGATAGTGAGCAAAGTAGGCTTTGTGCTTTTCATTGCAGAAATCATTAACTGCTCAGCCCAGACGACTAGTAGGACTGAAAGGATTAAGATTATAGTAAAAACTGCTGAGAAGTATTTGGATGTGAAATGGTTACGGTGAGAAAATATTAGAGGAACCCTTGAGGAAACTCAAAAATCAGTCATGGGCTGGATCCTCTTAATGGTGTTAACAATACTGAATGCCAGGAGCTTAATTGCGAATGGCCAGGAGTTTAAGAAATATGTGGAAGATGTTAAGGAGAAGCCCAATATTATTTGTGTTCAAGAAACATGGTTAATTCCCAGGCTAGATTTTATCATAAAAGGGTATAATGCGGTAAGAAGGGACAGAGAGAATGGTAAAGGTGGAGGGGTTATAACTTTTATACAGAGAGGGCTGCAGTACAGGGAAATTAAGAAAGGAGGGGAATTGGAATATGTCACTGTGGAAGTGTGGGTAAAAGAGGGTAATATTAAAGTTATTAAAGGGGACATATCATGCTAAGTCCACTTTTTTAGCCCTTAAATGCATTTTGTTGTATATTTGGAGTGTTTAGAAGTACAGAAAAGTTGAAATTATTCTCTTCCGGTGCTTCGTTGATATCTTTATATTCTGTTTTGGCCTTATTTTTCAACCTGTTCCGATTTTTCTGTTATCTATGACGTTTTGTGAACTATTACGTCACAGTATTTGCAGCGGAACTGCCAAATAAGGACATTGACTTCCAGCCCAACAATTCGAGCAATCCGCCATTTCTATTTCTCGCTGCAATTTTGTAGTCCAAGCTAAAAGATGCAGAAGTTACGAGAGGGTAAGTTAAAATGTTCGGTTGTTGGATGTAGTAACCCACACGCTTCATTACACCATCTAATGTAGATGAACTGCCGCGCTTGTGACAGGGCGCATGTTTAACTGAAAGAACGAGCAGAGAGAGAGAGACCCGGTCGCGCGCACGCACTCTCTCTCTCTTCGGAGCCAGGCGAAAATGTAAACAAGACACCGTCTCCAAACTAGACGCTGTCTTGCTCTCTCTCCCTCGCACATATTAATCTAAATAAATCGACACGGTGGTAAAAGGTCGGAAGACCAAAGTTTCATGTGTAAATACAGTAACACACCATTGCGATACATCCATATGAAGACGTTGTTCAGCAGGTTCGTCGTCCTCATTTTCATCTCGCTCCGGCTCCGACTCTGGCTCGAACATGTAAGGCTGGCTGGACAAGTCTTCCGTTGTTGACATTTTGTTAATAACGTGTGAATAAAAAGTTTCTGTGCCGCTAGATAATCGTATCTCTGCTATCAAACTACAAAAATGGCCGAACGGGGTGGCAGTTGAACCGAGTGTCACCTCTGCAAACTGGAGAGGGGGCGGGGTATGAAGTGTATCAATTGTATTTAAAGAGACCGCACCAAAACGAGTTGCTCTCAGACGCACATCAGAAAAGGGGTAAAAAAGGGGCCTGTGGAGCTATAATAATGAGGAATTCAGACCCAAGCATTGCAGTTCCGCTTTATATAGACTACAAATGTATGATTTATATGTAAAAAGGAACGATTTAAAAGCATGATATGTCTCCTTTAATTTGTACAACCCATGTAATCAGTTAGAAAGCAGCCATCTTGAGGAAATTTGGAAAGATTTGGAAGGCAGAGTCATTTGGTGTGGTGATTTTAATGCACATAGCACTTTATGGGGTGATTAAAGATGACGTAAATGAGAATCTATTGGAAGGATTTATAGAAGAGGAAGAGCTAGTCTGTCTTAACGATGGATCTGGTACAAGGATAGATGTGTCTAGAGGGACAGAGTCAGCAATAGACTTAACCTTTGGTACTAGAAATGTGGCGGACAAATTTACATTTACATTTATATATTTAGCTGACGCTTTTATCCAAAGCGACTTACAATTGCTATATATGTCAGAGGTCGCACGCCTCTGGAGCAACTAGGGGTTAAGTGTCTTGCTCAGGGACACATTGGTGTCTCACAGTGGATTCGAACCCGGGTCTCTCACACCAAAGGCATGTGTCTTATCCATTGCGCCACCACCACCGTGAATGGGAGGTGTTAAGAGGGAATACAGTGGGTAGTGATCACTATCCTATAAAGGTACACATAGGTCTGGAGATAGAGAAAGAGAATGAAGTGAAAGTAGAGAAGTGGTTTGTAGAGAAAGCTGACTGGGATAAGTTTGTAGAGCTAAGTGAGGAATGGCTATCATTTGTTGATGGCAGTGAAAGTATTGAAGTGCTAACTAGAGAAATAAGGTCAAGTATTATAGCAGCGGCAGATGCCACTATACCAAAATCCAAACCTAAATGCTTGAATAAAATAGTGCCATGGTGGTCAAGAGAGTGTAAGGAAGCTGTTAAAGAAAGAAACAAGACATTTAGATTACTGAAGAGAACACATAATTTTCAGCATTTGATAGAGTACAAGAGAGCTCAAGCAATGGTAAGACAAAATGTCAGGAAAGCAAAAAGGGAGTACTGGAGGAAGTTTTGCGACTCTTTAGGACGAACTACTCCAGTAGAGAAGGTTTGGGGGATGATTAGGAAAATGAAAGGAAATGGTAGGGAATATGGGCATCCTGTGATGATTAATGGAGTTGACAGTATAACCTCTAGTAAGGAGAAAGCAGAAATTATAGGCTAATTTATTAGCTTTAGCTAAATTAGGGGAGGAACATTGAGTTTATTGTGAGTAAGATGCAAGATGCTGTGAATGAAGTTCAGCAATGGGGAGTGCAATGGGGGTTTAGGATCTCAATAGAGAAGACAAAGGTTATGTTCTTTACAAGAAAAAAAAAATAGCCAAGAATTAAAAATAATGGTGTCAGGTAAAGAACTGGAGAGGGTTGAGATCTTTAAATGTCTGGTTTGATAAGAGGTTGACATGGGCATGTCACATCCAAAAGATGGTAGATAAATGTAAAAGGATACTAAATGTCAGGAGATAGATTACAAGGTCAGCATTAAAAACCATCTATACAGGTCTAATGAGATCAGTGTTTGACTATGGCTGTATAGAATATGGATCAGCCTCCAAGACAAGTTTAAGCAAACTTGATGATATGCTCAATCAAACAATGAGGATAATTAGTGGAGCAATAAAAACTTCTCCAGTAGCTGCAATTCAAGTAGAGGTGGGGGAGGTGCCACTGCATTTGAGGAGGGACCAGCTAGCACTGGTATACTGGGCAAATATCAGGGGGCATAAAGAGAACCACATGTCTCAGACAGTGTTAAGGGAATGTCCAAGGGCATCATATACTGACGCTTTTGACATTTCGTCTACATCCAACGCACATGGCACCCTTTAGCGTCAATATGACACGCACAGAGCTTTGTTCGGTTATGGGTAGGTTTAGGTCTGGGGTAGGGTTAGGGTTAGACCGCTAGGAGGCGCCTTCGGGCCCATATAAGTCCAAAGTAGTCGATTGCCGAGTTCACGCGCGTGATCATAGGTATTAAACCTATGCGTGTGAACTCTGCAATTGACTACTTTGGACTTCAACCGAAAAACAGGATGTAAACAAAGGTATTTGCGCTGGCTTAAATAACATCATTTTTATACATTTCTTTCACATCTACTGCAGTCAGACTCACTCGTGTTCACTCTGAAGGAATCACTCACATTTTCTGTGCACTTGTAATGACACATCAAGGATGTTAAGAGGCTAAAAGCAGGTTTAGTACTTGCCCCATTGAAGTCAACAGGGTGCAAATTTTAAAAATAGAATAACTCGGTGTAGGCAACACCGATTTTTGTCGTTGTTCTCTGTATTGACAGCACTCCAAATGTACAAAAAAATGAGCTCAATGTTAAAATTGACCGGAGTTCTCCTTTAAAACAGTGTATACTATGCTGTATTGCTGTACTCATCGACAGTAAAGGCCAATGTCATGTATACTGGTGGTTGTATGGAATACTATTTTACAAAAGTTTAGAGGAAATAAAAAAGTTAATATTACTCATAAATAAAAACATTTAAAATTACTCATAAATATTGGTTTTTTAATGTTAAATTATTTCTACTCAATTTTATTTGTTAATGTACCAGATGAAGTTACTCAGATTTACTTAATTTTTTTACTTGCATTTACTCAATTCATACAGTATATTTCATTGATTTCACAGCTTTAAAATTTACTAAATTTTTTTGAGTGTAAAAATGTTTCATCAATAAAATTGAGTAAATGATAGTTAAACTTTTTAGAGAGTACAGAGGAGGCCGGGGTACAAAGAAACTGTCACAGTGTCTGTTTGTGTATCACTGGTGTCCACCAGAGGTCCTCGTCTCCACGGTGTCATCCTGTTCATGAACTGCATTCCCCACAATCCTTGTCTGTACCAATCACTGTTCATTGCACTCAGCTGTTCCCCGTCATCATTGTACCCAGCTGTTCCCTGTTATTCATTGTTAGTTCTTGTTATATATACCCTGCCAGTCTAGTGTTTGTCACGGATTCCTTGTCTTATATCACGCCACTTCTGGTCCCTGTATTTCCTGTTTGTGTTCTTGTTGTTGGATTGATTATTTGGATTTTGACCCCTGCCTGGACTGGATACGATTTTTGAATTACCCTAATAAATATCTACTGCATTTGGATCTTCCCTTTTCCCGTTCCTTTGTGTGTGGATCGTGACAGAAGGAATCCGTCAACTTCAAGATCCAGCAGTATGGATGTTCGCGGGTTTACCTCAACCACGAGATCAGAGAGGAGGCAGCAGAGGGGGAGTTCAAGAGTTGAAGTTCCCCCTCGAATGAACATCTTTCAGTGTCTGGCGTTATGGGCACGCCAGACGGAGGAGGCCATGGCGGTCAAGTCCCCTGAGCAGCCTTCCTCCTGGGACAGAGAGACTTTTAGGGGAACCCGTCTGGTCAAGTTTAGGGGAACTCGTGGAGGACGTAGGGGAGGAGATACTAGAGGTGAGCACCGACTGCATTCTCCAGTTCGGTCATTCCCTGACCATGGGCCGGTGAGGTTCAGCCCTGAGCGTCCTTCACCGCCTGTTCCGGTGGTTCTTGCTCTGGTGGTCCCGAGTCTGGTGGTCCCAGTTCTGGTGGTCCCAGTTCCGGTGGTCCGGAGACGGAGGAGGAGGAGAAACCCCTCAACGACTTGTCCGGTGGCTCCTAACCCAGAGATCATCCCGGAGGCCGTTCCCAAGCAGCCCGCTGTCATTTCGGAGATCGTCCCCGAACAGCCCGGTGTCATCCCGGAGGCCGTCCAGGAAGTTGACCCGGGGCTGCCCACCATCAGTCCTGCCACAGCCAAGAGGGCTGTTTTCCTTTTCTATGCACTGGCTGTACTGCATGCATGGAGGACACACGTCTGCCTATCCAGAGACTGTTCACATCACGTCTGCCGATCCAGTGTCTCCGGACAAGATGGCCGCCACCAAGCCTGTGTCTCCGGACAAGATAATGAAATCCTGCAGTTCCGTTGAATTTACTGTCGAATTTGAACCACTGAATTTGTGGAAGCGAATTTGCAAAGCGAAATAAAATGGACCGAAAATTGCCTGAGTATTATAGGTTGTATTTTTAAACAGTTTGAATATTTTGGAAGTGAAATATTAAAGGTGAATATGGATTGAATTTTTAATAATGAAAATGTGTTTGAAATGTTTTTAATTGAAATATTCACAGCTTAAATATTCAACCATGTTGAATTTCAGCCCATAAAAATACAAGCCCTAAAAATACAATGCATTAAAATGCAAGCATGGTTAATGCAATGGCTATTTTTTTCAAGTAGTGCAATTCAACAGGCTTTTTGTTTAAAAAACATTTGACATTATTTTACTTCCATAGGGTTCGGGCAAAATTTCCTAGCTCGGAGCACTCCCCCAGACAGCACGCCAAATATGCATAATCTTTACTCTGTTTAATTGATGTAAGGGTGAACTCGTGAATTAAACATTTTTATTTATTTACATTAGTAAGCTACACCACGCCTGCTCACAGGCTATTTTTTTTTTAAAGAGACCCCCACAAAGATGAAATCATAATTCGAACCCTGCATGTATATAAAAGAGGAAACTTTCGTTCTGTACAGTTTTTTTTTTTTTTAATTTACATTAAATGAGGCAATGTATTTATTTAAAAGAGGACATTTAAGTTTTGAACAATTTATTTTTGTAATCAAAGTTATTAAATGAAGTATTTTATTTACTTTTTCAAACTTGTGTACAGTTTATTTAAAATTAATAATAAACTTTTTTTCCATTTGTGAGCATTGTTTATTTTTTAAATAACTTGATGTGTTGGGATATGAAATAAAAAGGAATAGTTCTTGACATTGCTTATTTTTTTAATGACAGGTTTGACAGGCAATTTGAAAACAATGTAAAAAAATATTTGTAAAAAATAAATTATATAGATAAATAACATTTTATAAATAATAAATAACCATTTACAACATAACTTATATATCATCTGAATTTAGATGAACAGTAGGCCTACATAAAACGAGATTTCAGCTGAGCAGGGAGACCCTGGTGGTGCCGCTGGACCTGGGTGGGTTCCACAATAGAGACCCTGGTAAGGTCTCTCTGCCGGTGGGTGGGACATCATCTAGGATGGTCTCCAGAGTGTTTGACTGCATAATTTCCACTGTCCACTGCATTGTCTAACAACAGGTTTGCAGGGATGACTCAATCCACTGCTGCCATCTCACTGAGATCATTTCAAAAAGAGGGAAGAATAAAATAAATTAACTCACATCCTCAAATCAAAGCATCAAAAATTTCAACATGTAAACCAATTCTATGGACATTACTTTTTGGTTTTGGCCATTATAGCTTTAAAGTTCTCCGACTTGCCTGTTGCAAGTAATCATGGTCAATGGGAACCTCCTCCAGGGCAGACACCTCTGCAGACAGCTGGTCACGCCAGGGAGCCCCACTGACCGTCTCCAAAACATGCTCCCCCTCATCCTCTGCATCATCCTCCTCGTGCTCATCCTCCGGGGCCATGATGTCACCAACCCCAAGGCAGATGTTGTGGAGGATGGCACAGGCTGTGAAGACCTGAAATGAAAAAACAAAACAAAAAATGATATGGTCTGGAAGAAAAGTAGTTAATTATGTTTTTTGCAAATGTATTTTCCCATTTAACTTACATGAGGTACAAAGGTGTGGTGCACCTCCAGCGCTTGCAGGAAGATGGATCGGAACCTGGTCTTCATCATCCCAAAAGCACGCTCTATAATGGAGCGTGCCCTGGAATGATGGAGATTAAAGCGCTGGGCTCCCACACCTCGTACTGGCCTCTTGTAGGGAGTGATGAGGGGGAGTGGGTGTTGGAGACATGGGTACCCTCCGTCTGTGAGGATGAAGTGCCCTGGAGGAGGGTACACCGAGCTCCTGTACAGTGGGCTGTGGCGGAGCACTCGTGCGTCATGCACTGACCCGGGCCAGCCCACGTAGGTGTCAATGAAGCGGCCCTGATGGTCACAAACAGCCTGCAGGATTATGGAACAGTTTCCTGTTCCTGTAGCATTGACCAACACGCTTGGAGGCTTGATGCGGACATGGCAGCCGTCGATTGCTCCTGCAGCTTTCAAGAAAGCCCTGTGTCTTGCCAGCCCTGCAAACCCACGGCAAACTGCCTCCAGGTCTTCTGGGGTGTTGGGGAACCGAATGACCTAGTGGCAGATGGCCACCACCTCCTCAGCGACCCGGTGGACAGTGGAACGAGGCACGTCAAACACTCTGGAGACGACCCTGTAGGATGTACTACACGCCAGCCAGAAAAGAAATACCACAGTCTCTATTGTGGAACCCCATCCGTGTTGCCGGTCACTTCTCAACAGGTCCAGCAGCACTCTCAGGGCCTCCCTGCTCAGAAGAAAATCAGGTCGTGTGTCATGGTCATTAAAAAACCTGTCCAGCACTGGCACGCTCAGGTTTATCCTGCAGTACAGGGGTCGGGTCTGGTCTGATTTAGAGAAACAAACAAAAGAGAAATTGTTTAGAGTTGTGACAAAGTAATTGTTGGACGATATAGTGATACTTAAACTACTTTTAGTAAGTATAAATGGCACATTGGGGAAATCTAAGTAGTTATATTTAAAACCTTACTTATGTACAAGTGTTATCTTGCATACTTGTATTTAATTTACCTAAGATATTAAGAGTAAAAGTACAGTTATGTATTCTGCATAAAAACCTCTTTGTCAGGGTTTTTAGATATGTTGTTGCATTCATATTACTGCTTGGCTATGTGTATATTGCATTTTAATTCTGAATATGTTGAAGGTTGTTATATTTAAAGTAATTTACAATTTACTGTTGAGTAGTTTACTGTACAACAATGCATCATATTGTAAAATACCATGGTTTTGTAGTGTTGCTGTCCTGTGAGAGAGAGAAAAAAACTCATTATTTCACATTTGTATGTGAATACTTAACGAATGTACTTGCTTACAGTCAACCACAGTTTATTTTGAAAATGAAACGAGCACAATTTTAAGGAATTGTTGCTATACAGATGCATGCCATATAAAAGGCTGCATCCGAAGGCGAGCAGGAGTAGCCTACCATATATATATATATATATATATATATATATATATATATATATATATATATATATATATATATATATATATATATATATATTTATTTATTTCACTGTGTTTATTTATTGTTTTGTGTTTTATGCTTCAACTGCATTAAAACAAAGCACGCTGGAAACATGCCTGAATAACATCACCATGATCAAGAGAATAAATCGCATCTTCGTAAGGTAGCCTATAACTAAACATTTGAACAGCTTTATGTTTATTTTGTATTTTCAAGTACACCCAGTACTTCTGTACTCCAACAATTAAGGATGCAGCTTCTGAATAGGGATGCAGCAAACCAGTTTACTTTACCTGGCCACGGTCTTGACAAAGCCGGAGATACATCACCCGGCGGCACCATCTCCTCCAGTAAAACATAAAATAAAAAAAGTAAAATGATGAAATCTTGCTCCATATTTTTTTAATAAATGCCACGTAGGATGGCAGCTCTCCTGTCGCAGCATTGCTAGGTGACAGCATAATGGGGAACACCTGGTGGCAATTACAAACCCTACGCAGGCTAGACTCGGAGCGTCCTTCGAATGCTGGGAAGACTGGGTGGGTCCTTCGAAGGACGCAGCCTTCACTTTGGGACACAGCTGCAGTCTGACAACTACAATTGATGAAAAATGACAGAGAGAACATGGTGTAAGTAGACGGACAATGTAATGACAAACAGGTGATTGCAATAATTCATGATGAGTCTGGGCAAAGGATTATGGGGACTGAAGTTCATGGCTGAGTGGCAAAGGTCAGAGAAGGAGTGCTCTCTAGTGGTCAACATGGGCACACCAGCTGGTGACTGTGACAGTAGCGTGTGAGACAGTGTGCTATGCACAAACAATACCGGACAAGGAACAGAACAAAAGCAGAAAGTTAAATACACAGTGATGATTAACTAAAAGATGAAAAGCTTTGATGATTAGTGTTAGTGGTGTCCATGTTGACTGATCAGTGGTGGGAAACTACAACAAGGAACATCTATGATGAATGTAAACAAAATACAAAGTCCAAGAACCTAAAATAAACTGAACGTGACTGTAACATATTATTATCAAATATTGGATTTAATATTGACCTTTGTCAACTTGTTTTCTTTCATTTAGCACAGGTTTTGTATTTATTTTTGCATCCTGTATCTGAGCTTATGCACCTAAATCATTTGGGGGGGAATTTTGGCAATACTGAATAAACTTTTAAAATATTCTGTACAATTTATCACACTAGACCACCCATTGAAAATGAATGGGAGAGATAAAAAATATCTTATTATAATATGACATAATGAGTGATTAGCCTACAGGCAATTTTAAAAGGCTGTTCATTTTTGACCTAGCTAGTAGAGATGCGCGGTTGGCGGTTATAGCCGCGGACTCCGCGGATAAACCGCGGATCGGGCGGATGACGTGATGAAAAATAATATTTTAATTAAATTCGGGCGGGTGGCGGGCGGTTGAACCAATCAAATCCAAAATATATGTATACATTGTTAGATATTGTTATCTGACTATACCTACATCCAAAAAAAAATCGCTTTTGGAATTTTTTGCAAAGCACACTTTGATATAGTCAAATTTTCTCGCCTGCAGAGTCTATGCAGACTGCTTGTTATTATCAGATGGTAACACCGGCGAAGGAGGTACGTGACAAACTCAAAAAAGGAGAATTAAAAACAAAGGAAATAGAAGGTTATTTTTATTTTTTACCAAAACGCTATAAATCCATACATTTTTTCCAAAAATTGATGGTTTGTCTTTTTTAAAAAGTCTTTTGTCATTTATTTTCCCTGTTTGCATTTATGAGGAAAAAACAATGTTACGTGACAGTTCTCGACGCGACCGCTCTGAAAGAGCGGCACTAAAAGACATTCAAACTTTCACAGAGACCTCAAACAGAAAGCACAAAGCCCTTCTTTAAAGCGAATTTCGTTTGGTATTAATTGTTTCTTAATTTTAATCCATGTTTCATTAACTAACCATGTCCTGGATTTAATAATTAAAAAGTAAATAGGCTATCTTGATTGTATAGGCTATTTTTTCATTATAAGTGTAAAATATTAGGCTGTGTATACCGACATGGATCAATTATTAATATTAGATTTCATCTGTCTTTTGTAGGCATAAGCCTAGCTGATGGCGCACCAACGAAAAAGCCTAAATGATGTGCCAAAATGCGTTTTCTATTAGGCTACAATGAAAATAATGTACAGTAGCCTATCAGATAAGGTCAGTTTTGCCGAAACACGTTTAATTTAGGCTATTTATTTATTTATTTATTTAAATAATTTATTTATTTTTTGTCCCTGTGCGCCGATCGGAGACGGAGACGGAGTTCACTGCTGATATTCTGAAGTAAGAGCTTTCTAGTCTCGCGGCTGTCATCAGCAGCGCCTTGCATCTCCCAATCAGCGGATGGTGGGCGGGTGCGGTTTTGAAAATTGGTCAAAAACGTTGGTGCGGATGGATGTCGGACGGATGATGAGTTTTGTGATGCGGTTGCGGATGAAATAATAGCCCATCCGCGCATCTCAACTAGCTAGCACATCAAATGTTTCACGGGGTTTTCAACACAGCGTAAAGGCTAGGGAAATCTTTTTTGGGATCATTATGATCTTTCTCTGGCTTTGGAATAGCCAGGTATAATTTCTGCTTCCTGCCAAATTAGTGAAATATTCCCAATATCCAGATAGAGGTAAACATTTTAAGAACATTTATTAAGATTCTTTAAAAAGCTTATAGCTGACTTTTTCTAACAGCTATGGGATCTTTTGATGGCTCGTGTTTCATGGAGAAAGGCTGATTACTGTATATGCTTCCATATTAAAAAAGTTATCCATTTCCTTTGTTTTTCAGAAAGATTTGAAAGGCAGGAATGCAGTTTACAACGGCTGATTGTTTCTTCTTTAATTTTCTTCAGCTCCCTTTTTGCTTTATTAATTGTTCTCGTTGCTTGTGATCTACCTTTTTTTTTAATAGTAATTTGATTTCTGAAGAAGAGTCTTTAAGTTTTTTTTCTACACTTTAGCAGCTTCTTTGCATTTGTCATCAAACCATGGAAGCTGTCTGCATTTTGAGTTTGAAGACGTTCTTGGAACTGTATTATTAGCTATGGATATAAGCAATTTTTAATTGATTTTTAATTTTTTGTTATGCTTGATTCTTCTCCTCTATTTTAATGGTTATAATGATTGGTCATTTCAACCGCGGTCATGCCATGAGAGGTCTAAGAATATCTAAGGTTGACAGATTGTTAAATCAGTTGTTTGGTATGTCCTCTCGGTGTAAATAAGATGCTGACACATCATTTAGTAGGAAAAGAGCATGTTTTTTTTTTTTTTTTTTCATAAAATCTTCAATCCTTATTAATTCAGTGTTGCCATGGATAGTGTTGCAAAACCCTCATCTTTAAGTACAAAAGTTTGTTTGTTTTGACAGTTGCAGGTAAGGCTGTTGAGAAGTTCGAACTGCATATCCAAAACATGGATATTCCAGACTTTGAAGTGACCAAGCATACAGCTACAGGGTAAGACAGTGTTCCTACAATATCCTCCTACTAAATAAAATTTATATTTTATATTACTTCATAGAATTTTATATAAATGTATATGTTATATTAAAATGTGCATATTTTCTTGACAGAGTGAAGATTCGTATAGATAGACTTCAATCGGTGCAGGCATTTGTTCCAAATACTGGAGTCACTATAAAAATTAAGAGTGCCGGAATTCAAGTGACTGGAAACCTGGTAAAAGGGTTAGTACAATGTTCATATCACAAATTTTCATCAAAGAAATCATTAGAAAAAAGAATAGTAGTAACAAACTATTTTTAATAAAAACTATGGAAGCTTGTTTCCGCCACAGAAAAAAAAAAAAAATATATAATAATTGCGACTTTTTATCTCACAATTGCGAGTTTACATCTCGCAATTCTGACTTTATTTCTCAGAATTGCGAGAAATAAAGTCAGAATTGCGTGAAATAAAGTCGCAATTTTGTGTTATAAAGTCAGAATTGCGAGATATAAATTCAGAATTGCGTGAAATAAAGTCGCAATTGCGATATATAAAGTCAGAACGACTTTATATCACGCAATTCTGACTTTATAACACGCAATTGCGACTCTGAATTTATATCTCACAATTCTGACTTTATATATCACAATTGCGACTTTATATCACGCAATTCTGACTTTATAACACGCAATTGCGAGTTTATATCTCGCAATTCTGACATTTTTTCTCAGAATTGTGAGATATAATAAAGTCCAATTCTAAGGAAAAAAAGATGGACTTTTTTTTTTTTTACCTCAGAATAGTTTATATCTCACAATTCTGACTTTATAACACGCAATTGCGACTTTATTTCATGCAATTCTGACTTCATATCTCCCAATTGCGACTTTATTTCTCAGAATTGCGACTTTATATCGCGCAATTGCGACTTTATTTCTCTGAATTGCGACTTTATATCTCGCAATTGCGACTTTATTTCTCAGAATTGCGACTTTATATCTCACAATTCTGACTTCATATTTCGCAATTGCGATTTTATTTCATTTACTTTATTTTATTTGAGATAAAAAGTCGCAATTATTATTTTTTTTTTTTTTTTTCTGTGGCGGAAACAAGCTTCTATAAAAAACACACAATAAACAGACAAAAAAAAACAAAAACATTTGTTTGCTTAATTAAACAGATGGAAAAAAAAAAATTGGTTAATGTGCAAACTTTTTTGAATGTCTGCCTCATGTTATTTTCAGGGTATCAGCACTTCCAATTTAATATTTTTTAATACCCCTTTTTTTAATAACTGCCTTGTCATTTTGGTTACGTCAGGGATACATCAACTAAAAAAAGTGGCTTTAATGTGAATATGTCTTTTCAAAGTATCTGGAGCCAACAACAGTGCCTGTTCAGAGCAGCCTCAACAAGTTACAGTAACACACAGTGAGTTAAATGAGGCTTCTGAAGAGGAAATAATGCCCTGAATGCTTTTCCACAGAGGAAGCAGTGATCCGTTTAAGGTGGATGTGGATACACTGACCATTACTGCCACTGTTGCAGTCGAAGTTAAAACTGGCCACCTAACACTCAACATAAAAAACTGTAAAACAGAAATTGGACCTTTCAGAACCGACCCTCTCAGGTAATGTTGTTCAGCTCACCACATCACAAATAGCAGCTGGCTAATAACTAGCTAAATCCGGATTAGTATGTTCAATAATAAAATATATGTTTATCCATTGGGTTGTATGCTCTGCAAATATCACATAACATTTAAAAGGAGACCCATTTACTCTGGATTATGTTCCCAGAGGCTATGTCATATAATTTTATACAAATTAGCTTACAGCTCATGAGAACTAACACTTTAAAATACTGTATTTACAGATGGGTGTCTGCTGTAATTTCCGGGTTTAATTCAGTTTTCCACAGCGTTCTTGGCAAACGGGTAAGACAATCACTGAACATTCACTGTTCACAACAGAAACCAAGAGTCTCATTCCATGTCAATATAAACTATTTGCTGTTTCAGGTCTGTTCTGTGATGACAACCAAACTTGCTGAGTTTAACCCCCAGCTGGCAACATTAAATGGTGCTATGAATAAACACTATTAACCACTGACTGCGATGATTACAAAAATCATTTCATGACAGCATTCATGACATTCAAAATAATTGTTCTTTCTGTTGTGACCGTTTCATTTTAGACAAAGTACGTGAATTTACTGGGATTTACTTCTCCATGGAGCCTGCTGTCATCTCTAGTGACAGCATTGAGCTAAGTTTTGTAAGCCAGAACGGACGGAAGAAACGACGACTCCTCGAAGAAACAAAGGACTCTCCTGAGAATTAACATTTGAACACTCTCTTGCATTAAGTAATAACGCCATCAAAGACGAAACACACGAGCAGTTCACACCTCACCCTTACAGTCTCCTCATCACCCATCCCTTCTCTCCTCATGCAGGATAACCTGAAATCCACCCAAAGATCTATATGGTTTAATGTGAACAATTATCATACAACACTATACAGGTGAAACTCGAAAAATTTGAATATCGTTCAAAAGTTCGTGTATTTCAGTAATTCAAATTAAAAGGTGAAACTAATATATTTAGTATAATACATATGCATGATTATACTTTTCAGAGGGCTGACATTTCTGTATTTAAAATCCTTTTTTTTTTATTGATTTCATGTAATATTCTAATTTTCTGAGATTTTGAATTTGGGGTTTTCATAACCTAAAGCTGTAAAGCTGTAAGCCATTATCATCAAAATTATAACTTTTGCACGATATTCAAATCTTTCGAGTTTCACCTGTACATGTTTGGTATCATTTGAAAATATCTCAGTGCGACTGGTACAACGGTCTCATCCCCACAGAAGCAAACCAAAAGCTAATAAAGCTTTTAGGAGTTTAGAGATATCTTCCTTACAGAGGAGGGTGGGTCTTTCATGCAAATGAAATCCTGCCCTCAAAAGGTGTAAACTCGAAAAAACTGTGATTAAAGCAAATTCCCATTGTTAGCACATGTTACCATTTGAAAGAGGTTTCTGTCTTGGGCTGATTATTTAAAGAGATGTTGCAAGAGGCTCAGTGTGATATTGTAATCAGATCAGTCCGTAATTGGATGCTCAGCATTATGTATTTTATCTAATGTCAGGTATGCATCTTTTACTCTTTATCTCTGAGCATTTGATGTTATTGTTACTTGATGTAATTAGCATGACACATTTACCTGACTAATAATAAATTGTTACATTTGGATTTATTCTGACTTAGTCTGAAATTATTAACTTAGTTTAAGTTGTATCTATTGTTACCGCAAAAGTGCGTCCAGGGTTAACTATATGCAGTGTTGGGCATGTTACTTTAAAAAAGTAATTAGTTAAAGTTACCAGTTACTTCTCACAAATAGTGACTGAGTTAGTAACTAAGGCTACGTTTACACGGAAACGATCTGAAGAGAAAACGCAAAAGTGATCACTTTTTATTCTGCGTTTAGACGAGCGTTATGGGGGGGAAATCTGCGTGCATACGGTGACGCAAAAGTGTGTGAAATTCAATGTAGTATGCACTCCAGGCGGCTAGGTGGCAATGTGAAGCACTGATCGGTGCCTTCACTGTCTAGCAGACTTTTGCGTTTTTACCGTTTAGACGGAAACGCGATGGTGGAGCGTTTTTAAGATTTCCACTCTGGAGGTTTCACTTTTTTGCGTTTTTAAGCCCCCAAAACGCCATCGCCGTCTAAACGAAAGGCACATCTGATAAAATATTTTTACGTTTTCACCCGGGAGCGTTCTCGTGTAAACAGGGCCTAAATTACATCATTATAAAAGTAACTAATTATCTGGGAAAGTAACTATTGAGTTTTTATTTTTTATTTTAAATGTTCAATTATGTCAAATAACTTGAATGCCCCCAATATTAAATATGTTGAATGAAACGGTAACTAAATAGAATAAATTATTATTATTATTATATAATATTGTAGCCTACAGTAATCTAGACTATTTTAATGTTGCTGTGGGACAATGTGTGAGAGAGAGACCTATTAAATTTAATATATATATTGTTAATATAATCATTACTAAAGTGGAAAAAAAACCACAATAGATGGTTTAGAAATGTATATATATATTGCACAGACCACAACTGGCCAACAAATAAGTCTAAAAATAAATTGTGCTTCTTAAGAAATGTACCAAAAATTAATATATAATAAAAAATATATATAAATACACTCTTTGTAGTGCAAATAAAAATGATAAAACTGTCACACAACTTCACAACTGGTAGACATACTGCAGCCTACTTGAAGTATTTTCTTCCTCACAAAAGTAAACAGTTTAACAAGAAGTGCTCTCAATATAGTACTGAACAATATACCAAAAATAAATAAAATGAATAAAATATAACATTTTGGGTTTTTGGCCCTATTTTATTGTTCTAAGCACATGGTCTAAAGCGCACGGGGCAAGTTCACTTAGGGCGTGTCCAAATCCACTTTTCTAGTTTAGCGACGGGAAAAATGGTCGGTGCACCCGGCGCATGGTCTAAAAGGGTTGTCCCTATTCTCTTAATGAGTAATGTGTGTTTTGGGATAATGTGAAATAAACCAATCAGAGTCTCATCTCCCATTCCCTTTAAAAGCCAGTTGCACTCGTGCCATGGCGGATTCGCTTACAAAATGTAACAATTGTGATCTCAGATAGATATAAAAATGTTTATTCATACTCTATAGAGGTCAGATATGTCTGAATCTCAGGAGGATAGGCCTATGTTTAATCAGTCAACATCTCTGTAAATGCAAACAAAAGTGATGTTCTTTATTTCATTCGAGATTTTACACACAAATCAGCTTGGCTGAAAACTGAACATGTGTTTATATTTTATAACCTCAATTAACACATCCAGAGCTGACTATGAAAACTCAGATTCTAGCGGTTCATGAGAACATATTGAAAGTCTTTATCTGAAATGTAAGTTCCACTGTAAAGACTCCTGGAATTGTAATGTTAAACATCAAAGTAGTTATTAACTAAAATAGGTTTATGTTGAACTATTTTAATATTGAACAAATTTAATAACAAATACATATTTTCTTGTAGTGTCTTTAAACCATACCTGCAATGACAACTCCCAATATTTATATTTTTGGCAGCCAATTTTTTTATTTTTTTATTTACAATATTCCTGATATAAATGTTCTTAATATGACAGTATGTACTTTTTTGGACTTGTCACATTTGTTGGAAAAGTACATTAATTATTTAAATTATGTTATATAAAATTTTCAGTACAAATATTTCATATTACAATAACGTTTAGCTTTTTTTAAGTTTCTGGAATATCCTATTATTGGAGCACTAGGAGGTGGTCTACAATTCAATCCGCTACAATCCACAGGTGACCCCCAAAACTCCAACACAGAAACTCTTATTCTCAGCGTAACAGAACATTATTTACACACAGTCGGTGTTTAAAATATGCTGCAGTCGATGGAAACAGTCAGTCTTAGTATGTTTCAGCTAGTCATTAACCAGCATTAGTCTGCTATCGGTGGCTCAAACCTCTGTTATTAACTCTAAAATGACGTTTTGGAATTAGTAACGGAGGCATGGGATTAGATGCGTAAGAAATTAGTCCTACATACAAGAGCGTTTTAATGACAAAAACTTGACAAACGTCTTGAAATACATCATCTGAACAATGTTTCGAGGTGTGGTAACTGTAGTATAAGCGGAATAATTGACTCCGGGCCGTTGAGTTATTAGAAAAATAATGCACACCCTTCGCATCGTGACTGCATTACCAGCCCGGGTGTGCATTATTTTTCTAATAATTCAATGTGGAAACTCCACACATGTGTTTGTTTTGCCACTAAACTTCTGAACAAACAGCCAGTCAGACGTGCACATTTATTGATTTGGTTTCATCTGTTCATCAAGATATCATCAGATGTTTTCTTTAACCATGAGTCTTTGCAATGGCATTTTAGTCAAAGCTCAATCTGATATGTCACCTGGTGCTGGTAGCAAATAATAAATATATACAATTTTATATGGTTATATAAAAGTTATTTGTTTTTTTGAGGAGCAAATCTGTATATTTACATAAAACACACTGGCATATTAACACACTGTATCTTCTAATGAATTGTTGAATGTCATGATGATCAACTAAGAATGATGATGTTCTCAGAGAAGGCCAGCTCTGACTTCCCCTCTCGTCTGTGTGGTCGAGGTTTGTGTTTCCGCTCACAGAATGAGATGTGTGTATGATCACATATAGCAGATATTATTCATCTGGATCAGACAATGAAGATCATACAGCTGCAGATCTGTGAGTTTCTCACGTCACATTTGATTGAGTCAGTTTTCTTTTGATTTTATATCTTAATAAATGTGTTTTTCTTTCTCTCATAGATCTGTTCATGTTGTATCAAGCCACAGAGAGTCTAACAAACACACCAGTAACTTTAGGATCTGATGTGATTATAACCTGTGATCTTGATATAAAGGAGATTTACTGGTACAAACAGAAATTACCGGATCCTCCAGTGTTGATCTTACGCACTTAGTACATTAGAAGGAGGTGACTATGAAAACAGCATCTTTATACACAAATACTCAGTGAAAACTAACAGTCGTCTGTTCATCAAAAATATCACCATTGATGAATTAGGAGTTTATTATTGTGTGAAAACTAGTGAACCACTAAAATTCAGCAACGGCACCAAAATCTACATCAGCGGTGAGTTATTTTATCATTTCATGTCTTTATAAACTACATGATGGATTCCAGATTGAATATACTGTATGAAGATCTAATAATAGTTTTATTGTTCTGTTAAAGACCGAAACTGAATAAAGATTGAACTACAAACCTTTTACAGACTCCGTCCACAGGAATCAGACAGATGACGCTCCACAACACCAGATACCATGGAGAAATATGACCATCATCATATCTGTCCTGCTGAATGTGCTTCTGACCATTGCATTAATAGGTTTGTACTTGTTTTACTACAGTAAAAGTCTCATTGAACTACAAGAAGACAAAGTCTAGATCTGAAAAATGTAGCCGGTTCACACAGAACGTGTTTTTGTCCAGTCACTTGTTTTTCTAATCCGCTGCGCTATGCTTTTGCATTGTTTTTTTATGTAAACACACACTAAACGCGTTTAACTGTTGCGCTCACATCTGTCTTCTTTTTCAGCGTCTCGTGCAAAACATGGCGCTCTAAAAATGGCTAAAAAAGTTAAACTTTAAAAAAAACACATTTCTCTAGACACTTTTTTCATTCCCCTGGTCTGAATCTCACATTTTTCACAGTAAAACACACTCTCTGTGAATCAGCTCTTGGACTGTTACACTGTGTGAATTCAGTGATATTCATATTCAGTGCTGTTTCAGGAATGGTGAAGAGCTTTATTAATGCAACTGGAAAATCTGCGGCTCAAAACTCAAATAATCCACAGGTAAGATCTTCAATATTAATATATGTTATCTTATTTTGTCCTCTATTATCCTGGAGATTCTTACAGTGAAACTTCAAGCTGCACAAGATTCATTAAATGATCTGAAATGTGTATGACCAGCTGACTGTACATTATGTCTATCATACTGTATATGTCCATTCATATATAATATGGTCCTCTTTCAGTGTGCTGAAGTTGATTTCTTCATGTGCTCCAGTAACACCAGGCCTAGTCAGGAGCAGAGCACTACTGTCTACTACAGCCAATGTGTGATGTGATACACTTTATGAATACAAAGTGTGCCTATATATGCTTTTTTTTTTTTTTACTAAAATGTATTGTTATTATGTTTTATATGTGTGAATTTTAATATATAATTTCATATATAATTTCCATTTGCTGCTTTGTATGTAAATAATCAGTGTGTGTATGATAGTAACACTTTTTGCTGTTACTGTTTTAAGTGGAGATCTTGCTTATATAGTAATACAATAGTTTTTTTCTCTCTCTATTATAAGTGCGCTGACATGCTCAGCAGTAAAAGTTATAAACCACATGATGATGAGCTTTCTTGGGGCTGAAACATGAGTGATGTTTTATAGACATTTGACATAAAGATTGATGTCAAGAAAACAAATGTCAATAAATCTAAAGATATTTTCTTTTTGGCATGCATATTAATAGTTTTTAATATTTTTGCACATGTTTAAAAACATCTAACTTTTGCACAGTTTTCTTTTTTGTGGTTAACACAAGCATGGTTTCGTGCAAATGAAGTGTTCCACTGGTTTGGTCACTTGATGAACAACACGATCACACACACTTGCTGCATCAAGTGGTTTAAACTTTAACCAAGTGACACGAAACACCATGTTAAAACTTTACAATTATGTTCCATTTATTAAAGTTAACCTCATTAGTTATCATGAACTAACAATAATAAAATAAATACTTTTAAAGCAGCTATTAATTGTAGTTCATGCTAATTGAATTTTTATTGAAATTTATTGAAATACATTATTAAAAACACAAGCTGTATCTGTAAATATTATTTAATGAACCTGAGCTAACATGAACTAACAATGAACAGCTGCATTTCTATTAACTAACATTAACAAAGATTACTAAATTGTATAACAAATGTTAGAAATAAGTTTCACACTTCCTATTATTTTCTAGAAGTACTAGGCAAAAAGAAATTCAATCCAGATGAATTAAAATACATAGAGTACTCACTTGCCTCGAGGATATTGTTAATGGTGAATTAGTGGATAATTCTGTCAAGAGACAGAAACTAAAAACCTCCTCTAAACTTATGAGTTAATAATCACGGGTTAGAGTGATACTACAGTTGAAGAAAACATAATATATGTGTGTATGACTTTGAAAAAAAAAGAAAATTGTGCTGTTCTCAGTGTCTTGGGTCATTTTGCTGCCAGTGAATTAGAGATAAATACATTGTTTTAAAGACAAGACATTATATATATATAGGTGAAGGGTTGAGTTGTGAACAAATAAGACAATACAACGCTAAACGTGTGGCCAGAGCAAACCTGCCTTTAACTTCCTCTTGATTGTGGTTAATCACTCTATTCATCTGAAAGCTCTGAGGTAAAGTTACATCTCTACAGTCGTGTGAAAGAAACAAGTGTTTTAACATCATGAAGATTGTGCAGCTTTACCTCTGTGAGTTTATTGTACTTTATGAATATTTTATTGTTCTTTATAAGATAATTTATAATGTTTAATGACATAATAATAATCCATAGTATGTGTCTGTTGTGTTTATTCCACAGATCTGCTCATATGGTGTGAAGCTGCGAGGACTTTAACTGATCAACTAACAGATTTGGGTCAAAATGTGACGATAAACTGTGATTTTGATGTAAATGAGGTTTATTGGTTTTTACAGAAACTTCCAGATTCTCCGGTTGTCATATTACTCTCTTCCACAACGTCAGCTCTCTTTCACTACAGTAAAGCTTTTAGGCAGAAATATTCAGTGCAAAGTAAACATCGCCTGTTCATAAATAATGCCACTATTGATGATTTAGGAGATTATTACTGTGTGACCACAGACACTCCTCCTAAATACAGCGACGGCACCAGACTACACATCACTGGTGAGTGAACATTCAGTGATCATCAAGCTTAACACTTAATCATTGTTAGACAAAACAATATTAAATATTAATATTAAAACCCTTCAATGATTACACAGTACCAACTCCGACTCCAGAGATCCAGAATCATACAGTGAAGAACACTGAGAAGAATCAGACACAATGGCAGATTATTATCTTCATATCTGCTTTCATAAATGGTCTTCTGATCATCGTGATCATAGGTGAGCTCTTTGGTGAAATTATATGTGTATGTCTCCAAATGTGGACATTGTGCTCTTGAATTCTATCAGTATGCTGTTTTACATTTATTAAAGAATATTTGAACAGCTCTTGCAGTTACAGCTCTTTATAGTGACTACAATTGTTATGTTACAGAAAGAAGAAAACCATGAAATCTTGGTGAATAAATCATGTTTTTGTCTGAACTAGTAATTTAATGTTAAATCTGAATTCACTTTGTCACTTTTAAGGACTCTTAAAGATGTTTGTTCATGCAAGAAACAGAGACGACTTGAAACTATTTCAAGACACAGACCTACACAATCTTCAAGACATGGATTTAAAACAACCTCAAGACTCAACACAAACACTGATATGTTACATGAAAATATAAAGTAACACAATATGTTTTTCTCTTTGTTAAAGTATAAAGCTTATAAATATGGTTATAATTATGCATATGTGCTGATATTCAGACCAACAGTGCGACTGAGAGCTTGATATTGATTTATACAGTAATGTATGTGCTGTTTAGGGGCAAGTAAATATTAAAAACATAATACCCAATTATGCATGTGAGACTTTTATTTTCATAATATGTCAATCAGAAATATGTGACCGGAAATAATGTTTTCATGTTTCCTGCTGGCTTTGTTCTATGCTTTTGTAATTTGTTTATTTCTGTTGAAACTAAAAAATGAAGTCACAACACAAATGAAATGCCTCCTGAACACAAGAGAGCAGTGTTGAGCAAGAAAACCAGGATTTAAAAACATTTACTGACAATAAATCAAAAACATTGACTATAGTGACTACATTGGCTATAAATGTACAAAATCAAACCAAGTTGCATTTCCGTTGTGTTGTGAACCTTTGTTTGTTCACTGAGTGTGCTTTAAAACACATACAAGGACTAAATCTTAGGATGTGGATTTTGTCTATTTGCTAAATTTAGGTTAAAACTTATTTAGAGACCTTTACCATGCGTTCATCATTTATTTTACTGTGTTGTAAATGTATTTTATGTATAGGTGTATTATCAGTAAAATCACTGTTTCTTTTCAAAGATTACATTTTTTTATGAGCATAAGACTAGGACTGACAATTAACAATATAAGCAAACCTCACAATATATTTGTGTGTGTGTGTGTGTGTGTGTGTGTGTTTGTGTGTTTTGAAAAAAAAAAAAAAAAGGAGCAAATCAAAATAAACATTTGTAGATTACAAAAAAAAACACACTGGCATATTTACACACACTGTATCTTCTAATGACTTGTTGATTTAAACAACTAAGAATGATGATGTTCTCAGAGAAGGCCAGCTCTGACTTCCCCTCTCGTCAGTGTGGTCGAGGTTTGTGTTTCCGCTCACAGTTCGAGATGTGTGTATGATCACATATAGCAGATATTATTCATCTGGATCAGACAATGAAGATCATACAGCTGAAGATCTGTGAGTTTCTCACGTCACATTTGATTGAGTCAGTTTTCTTTTGATTTTATATCTTAATAAATGTGTTTTTCTTTCTCTCATAGATCTGTTCATGTTGTATCAAGCCACAGAGAGTCTAACAAACACACCAGTAACTTTAGGATCTGATGTGAATATAACCTGTGATCTTGATATAGAGGAGATTTACTGGTACAAACAGAAATTACCGGATCCTCCAGTGTTGATCTTACGCACTTATGATAGAACATTTGAAGGAGGTAGATATGAAAACCACACCTCTAAACACAAATACTCAGTGAAAACTAACAGTCGTCTGTTCATCAAAAATATCACCATTGATGAATTAGGAGTTTATTATTGTGTGAAAACTAGTGAACCACTAAAATTCAACAACGGCACCAAAATCTACATCAGCGGTGAGTTATTTTATCATTTCATGTCTTTATAAACCACATGATGGATTCCAGATTGAATATACTGTATGAAGATCTAATAATAGTTTTATTGCTCTGTTAAAGACTGAAACTGAATAAAGATTGAACTACAAACCTTTTACAGACTCCGTCCACAGGAATCAGACAGATGACGCTCCACAACACCAGATATCATGGAGAAATATGACCATCATCATATCTGTCCTGCTGAATGTGCTTCTGACCATTGCATTAATAGGTTTGTACATGTTTTACTACAGTAAAAGTCTCATTGAACTACAAGGTGACAAACTCTAGATCTACAAAATGTAGCCGGTTCACACAGAACGTGTTTTTGTCCGGTTGCTTGTTTTTCTATTCCACTGCGCTACTTCTGCATTGTTTTTTTTTTTTTATGTAAACGGTTACTAAAAAAACTTTAAAAAAACACATTTCTCTAGACACTTTTTTCATTCCCCTGGTCTGAATCTCACATTTTTCACAGTAAAACACACTCTCTGTAAATCAGCTCTTGGACTGTTACACTGTGTGAATTCAGTGATATTCATATTCAGTGCTGTTTCAGGAATGGTGAAGAGCTTTATTAATGCAACTGGAAAATCTGCGGCTCAAAACTCAAATAATCCACAGGAAAGATCTTCAATATTAATATATGTTATCTTATTTATCCTGGAGATTCTTACAGTGCAACTTCAAGCTGCACAATATTCATTAAATGATCTGAAATGTGTATGACCAGCTGACTGTACATTATGTCTATCATACTGTATATGTCCATTCATATATAATATGGTCCTCTTTCAGTGTGCTGAAGTTGATTTCTTCATGTGCTCCAGTAACACCAGGCCTAGTCAGGAGCAGAGCACTACTGTCTACAGCCAATGTGTGATGTGATACACTTTTTGCACTTTTTGCTGGTACTGTTTTAAGTGGAGATCTTGCTAATATATAGTAATAATATATTTTCTCTCTCTCTCTCTGTTATAAGTAAAAGTTGTAAACCACATGGATGATGAGCTTTCTGGGGGCTAAAGCAGCTTTTTTATCTCTGCAACAATTTTAGTTATTCTTGATATTAAATTACACATCACATGAGTGATGTTTTACAGACATTTGACAAAACTTGAAGTCAAGAAAACAAATGTCAATAAATCTAAAGATATTTTTTTGGCACGCATATTAATTGTTTTTTATATTTTTGCACATGTTTAAAAACATCTAACTTTTGCACAGTTTTCTTCTTTGTGGTTAACACAAGCATGGTTTCGTGCAAATGAAGTGTTCCACTGGTTTGGTCACTTGATGAACAACACGATCACACACACATGCATCAAGAGGTTTAAACTTTAACCAAGTGAACATGACACGAAACACCATGATAACACTTTACAATTATGTTCTATTTTTTAACATAAGTTAACTTCACTAGTTAACATGAAATAACAATGAAAAAATACTTCTAGAGCATTTATTCATTTTAGTTAACTGGGCTGTTCTCAGTGTCAACTTTTCTGCCAGTGAATTAGAGATAAATATATATATATATATATATATATATATCAATGGTCAATGGTTGAGTTTTGAACAAAT
This sequence comes from Squalius cephalus, assembly GCF_949319135.1. Lineage (NCBI taxonomy): Eukaryota > Metazoa > Chordata > Actinopteri > Cypriniformes > Leuciscidae > Squalius > Squalius cephalus. The sequence continues at coordinate 10,769,679 of NC_137134.1, forward strand.
AGACAAAAAACAAAACAAAAAAAAAACAGAGTGTGGCCAGAGTATCTCTACAGTCATGTGAAAGAAACAAATGTTTTAGCATAGATTATCAATTAGTGTTTTAGATTATCAAGTGTTTTAGATTAGCCAGCTTCACTATTCTGCCCTCGTAAAAGAATTCCCCTTCTTCAACTAGGCAGACAGATAGCTCCTTCCGCAAGAAAGTTGAACTGAAGCATGGATTTATTAGCACCACCACTTAAAATACAAGTGGAACAGAGGAAAGTACAGAAAAAGGAACACGTTTCTAAAAAGACTGTACATTAATAATCGTATCAGTTTGCCTGTTGACCAATTCCAAACATATGATGGGAACAAGCTTCTTGTAAACCTAATACTTACAGACAAAGCTTATAAATGATTGCAAAGATGATGAATTGATTGAAGATAGCTGCTTTAACTGTGTGACTAGCATCAACTGAGTAAAACAAGATTGCTGCTATTAAAGGTCAGAAGTTACTCTCTATGGGTGGTTTCACAAATAGTTAATTTTAAAAGAACCAAACCCAGTTCACTTAAAGGGAACCAGCCGGAAAGTGTCCTCAGTCCTTCTGGTGTTCATAATATAGTGGACTCAAAAGAGCACCCGTTTTTTTTTTTTGGTCCTCTTCAGCATTGAAGTGATCTCAAACCCTTTCTTGTTCACACCACAACCTCAAAAGAACTCCGACAAGCACAAGTGCTTGCACCCACAATTTCATCCTGGTCATCATAGAAGGGACAGGAATGCTTAATTTCACCCACTTTGATGCATTTTGTCAGGCATTGTAGTGTAAGCCCGTCTGGATCGGTCCAAAGGTGGTATCCGATAGAACGGGTGGAGGTCTCTGCGTGTTACTGTCTTTCCGTGCGGCAAAGTAATTTATATTATATAATTATATATATCATATAATAGTTTAGCAGCACATTTGATTATTCTTTTCAACTCTTTACTTATATTTTACCCGTTCATATAAGGAAGCTATGTCGCTCAGAGGTCCTCACGCTTAACGCGGGTCTCGCGTTCACAAGCTCGTCAGTTTTCATCACCAAACAGAGGTAATTACTATATACCTGAGATTGGTCGCATTCAAGCTTACACAATCACATATACTTTGGTATAGCCCCCATGGAATTGCATACACTTGAATTTAACATAACGTTTACTTAAGCAGAGGTATGGCCACTACTACAGATACTGTAAGTCAACCAACATTACTTCTCTTATAATAGCTTTGGATTGGCCATGCCGTGGTTTCCCACGTACACTTATCTAAAGTAACATTAAATTAAAACAGAGGTAAGACACCCAGATTTAGGTTGGTCAAGTGGCATGTTTACAGCCCTAAACGGAAATTCACTTTTTGTCTTTGCAAACCAAATATTAGTCGTCACTAATCTGACTCAAAACTTGCAGTAACATACAAATCTGTTTAATCTACTTGGGAAAACAATTTCAGAGTCAGTCGGAATAAATCAAATGTAACAATTTATTATGTCAGGTAAATGTGTCATGCCAATTTCATAATCAGTTCAAAGATAATAAAAACAAAACTTCAAATGCTCTGAAATAAAGAGAGAAGATGCGAAGATGCGAACCTGACATTATAAAATACATGATGCAAAGTGTTTGGCATACACTCAGCATCACGGGCTAATTTGAGTTACAAGTCGCCCCGAGCCTCTTGTTGCAATTCATTATATACCCAGACCAAGGCAGAAACTTCTTTTACACGGAAACATTTGCTAACAGTAGGAATTTGCATTCAGAGTTTAGACCTTTTGAGAGCAGGAGGCCATTTGCCTGGAAGACGCACGCTCCTCTGTGTGCGAGTTATCTCTAAAGTTGTCTCAAGTTATCTTTTGTTTTACTGCTTTTGGAATGAGACCTTTGTACCAGTCGCACTGAGACATTTCAAATGATACCAAACATGTATAATTACTTATTGTACTTATTTAACATTGCATAGGTTTTCAGTGAGTTTTAGATGAGGGGGAGAAGAGGGGGAGCAGGGGGAGATGATGAGAATGTAAAAGTGAGGTGAGAGCTGCACTGTGTGTTGCATCTCGGATGTTGCTGTTACAACCCATACACAAAAGAAATATATTTGAAATATATTTTCAGGATATATTTTGGAATATATGCAAATATTTGAAATTGGCCCAATAAATATATTTCATACTTATATTTCATATATTTTTGTTATATTTCAGAATATATTTCAATGTATTTTTTCTGTATGGGTCCCCAAAAGTGTCAAAAATATATGTGGCATATATTCCAAATACATTGAAATATATTCTGAAATATAACAAAAATATATGAAATATAAGTATGAAATATATTTATTGGGCCAATTTCAAATATTTGCATATATTCCAAAATATATCCTGAAAATATATTTCTTTTGTGTATGGGAAAGCAAGAGAGACTTCAAATGTTAATTCTCAGGAGAGCCTTTTGCTTTCTCGCTGGGTAGCCCAGACTTACTGGCACCCACATTACAGTAGCACTGTTCTGTTATAGCCTCTTTTTAGGGGTGGGCGATATGGCAAAAATATCATATCACAATTTCTTTCAGGAAAATCCTGATTTTATCACCATTCTTTATATGTTTTTTTTTTTTTTTTTTCTTACCATTTTCCAAGTGACAGCAGTACAGGCAAACTAATTTCCCCATTTTAAAAATGTAGCCTTACAAGGTAACAAAATAATATAATTATAAAATATAATTTCATTATTTTATCTTTGTTATTAAAAATAAGAACAAAAATACACATTACAAATACACAACATAATATACAAATTGAATAAACAGTGCTTTATTTTTCAGCCACCGTAGGTGTAGGCCTATTAAATAAACCAATGTAAAAATAAAACACCATATTGTCACGGGTTGGTCCAAGCAAAGAGGATGCAGGATCTAACCGCAGCAGTTTATTCACCCAACTCAAAAAAAAACTCAACAGGAAGTCGGGGAGCCATGCCGGTGCCGGCAGGTCTGAGGGCCATGGCGGTGGCAGAAAGTCTGGGGGCCCAGGGCGGAGATGACCCCTCAAACAGCCAGGGCGGAGACTGCAGTCCAGGAGCCCGGGACGTATAGCCCACCCCCCCCACCCCACCCCCCCAAAAATTATTGGGAAGAGCTAGGGGTTTATTGATTGGAGGCAAATTCTCAGGCACGGTGGCGGCCATCTTGGTCGAAGACTCAGGCTCGGCGGCCTCCACGGCGAGACTCTGGAAGGGCGGCGGCCATCTTGGCTGAGGGTTCACGGGCTGGAGCCGATGTGTGTGCTGCCCACACACACAAAATAGCCGTGGCCACTAGGATCAGCGCTGCATCTTCCGGAGCTGACTCAGGTGCAGCGGCCATCTTATCCGGAGACACAGGCACAGCTGACATGGCGTGAACAGTCTCTGGCTCAGCAGGCATGACGTGAACAGTCTCTGGCTCAGCAGGCATGACGTGAACAGTCTCTGGAGTGGTGGCCATCTTGGCAGATTGCGCTGACTTCAGCGGTGGATCTGCCATGCTGGATATCATTCTTGGTCACCCAAAGACCGATCTGGTGGCCACTAGGACGGCCGCTCAGGTGGATTGACCTCCGTGGCCTTGACCCTTGGCCCATCCACTATGGCCCGGGACGTATAGCCCCCCACCAAAATTTGCTTGGGATGAGCTAAGAGTTTATTGACTGGAGGCAAATTCTCAGGCGCGGTGGCCTCAACGGGACAAGACTCTGGAAGGGCGGTGGCCTCGACGGGACGAGACTCTGGAAGGGTGGCGGCCATTTTGGCTGAGGGTTCACGGGCTGGAGCCAATGTGTGTGCTTCCCACATTCTTGGTCACTCAGAGACCGATCTGGTGGCAGGCCTGATGTCTGGCGAGCTGGTTTTCTCCTCACTCTCCCCAATGGTAAAGAGGGATCCATTGTTGACTAGCACCCACTCTACGAAGTCCTGGAAGTTCCCCCGAGGCCCATCTCCAGAAATACACACAGAGGTTGGTGTCATCATAATGGACGAAAGGTAGCAAATCCAAATACCTCTGTGTGTGGGCCTCGAGGGACAGATCCCCCCTGGGAGAGGAGGATAATTTCTACTGCTGCTAGATCCATATTCATATGTCATGGGTTCATATGTCATGGGTCCAAAGAGGATGCAGGATCTAATCGCAGCAGTTATTATTAACCAAACTAAGTACAAACAAGAAGTACAACCATGTACATTTTGAAGGCAAACAGCTTCAGCGAGTAACAGAAGTAGAGATAAATGAGGTCAAATATTGTGTTAAAGATGTGTTTACCGTGGGCCACTTGCATACAGAAGAAGTTCCATTGTTTTTCCTGATTAAGTACATTCTTAACATGGACACTGGTTATTGTGTGGCAAGCTGTTAATTCCTGAATCCTTTTGTCGTCATTATTATTCATACTGTGTGGAATATGAGAATGAAGGGACTGTCCTCTCACCAGGTGAGGAGGTTGATACCAGGCACTAGATGCTTACAGTGTTGATAACAAATTATTTATTAGCACTAGGTATTCTTGCTGAAGAACAACTGCCCTATGTGCAGCACATGATATAGCCTGTTTAATTAGCTGGATATCAATTTATAACAGTACTTTTAATTATAACAATTCCTGATTTGTAAGGATTCTACGGTATAGACAATTTCATGTATTCCTGTTACTTTGTTTGAAGGTGTTACTGTTTTAAAGGACTTTTTCATAACTATTAATATATTTGCTGAGTTATGTCTGATGAGCTTTTATGAGCTTTTAATTAATTGTCTCGACTCACACCTGCTGCTGTGGGATGATGTAATAATTCTCTGTGTAAAAGAAAGTTTATAAATAAAATCTGTTAAATCTGCATATCTGTAAGCCAGTTTATTTAAGATATTTTTTTGCGCCCCATAGGATCAAAACTTTTTTGTCATTGGGGCGTACCCTGGGAAATATTTTAACAAGGTACAATTTTCTGCTTTTATTGCAGTATGCACAATCGTTCCTTGGGGTAAAAAAATTGCCCCTTAAATGGTACAAAGATATAAGGTACAATTTTGTACTTCACATTAAAGGTATCGTTCAGGGTACCACCCCAGTGATGGCCACTTGTACCCTAAAAGGTACAGTTTTGTACTTTTTTTTCTGACAGTGTGCCATACTCCCGGCATGCTCATGTCATGATCGACTTGCTTCAGCCTATGAGAAACTGACATTATTTGTTCACGTGCGCTTTTTAGTTTCCTGGTTGATGATGTCACCCGCCTATGACGTTCCGTCACGCCATTGGACTGATTCCATACGTGCTTCACAACACAATCACGCAGAGGTGTTCCCACAGTTCCCACCGTTACATACGTAACAACCCCTATATGTTGACATTTTATTTTCACAAATGTGACCCTAGACCACAAAATCAGTCATATGGATCAATTTTATGAAATTGAGATTTATACATAATCTGGAAGCTGAACAAATAAGCTTTCCATTGATGTATGGTTTGTTATATGGGACAATATTTGGCCGAGATACTATTTGAAAATCTGGAATCTGAGGCTGCAAAAAAATCAAAACGTTTAGAAAATCGCCTTTAAAGTTGTCCATTAATGTTCGCGATTGTGCTGCTTTCATTCATAAAAATAATTTTTATATATATTTATGGTTGGAAATTTACTAAATATCTTCATGGAATGATTTTTGGCATAAAAGAAAAATCTATAATTTTGAACCATATTCGTATTGTTGACCACAAATATACCCGTGCGACTTGTGACTGGTTTTGTGATCCAGGGTCACAAATGTTATTTGAAATATTAAAGTAGACACTTTACTTTACACTTTATACTTTAGTAGACACAATTGAAAATATGCTGAAATGTTCGGAAAAAAAAGTGCACTTTTGATGATCAGTTGTGATATTAGTAATAAGAGTTTTGAATGTTTACCAATTGCTTGTGAAAATTACGCCAAAACATTTGTATTTTTTACAGTCTATGCATTTGATACGTCTAAAGTTCATCCGCGCTCTCTGCCGAAGAGATATCTGGCTCCATGCATCGCTAGGAATTCGGGATATTAATCCCAGTGCAGCATCTGTTATTGCGCGTGACAAGGGCAATGGCGGCGTTCTGGTCAATTGTTATATGCTCTGTGCTTCATCATAGAGTTGCTGGTCGCTCTGATGCTCCGTCTCTCATCATAGTTGCTGTTCTGTTTCCATCGGATGTTCCGTTTCTACGAGACTGAGACGCTCTCAATGAGTTTTTCCGTGTTCTAAGTGAACTTTTCTAAGCTGTGTCTCAGTGATATGTTTTGAGTTTCTTTTGTTTTTCTTTTTTTTGGTTTATTTCTTTAATTGATGGTAATGGTTGAGTATTGTTTGAATTTGTATCTTGATTTCAATTCATTTATTTGTGATTATTTAATATATCGTTTTCATCTAACCATTTCTACAGTGAGCTATACTGCCAATTTATTTAATCATTTGTTCATATTTAATTCGAGTTTATGCTTTCTTTTGCTATTTTTTTTATCTTGATTTGTGACGATCCGGGCGGAACCGAGTAGTTGGTTTCTTCCTGGAACTATATTGAGTTGCTCTTTATATTGTAGTATTGTTTATGCATATCTCTGCTCTATCTTAACATCTTTTTCTTTCTTTGTTGGCAGGACCTGGGCACCCGGGGGCAGACGAGTGACCTTCTGGTGGCGGCATCCTTCACTGTGTGTCGTGGTCTTCTTTGACCTTAGTCGCTGTGTGTGTGCTAGTGTGTGTGTGCACTGTGATTTGAGTGATCTTTCATTAAGGGTGATATTCTGAGACTGCCCCTGTGGTAAGCCTGGGTTCTTTGCCCCCAATGAGTGAACTTAACAATTGAGATGAGTGTGATTGCTGGTCAATGCCTCTTTTAACTATGAATGCCGCTTAAATAAAATACTTTTGTACGATTACTTATGTCTCTGACACCAACGGTGATTGGGACCTGTGCGTGCCTTTAGAGGTTGTGTTTAATTCTTGGGGTGAAATTCCCCAGGTGGCGTAGTCGGAAATTATATCAATTTGAGTCAGTTCACGCCCGCTTTGCCACATTTGCAACTACATGTCAACTAACTCTCATTAGAGTATTGGTAGATTGTTAGGTTGGGGTTAGTAGAATAAGCTGACATATAAAGTACTTGGAAAGTTACTTATAATCACTTATATTTATTTTGATGGTCCCCAAGGGAGCATCAAAATAAAGTGTTAGCAGATATTAAGCAGAAAGTCTACTAATACTCCAATGAGTGGTAGTTGACATGTAGTTGCAAAGTTACTTTTCACTAACGTTTTAAAGCATAGAGAATCCACTCTTTGGGTGAAATTAATTGAAATTTTAATTGAAAAAAAAAGTTCCCTTTCGAGGGATGAGGACACTTTGGAGAATTGACATAAAACTATGATTTGACTATCCATAAATATATTTTAGATAGTTACAATTGTATTTCAATGAGTCATAATTATAATTTGACTAATCAGAATCACTGATCTATATAAATGTCTGGATTGCAGCCATATTGGTATTCCCTAGTATTCCCTCACATTAGGAAATCATCTGATTTTAATGAGAAAACATTACCTAACGAGTCAGCGTTTTTATCTTTAGTCTCCCTGTACATTCTTACAATGCAAACTTCCTAAACATTTACACTTTTATTTGTTTAAAGTCAGGAATTTCCCCTGCTTATTAAAAGATATTTTCATCTTCATTACAGTAGCAAATATCAGATCAGCTGACATTTATATTACAAATGATACAATGATTTATGAATGCAGATTTATGCTATGTAAAGCATTTGAGCTGACCTCTGGTTTTGTACTGGTTTCCAAGAGTCTGCGTGGATGTTGGTCAACAACAACAACAAAAAAAACACAAGGAAATAATATACACGGTTCAAAAATTATTCAGGGAAAAGATGCTGACTGCGTATGGATTTTAAGACATGAAGCTTTATTTCCAAGCATTTATGCTGTCACTCCAAGCAAGATGATGCATGGTTAACCTTTTTAACATAGTAGTGCAATTTAGAAATAGGGGATTATGTGTATTGTAATATTTAATGTATATTCAAATCAAATTCTGCAAATAATCCCAGATATATGTTCTTTCTTAATATTAAGTAAATGCATAACATAAATGCCTGCATAAAGAAATCTCATTTGTCTGAGTTCAGTTACCTGTGTGCAGTAGACACGGTTTCTATATGAAAAGACCATAAAATAACAGATAACTTTTGAAGTATCAATTAAAGTACATACATATATCTTAAAAACTATTCATGTGCAACTGAAATACAATTTGTATGATTTTAGGTCAATGTTTTGGCTGCAAGTCAATTCCCTCTGTCGGTAGGGAATAGTAAGATGGCCGCTCAAACACTTCTGGTGTTCCTGCTGGCATTAATAAGCACACAAGTCAAAATGCACAATGCGCCAACTACACACTGATGGTATGAATAAAAAACACATCTGGCTTTTGCTTTCTCTGTGCACAAGGTATGTCCTCTAGTCCAAGGCACCGGGGAAAATATCTTCTGGAATGCCGTATCCAGGCCTGATATTATGCCTGGTCAATATCCCCACATGCCTCAGTGTTACAGCTTACCTGCACATAGTCATATCGCAGTTGGTTTACACGTTCACTGTTTCTTTCAAAAGGGACTCCGTAGATTTGTTTCATTCTGATTCTGTTGCGGGCAAGTACACGACATAATACAGAAATGCTCACATTGTGTATGTTTTAGAAGGTGGTGTCATCCTCAATTATGCGCTGCTGTATTTCTCGTAGCCTTATGGAATTATTTGCAATCACCGTATTGACTGTATGGGTCTCTTGTTCTGCAGTGAACATTCTTCCTCTGCCCCAGCATCTGGACGTCTAGCAATTCTGCAAAGTAACAATTTCAGTATTTTTGCATGTATGGTACTGTTGTGTTTCTCATTAGAGTATGGCAGTGCTACAAAACTTAGTGCAAAGTGACTGTACTAACCGATTCTCATTTCGAAATGTCCTTATGATGCTTGCTACAGTGTAGCGGCTCAAGTTAGGCTGAACCCGTTGTCCAGCTTCCCTCAGGGTCATTCCATGGTTGATTACATGGTCCACTATTGTAGCTCTGATGTCATCAGTAATTATATTTCTCACTCTTCTTCCCCTTCCTCTTCCCCCTCCTCATCCTCCTCTTGCTCCTCCTTGTCCTCTTCCTCTAACTTCACCTCCTTGTCCTTGTCGTCCTCTCCCTCTCGCTTCTTCACCTCCGCGCCCTCTTCGTCCTCCACTTCCTCCTACTTCTTCACCTCTGCATCCTCTTCCTCCTCCTCCTACTTCTTCACCTCCGCGTCCTCTTCCTCCTCCACTTCCTCCTACTTCTTCATCTCCACGTCCTCTTCCTCCTCCTCCTACTTCTTCACCTCCGTGTCCTCTTCCTCCTCCACTTCCTCCTACTTCTTCACCTCTGCGTCCTCTTCCTCCTCCTCCTACTTCTTCACCTCCGCGTCCTCTTCCTCCTCCACTTCCTCCTACTTCTTCACCTCCGCGTCCTCTTCCTCCTCCACTTCCTCCTACTTCTTCACCTCTGCGTCCTCTTCCTCCTCCTCCTACTTCTTCACCTCCGCGTCCTCTTCCTCCTCCACTTCCTCCTACTTCTTCATCTCCATGTCCTCTTCCTCCTCCTCCTACTTCTTTACCTCCGTGTCCTCTTCCTCCTCCACTTCCTCCTAATTCTTCACCTCTGCGTCCTCTACCTCCTCCACTTCCTCCTACTTCTTCACCTCCGCTTCCTCCTACTTCTTCACCTGTGCATCCTCTACCTCCTCCACTTCCTCCTACTTCTTCACCTCCACTTCATCCTACTTCTTCACCTCTGCGTCCTCTTCCTCCTCCACTTCCTCCTACTTCTTCATCTCCACGTCCTCTTCCTCCTCCTCCTACTTCTTCACCTCCGTGTCCTCTTCATCCTACTTCTTCATCTCCACGTCCTCTTCCTCCTCCTCCTACTTCTTCACCTCCGTGTCCTCTTCCTCCTCCACTTCCTCCTAATTCTTCACCTCTGCGTCCTCTACCTCCTCCTCTTCCTCCTACTTCTTCACCTCTGCTTCCTCCTACTTCTTCACCTCCACATCCTCTTCCTCCTCCACTTCCTCCTACTTCTTCACCTCCATGTCCTCTTCCTCCTCCTCTTCCTCCTACTTCTTCACCTCCATGTCCTCTACCTCCTCCTCTTCCTCCTACTTCTTCACCTCCACATCCTCTTCCTCCTCCACTTCCTCCTACTTCTTCACCTCCATGTCCTCTTCCTCCTACTTCTTCACCTCCACGTCCTCTTCCTCCTCCACTTCCTCCTACTTCTTCACCTCCGCGTCTTCTTCCTCCTCCTCCTACTTCTTCACCTCCGCGTCCTTTTCCTCCTCCACTTCCTCCTACTTCTTCACCTCCGCGTCCTCTTCCTCCTCCTCCTACTTCTTCACCTCCACGTCCTCTTCCTCCTACTTCTTCACCTCCACGTCCTCTTCCTCCTCCACTTCCTCCTACTTCTTCACCTCCACGTCCTCTTCCTCCTCCACTTCCTCCTACTTCTTCACCTCCGCGCCCTCTTCCTCCTCCACTTCCTCCTACTTCTTCACCTCTTCCTCCTCCACTTCCTCCTAATTCTTCACCTCTGCATCCTCTACCTCCTCCTCTTCCTCCTACTTCTTCTCACTCTTCCTGCTCCCTCCATCCTTATTTATAGTGCTTAGGCTAAACTAATTATCTTAAACAGTTTTCACATGTGACAGTGTGCCAGACAGTTGGCAAAATAGTTTAAATAATAGCCATACATGTGTATAGTTTTGCTTGGAGTGTGTTGATCATTTGGAAATTGAGTGTAAAGCAGTGAGTTGTGTTTACAGTTCCGCAAAAAGAGTGCTGTGCAGTGGATTGTACCTACAGTTTTGCAAAGTGTGTGTTACAAAATTGGGTTTTAATAAGTATTAATAGTTTTAGAAATGTGCTATAAGAATCACGGTTAGGGTTTAAGCATTGTATTATAGCTAGAGATCCGTGATGGTGATATTTTTTTATCTTTTAATAAAGTTTGATAAAGTTCTTTTAAAAGGGGTGGTTGATTATGATTTCACTTTTCTAACTTTAGTTAGTGTGTAATGTTGCTGTTTGAGCATAAACAACATCTACAAAGTTACAAAGTTCAAAGCAAAGGGAGATATTTGCTTTTAAAGAAATCACTTTTTAAGGGCTAAAGCTCAAGCTGTCGCATCCGTCTTTTCACATTTATTGCAATACAGTACGTAACACAAATGCAATAGCATGTCGCTCACGAGCGATTTTATAGATCATGACAGAATATACTAATCAATGACTTGAAGATAGTTAACTCCGTTTAAACATAAATGGGAGAACAGTTTCTGACTTTTAAATGCTTGTCTGCGTGAGGTAATCGGAGCTGCTAACACACACACACACACACAAGCTGTTGAAGCCCCGCCCTCTGTGCCGGGAGCAGCAGCTCATTTGCATTTAAAGGGACACTTAAAAGGGTTTTGCTCACCCTCAAAAAGATTTTTAAATCTTCAACCCTCAAATCTTATTCAAATTTAACATGCTATAGAAATGATCTGTAGGGTATTTTGAGCTCAAACTTCACATACACACTTATCATCAAAGACTTATTTTACATCTTTTAAAAAGAGGCATTATACCACCCCTTTAAAATGATAGCAAATGTTGCATCAGACAAATGGCCTATACCAATGCTTACTGATTGTTAATGTGTTCATTTGGAAATAAAGGCTAAAAACACAATTTAATCCACAACATGCACATCTCAACATTATCCTATACTTTTAGATATAGAATAGGACAAACACCTTCTTAAGCCTTCTCTGCATACCTTATATCACTTTTACACGTGCACCAGCTACATTTGTATTTTCATACTTTTGAATTACTTCTGTATAAAGCAGTTTAAAATGACACAAAGATCTGATTTCAAAAGTTTTCAAGTATCCTTTTCACAACACAAAATAAGAGTTTCATCTAAATGTTTCAATAACAGTAACTGCCTTTCAATATGCTATTACTATCAAACTTTTCATTTGCATCTCTTTTCATTCAGGTTAATACATTTGTCTATTATTTAATACAACTGTTCTTAATGGTTAATCAATGAATCATATGGTACATCTATAGATTTCTATAGATATTGATTCTACAGGTATAGTTTCTAATTTGCAATTTCCTATACGGATAACCAAATATAATGAATTATTTTTACATTATAAACACTATTTTCAAAGTGTGTGTGTGTGTGTTGCAATTTGTGAACATAGAGAAGGATAGAGTAGGGGAGACCGGGGACAGTTGCAACATAGGGATGGTTGCAACATGTCATTTTTCTCCAATCAGAAACAAGCTAGAATAATGATACTCATACTGAACATGCACAGTTAGACCCTCCCCCCACCAAAAATACAGTAGACATATTCAACATCTGCTGCTGCATTTATTGAACAAAACTTGTTTTTGAGGTATGAAAGTAATTTTTTTTCATTAGATATATTTTTGTCATACTGTCCTGATATTTTGTATGCATTAATCAAAACTTACTTAGTTTGAATTATTGGTTTGTTGACTTCTAAGTGACATGGTTAGCATGTGTCAAAGTCAGTGTGTCTAGCAGGCACATGATGTTCTGTCGTGGCTGATAGGGTTGGGGACGGTTGCAACAAGTAATAAATTGCATGTTTAATAAAAGTTTGTTGCATTGCAAATTGTTCAATTCTTCCTGTCTGACACTGAAATATGGAGAGATTGAATATCATCTGTAATTCCTGCACACTGAATCTATGTAGGCCTATGTTCTACACATAAACAAACAAAACTCAACTGTTATTTGATAAATATCACTAAATAAATAAATTATAGGCTACAATAATATTATTGAAATAAATAATACTATAATATTATAGTAGGCCTAAAACAGTTAATATTTTCAGAATTCTATGCTCATTGAGACAAAAATCTTAAGTTAATTAATGAAATTTAAGGTATTTTTAACATGTTGCAACCGTCCCTGGGTTGTGTTGTGCTGGGTCGGGGTCATTTGCAACATCTGACTTCTTCCATTCAAATAAATACTGTGAACGATATGTCATATATAATCATCTTTAAATGGTATGGGTAATTAGCAGACATGCAGATGCAAGTTTAATATATACAAATTTGGTTGGTCTAGTCCAAATAGTCTCTGAGTAACTGAGAGAAATGCAAAAAGTGTTGCAACTGTGTTGCAACTCTCCCCTACAAGGGAAAGGAAACAGTCAGCGACATCAGATTAAATACTCTGAACATCAGGTTTTGAAAGAATGACTATCTGCGTTACAAGTGTGATTAGATTTTTGTACTAAGAGTTTTGAAAATGTACACTTTTTTTTTTTTTACACCGCTCTACAGTAATTTGAAAGTGATTGCAGTACCAGTTTTGGCCACAATCTTACATACAGCTTTATGTAAAGTCATTTAAAGTCATTATAATTCGATATTAAACTCGTTAAATTTCGAGAAAAAAAGTCGAAATAGAATCTTGAGAATAAATTCATTAAATATCGAGAATAAAGTTGTTGTGTTTCGAGAAAAAACTCGTTAAATTTCGAGAAAAAAAACTTGAAATACAATCTTGAGAATAAACTCATTACATTTCGAGAATAAAGTCGTTGTGTTTAGAGAAAAAACTCGTTAAATTTCGAGAAAAAAGTCGAAATACAATCTTGAGAATAAACTCATTAAATTTCGAGAATAAAGTCTTTGTGTTTCGAGAAAAAAACTCGTTAAATTTCGAGAAAAAAAGTCGAAATAATCGTGAGAATAAGCTCATTAATTTCGAGAAATAAAGTCGTTGTGTTTCGAGAAAAAAAGTCTAAATGAAATGTAGAGAATAACGCATTTGATCAGTGTTCATTGCATAGCCTACTGATATCAACCTCATCGAGGTTTCGTGGTTTCCCAGGATACCATAAGACACATTATTAATCGTTGTTGGTTGTGTACGCCTCCATCCACAGAATGTAACTACTGTAACCATCTATACAGCCATTAATGGCAATGCCATACGGTTTTAATTTATCATGTCCATATGCCAGAGTGCATTTGGGCCAGCGCAAGTGTAGCCTACTCTCCTTCGTCGAAATTCCACACCTTGAGGATCAACAAGTTTAATAATGCGTAGCCTATTATGGTATCCTGGGAAACCACGAAACCTCGATGAATTTCATGTTGGACAAAAGCGAGTACATCGCGCAAATTGGACTGATTTTTTCTTCTAAAAAGACCTAGCTGACCTAGACCTAAGAATGTTCTATTCTTTGTTACTGAAAGAAAGTCTAAAATATAGCTTGACTAAATGATCCAACTCTGCCATCCTCTATCAGTAGGCTATGAACACTGATCAAATGCGTTATTCTCTACATTTAATTTCGACTTTTTTTCTCGAAACACAACGACTTTATTTCTCGAAATTAATGAGCTTATTCTCACGATTATTTCGACTTTTTTTCTCGAAATTTAACGAGTTTTTTTCTCGAAACACAAAGACTTTATTCTCGAAATTTAATGAGTTTATTCTCAAGATTGTATTTCGACTTTTTTCTCGAAATTTAACGAGTTTTTTCTCGAAACACAACGACTTTATTCTCGAAATGTAATGAGTTTATTCTCAATATTGTATTTTAACTTTTTTCTCGAAATTTAACGAGTTTTTTCTCGAAACACAACGACTTTATTCTCGAAATGTAATGAGTTTATTCTCAATATTGTATTTTAACTTTTTTCTCGAAACACAACGACTTAATTCTCAATATTTAATGAGTTTATTCTCAAGATTGTATTTCGACTTTTTTTTCTCGAAATTTAATGAATTTAATCTCGCATTATAATGACTTTAATCTCGAGATGGTTTTATTTTTTTATTATTGCCTGGCCCTAATCCTCTTCCGCATTGGGGAGACACCACTTGGTTATTTTGTTTCCTGCGTGGCATTTTGAGGATGAGGCCTGCAGCTTATGAGAAGGTCCCGGCCTGGGATTTGACCATGTGTTGTATCTTACATTTGTATTAATAAAAGAAAAAGCAGCAGTAACAAACCTGCAGTAGCTCAACTCTCCATCTTTTTATTCTACTCCTTTCCTCTCAACACTCCAGGATAGTAGCGACCCCTAGTGGGCAGAGCATATTAACCCAGCATAACATTTTAAGCCAACACAACATTATGGTTCTGGAAGGGCTGTCCCTGGCTCCCTTCAAACCAATGGACTTTAACTCTGAGAAAATGTTCATGCTCAAAATGGCATTCCTTTTGGAAATTACCCTCCCTAAAGAGAGTAGGAGATTTACAGGCCCTGTCAGTTGCCTCCTCCTGCTTAGAGTTTGCCCCAGTTGCAGTCAAATCCTTCTTACACCTGAGACTGGGGTGTGTGCCTAAAGTACCAACTAAAGCTATAGTTTTTCAGGCTTTCCCTCCTCAACATGTGTCAGCAGACCAAGAGAGGCTTCACTTACCTTGCCCTGTGAGGGCTCTTAAGATGTATGTCTGGAAGTCTGGATGTCTGGATGTCTATGTATGGAAGGATCCTGGCAAGGAAAAAATATTATTTTGTCTTACCAAATACCCATGTGTCTCTCTTATAGGTCTGTGAGAAGATGATGTTCTGTTGGTGTACTCTAGTGCTGTTGACTCTGGTCCCAGTGGTTACAGGTGACAATACTGTGTAACAGTGGTGGTGGCTGCCCTAACTTAAATTATTATTTTTTAACGAAAAATTCGGGCGCCAGACAGTTTTCTAAAAACTGACAAAAATCAAACACCTAGGATAGCAAAGAAAACCACTGATTACACACAAAACCAAAGTATTCTCAATTTAACTCGAATTTATTACATAATGTCCACAAACATTATTTTAAGAAAAAAGAATACTTATTTCGAAAAAACAACCAAACAACTAAACAAACAATAAACAAATAAAGAGATAGATATAGTTCTTAATGTAACATTCAAATTTCACAGTTCAAAATCAGTGTTCACACAATCACATAAACGCTATAAACGAAATCCCAGGTCATACTGGTCACACTCTAGCTGGGCGTCAACACTGGCAGATTCGTGCGTCCATATTCACGCCAAACAATTTTGGCGGACGGAAACGCAAACTGGAGAGTGTAGTTGGACCTCGCCTGGCTCCAGGAAGGAATTTTAACGGCCTTGGACTCGTTTGAGAGTGAACCGCTCACCCACAACAGCCGGTCTTTAAGGTGCGTCGCTATGGAATCGCCAGACTCTACGTCGCATCAGACAGCATGCGCGGAAAGCCTCAGTTCAAACAACCGCCGTCTTCCACTCCACATGGTAACCATTTACTTCACTCTCCTTCTCACGAATCGAAACATACCCCTGGTGACGTGTCCTCCTTCCACCTTATTAAATAGGCCTAACCTCCATTTCCCTTTCCGCCATTAATTAATCACTCCACCCTTTCCGTTAAAAAGTGAAAGTGAAAGTAAACATAAACATGGCCGTATAGTTTACTGCACTGTCACACTCTCTCCCCCCTGAAAGAAAACAACCCATGGTTGTTTATTTGGGAGTGTTAAAATCCCAGAAACTCCTCTTCTTCATCGGAGTTGTCATGGAATATTTTTCGGAGTTTTTCCTTACTTTGGGACTCTAATTCTTCGGCTGTCGGGTAGCACATTTTCATATTGCACACATGGGTTGTTCGGACATCTTCTCCAGTAGTCTCCAGTGCAACACGGTAATTCAGTGGACCCAGCTGTTTTATTACACGGTAAGGACCTTTCCATTTACTTGCTAGTTTAGCAGTGAATTTAGCTTTTGCACTAGATTGTGGAAAGTTCCTTATCCACACACGATCTTCTTCTTTAAATGTTAGTTCTCGTCTGTGTTTGTTGTAATTTCTTGTTTGTCTAACATGAGCCTTTTTGCTGTTTTCCATAGCTTTGGATTGAAGCTGGGTTAAACAATGAACAACATCGTATGCTGGCACATCAGGATTGAGATTTTTACCTCGGAGAAGTTTGTCCATCGGACTCTGTAGCTTTCTTCCCAGTTGCAGTTCCGCTGGAGTCATTCCTATGGTCTCTTGGACAGCAGAATTGATGGCAAATCTGAACTCCGGTAAATACTGATCCCACTTGTTGTGATTTTCATCTAGGTATGCCGCTATCATGTATTTAAGTGTGCGATTGACTCTCTCAGTCATGTTGGTCTGAGGATGGTATGCAGTAGTCAGTTTAGGAGTTACATTCCATTTTTCGCAGACATCCTTAAATACAGACGACACAAATTGTGTACCCCTGTCAGACAGCAGGAAATCAGGCACACCCCATCTGGTCAGAATCTCCTTCCTGAAGATGGCAGCAACCGTTTGTGCAGTGGCATTTCGCATGGGGAACATCTCAACCCATCGAGTGAAGTAGTCGATGAAGACTAAGAGATATGCATTTCTGTTGGAACTACACGGCAAAGGCCCCATTATGTCCACACCCAGCATTTCATTTGGGTGAGTGACAGTGGTGTGTTGCATTTTGCCAGCAGGTTTTTGATTGTCACTCTTAAGTTGTTGACATTTTACACATCTCTTTACCCATTGCTTGACATCATTCCACATTCCTGGCCAGAAAGCCACTTCTTGAATTCTCTTATAGGTCTTGAATATTCCTCCATGGCCACTCAAGGGGCTAGCATGATAATGCTGAAGTACCTGTTGAATGAGGCTACTAGGAACGCAAACACGATAATGCAACTGGTTGTCAGCCAGGTGAGCTTTACGGTAAAGCTTGTCCTCCAGTACTTCATATTGTTCTTTCAGGTTGTCATCACCTTCTGCCATAGTCTGCAATATTTTCATAATTACGGTGTCTTTATGTTGTTCTTCCCAGATCTTATCCAGAGAGATTGGGAGATCCTCTGACTCCTTGTGGCTGGCATACAAGTTGCAACTCACACTGATGGGGATTCGAGAGAGAGCGTCAGGTGCCACATTTAGCTTTCCCTTCCGGTATTCAACAATGAAATCGAATCTCTGCAGTCGTAGGGCCCATCTGATTAAACGACTTGAGGTCTTGGTGGACCCCATCACCCATTGCAGTGCAGAGTGGTCCGTAACAACAGTAAACAACTTGTGTTCCAGATAATGCTGCCACTTCTCCAGAGCCCAAACTACTGCCAAGCATTCTTTTTCCGTTGCAGAATAATTCACTTCAGCTTTGTTCAAAGCTCTGCTAGCATAAGCTATGACTTCCTCTTTCCCATGGTCCTTCTGTGTCAACACAGCGCCCAGACCGGTCTCACTAGCATCTGTGTAGACAATGAAGGGGTGCTGTAAATTTGGGTGTCCCAGAATGGGAGGTGTCATCAAGCTTATTTTCAACTGCTCAAAAGCCTGCTGACATTGCGGCGTCCACTGGAAAACTCTGTCCTTCTTCTTCAGGGCATTGAGGGGTTCAGCGATCTGGGAAAAGAATGGGACAAACCGGTGGTACCATCCGGCTAAACCAAGGAATCGCTGGACCTCCTTGAGGTTTCTTGGAATTGGGTAAGAACGAATAACTTCAACTTTGCTGGAATCAGCAGAGATGCCTTGAATACTCACGACATGGCCTAGGAACGCTAGTTCCTGCAGACAGAATTTGCTTTTTTTAAGGTTGATAGTCAGGCCTGCTTTTTTCAGCTTGTATAAGACACTCTGGATGTCAAGGAAGTGCTGTTCAATGGTTGGGGAATAGATGATGATGTCATCTATGTACACAAAGCAATTGTGACCACGTAGTTCGCCCAAAACCGTTTCCATTAATCTTTGGAATGTAGCTGGGGCATTTTTCAATCCAAATGGCATTACATTAAACTGAAATAATCCAAATGGTGTAATAAATGCTGTCTTCGCTGTACTTTCAGGGTCCATGGTCACCTGCCAGTAACCGCTATTCAGATCAATGGTTGAAAAAATAGCAGCTCCAGAAAGAGATTCCAATATCTCGGCTATGTTTGGCAGTGGGTATGCGTCACTTTCCGTAACAGCATTTACCTTACGGTAGTCTACACAAAACCGGAGACTCCCATCTTTTTTTGGGACAAGGACAACCGGTGAGGCCCAACCTGAATGAGAAGGTTTCACAATGCCTGCACTCAACATTTCTTCTAGTTGTTTCTCCACAACAGCTTGTTTGGCAGGGGACATGCGATAGGGTCGTTGTTTTATTGGTACTTGCTGGGTGAGGTAAATACGATGTTGGAGAACATCAGTGCGACCTGGTCTGAGCGCACATACCTCTGGATTGGCCTCCAAGACTTGACGTAGCTGGCATTTTCCATCAGCCGGTAAGTGGGCTCCATTCACTGCACTGTCAATAAAGTTTTTAATGTCCATGTCATCTGTGCTGAATGTAAATTTGGGTTGAGGGGGAGGAATTGAACTCAAGAGAGAGATACTCTGGTTGGTATTACCTTGTTGCTTTCCTTTTCTGGGTCTGTTCTCAGGTACACTTGCCCAGCCTGGTTGGAATGGGTGTTCCACGTCAGGAGTAGATTTGAAAGTATACTTTTTGTCGATTACACTTATTTGTAAACCACTAAAGAAGATGAAATCCAGGCCCAGGACTACTGAATATGACAGAGCTTTGGGTGCTAGAACTGCAGCTGGTATGGTGAATACTTTGTCATGAATATTAATTGAGACATTCAGCCATCCAAGAGGAACCTCTGCTTCACCGTTGGCAAGATACAAAGGTCCAAGTGTCCAGGGTTGGAGATCATGGGGTGACTGAGCAATGTTCTTCCAGAGAAACTCATGGATAAGGGTATAGCTTGCACCTGTGTCCACAATGGCTTTTCCCTTCCATGAGCCAACACTAACAGGCACAATTAACTGTTGAGGCACGCTGACAGGATTGATAGGAGTAGATGATGTACTTCTAGCTGTAATGGTGGAAATGGGTTTACCTGGGGGTGTTTGAGAATTCTTCATAGTTGTTGAAGACACTGAATTGTTGGAAGGTTGGCCAGGTGGCTTGGGTGACTGGAAATTCCGTTTGTTACTAGGTGGCTGATAACCTGAAGACGGGGTTGATTGAGCTGGAGAAGTAAAGTGAGGGCATGTACCTGGTGCGTGAAGTCCTCTACATCGCCAACATTGTACAGCAGGTTGGACAGGAGTCATCCCTCTGGGTGATGCGACAACAGTTTTGGAACCAGCTTTGCTGTCACACTGCTTCTGTTGTTCATGGTCTTTCTCCAGTTGGTGACCCAGTCGAACCAACTCTTCCACGGTGGTTACATGGCTACGAAGATGACTAGCGAGGTAAGGTTTTATGTTTTTAAGGATCATCTTAACTATGTCTGCTTCAGTTAAACTTGGTTTCCATCTTTTACAGAGAGCTCTGTAGGTGAAAGCAAAATCCCTTATGGACTCCTTTTCGCCTTGAATCCGATGGCGGACACGTTCAGCCAACTCATCTTCATAGTCCTCAGCTAGAAAAGCAGCAAGAAAAACAGACTGAAACTCACTCCATGTTGTGACAGATGATCTGGCAACTTCCCACCAGTCACGCGCAGTGCCATATAAAACTGTCCTGAAGGTGGCCAAGATATCAGCGTCCATTAGAGGATGTACAGCAAGAAAGTCTTGACATCGTGTTATGTACAACAAAGGATCTGGGTCGTCAGCTGGCCTTCCAAATGCGGGAAATGTTAGCTTGATGTGGTCAGTTTTAACAGCAGTAGCAGGGGCTGCTGGATGAGTCACTTGTGATGGTGATTGAGATAAGGGGTTATGAAGAGAAATACTTTTCCCACTCAGGTCAGTTATTCTTTTTTCTTGACTCTCAAACTTTGCTTCCATTTTAGTTTGCAGTTCTTTCATGTTTGTGGACAATTTGTCAGTGAGTAATGTCAATTGACTACTTTTTTCCAGCAGTTGATTAGAATCCTTCTTAAAGTGCTGTTGAACTGATTGAATGTCCTGTTGAATCTCAGACTGCAACTGTTGCACCATGAAGCGCACTTCTCCCACTAAGGTATTCTCTACCTTTTGGAGTTCCTGAGCCATCATCATTTTCATAGCTTTAATTGTCTGATCAGACTCAGTTTCAGCTTGCTGCTTGTTTGCAGATAATGTAGTGGAGAGTTGTTGCTTGATTTCGTCCATCTTTCCAGCGAGTTTAGTGATCTGGCTCTCATGGCTGGACGAGTTGGACTTGAGTTCATTAGTGAGTTCAGTTACAGCTTTCTCTTGTTTGGTCATGAAATCATGCAACTGGTCCCAGTTACCTTGTGCTCGTGCAGTGAGTTGACCAATCTCTCTTCCAGGTGTTGGGAGAGTTCTAGGCAGGTCATACTGTACCCCTGAAGATGAAGAAGGTGGTGGTGAAGCAGCGGCTGGAAATGATGTCCCAGGTGATGGAGTGCATAATTGCATGGGTTCTGGAGGTCTTGGTTCCCGTGGGAAAGGTTGATTTGGAATGCTGCCTCCTAAAGGTGTGGACACAAACTGCACATGTGGTCCTGGCTGCACAATGCGACTGAACTGGGTGGGCGTGTGGCAGAAAGTTGGAGCATAGGATTCCTGAGGAGCTGGACGGTACATAGGTGGCCAATTAGGGGTGGCCACATCCGGAGCCTCCATTTCGACAAAGGTTGAGTGTGGGGAAGGGTGCTCTGCCATGATTATGTAAAGGAAATATAATATCAATAAATGATGCAATAAAAGTGTTGCAAATCAGTAGTGTGTATGTCAGTTAATTCATATAATTTACATTGCCTTTTAATTGTACAAATGTAGTTCACATTTCACACAGTTCACAACATTAAGCAAGTGTCTCAAAACAATTGTCCAAAAAGTCAAAAAAAAAATAAAATAAAAATAAAATTTGACAGGTGTAGTAAAAAGGATTCCCACACTTTAGTTCCAAAATTCAAAACTTCCCAATTATGTAAATACAAAAAGAAAATAACAATTCAAGTAAAGAAAAAAATTAAATTCAATAAGTCAATGCAAATTCACATTCACAAGTAGTCACGTATTCACACTCAATTGTGTTCAAGTCCCTGTTCGGGCGCCACTCTGTAACAGTGGTGGTGGCTGCCCTAACTTAAATTATTATTTTTTAACGAAAAATTCGGGCGCCAGACAGTTTTCTAAAAACTGACAAAAATCAAACACCTAGGATAGCAAAGAAAACCACTGATTACACACAAAACCAAAGTATTCTCAATTTAACTCGAATTTATTACATAATGTCCACAAACATTATTTTAAGAAAAAAGAATACTTATTTCGAAAAAACAACCAAACAACTAAACAAACAATAAACAAATAAAGAGATAGATATAGTTCTTAATGTAACATTCAAATTTCACAGTTCAAAATCAGTGTTCACACAATCACATAAACGCTATAAACGAAATCCCAGGTCATACTGGTCACACTCTAGCTGGGCGTCAACACTGGCAGATTCGTGCGTCCATATTCACGCCAAACAATTTTGGCGGACGGAAACGCAAACTGGAGAGTGTAGTTGGACCTCGCCTGGCTCCAGGAAGGAATTTTAACGGCCTTGGACTCGTTTGAGAGTGAACCGCTCACCCACAACAGCCGGTCTTTAAGGTGCGTCGCTATGGAATCGCCAGACTCTACGTCGCATCAGACAGCATGCGCGGAAAGCCTCAGTTCAAACAACCGCCGTCTTCCACTCCACATGGTAACCATTTACTTCACTCTCCTTCTCACGAATCGAAACATACCCCTGGTGACGTGTCCTCCTTCCACCTTATTAAATAGGCCTAACCTCCATTTCCCTTTCCGCCATTAATTAATCACTCCACCCTTTCCGTTAAAAAGTGAAAGTGAAAGTAAACATAAACATGGCCGTATAGTTTACTGCACTGTCACAACTGGAGTTACAGTCATACTAACCAAGACGGGACTTGATTTAGGTAAGTGTGAGCAAAATATAACTGTGTATATATCTTAAATATAAATATAAGATATTACACGCGGTTTATTTAAATAACACAGAACAAGATACGTAACTGTCACGGATTGCTCTGAGACTTTAATAAGATCCAAACGCAGTTTATTGGCGTCCAGAACAGAAAAATCCAGAACAAAAACAATCCACAAAAATACAAGAGACAAGGGAGAGTGCTCAGACATGCAGTGTGACCACTGCAACTGATGAAAAATGACAGAGAGAACATTGTGTAAGTAGACAAACAATGTAAAGACAAACAAGTGAATGCATGCAATATTCATGATGAGTCCAGGCAAAGGATTATGGGGACTGAAGTTCATGGCTGAGTGGCAAAGGTCAGAGAAGGAGTGCCCTCTAGTGGTCAACATGGCATGGGCACACCAGCTGGTGACTGTGACAGTAGCGTGTGAGACAGTGTATGCACAAACAATACCGGACCAGATCAAAAGCAGGAACTTATATACACAGTGATGATTAACTAAAAGATGAACAGCTTTGATGATTAGTATAAGTAGTGTCCATGTTGACTGATCAGTGGTGGGGAACTACAACAAGGAACATCTATGAAGAATGTAAACAAAACAGAAAGTCCAAGAACCTAAAATAAACTGAACATGACTGTAACATATTATTATCAAATATTGGATTTAATATTGACTTTTGTCAACTTGTTTTCTTTCATTTAGCACAGGTTTTGTATTTCTTTTTGCATTGTATGCCTCCTTTATCTGAGCGTATGCACCTAAATCATTTGGGGGGAATTTGGGCAATACTGAATAAACTTTTAAAATATTCTGTACAATTTATCACACTAGACCACCCATTGAAAATGAATGGGAGAGATCAAAAATAAGATAAACATTTAGTTTTCAGGAGCGTGCCGTGTTTATCATGTTGTTCACATATACACTGTGCTTGCAAAGATACAGCACTTGTGCTACCACTCACACACACACATTCATGTACACAAAAATATTGAATCCAGTATTTGGTGATAATATAGCATAATGAGAGATTTAAATTTTTTTTTTTTTTTAAACAAACATTAAACATTAAAACACACTAGTATGATGAACTGCATCCACAATTTTTCTTCAGCTCCCTTTTTACTTAATTTATTGTTCTCCTTGCTTGTGATCTACTTAATTAAAAAAAAAAAGAAAAAAAAAAAAGATTTATATTGATCGGATTTCTGAAGAAGAGTCTTTAAGTTTTTTTTTTTTCTACACTTTAACAGCTTCTTTGCATTTGTCATCAAACCATTGAAGCTGTCTGCATTTTGAATTTGAAGACGTTCTTGGAACTGTATTGTTAGCTATTGATATAAGCATTTTTAAATTGCATAATCCTCTCTTTTTACCTTTTTTGTTATGCTTGATTCTTCTCCTCTACTTTAATGGTTATAATAATTGGAAAATTGTCATTTCCACTGCGGTCATGCCATGAGAGGTCTAAGAATATCTAAGGTTGACAGATTGTTAAATCAGTTGCTTGGTATATGTCCTCAAGAAGTTGACACATCATTTAGTAGACATAGAGCATAATTTTCTATAACATCTTCAAATCTTATTCATTTAGTGTTGCCATGGATACTACCCCATATGATGAACATTAAAAGACTATTATGACTATTAAAATCTCCCATGAGTATAAATGGAGAAGGGAGTTATAGTTTAACTTTGTAAATTAAAACTTTTGTAATAATATTCTAGTTCTTTATTCTATTCTATTTTGTGACTTTTGACCTGTGACTAACATGTGTCTAACTGTGAATAATCTTTATAATATGTAGTTCAATAATCAAAACACTACATGGACATGCAGATCACATGTAGGCTACACGTTTTCATTGAATAGATCCCTGATGGGTTTGCATCTTTCGTGTCATAAAAATTAAGGAACAAATCCAAAATCCTAATCTTTAAGCAGTACACAATTTTGTTTGTTTTGACAGTTGCAGGTAAGGCTACTGAGATGCTCAAACAGTACATCCAAGACAAGGATATTCCAGAACAAACCTTTCTCTACAAACAGTATAAATTTACAGGGTGAGACCAGTGTTCCTACAATATCCTCCTGCTAAATAAAATGTATATTTTATATTAAAATGTGCATATATTCTTGACAGAATGAAGATTCACATCAATGAACTTAAAGTGGTGCAGGAGCTTGTTCCTTCAACTGGAGTCACTTTAACAATTACGAGTGCCGAATTTCAAGTGACTGGAAACCAGGGATCAAAGTTAGTATAATGTTCATATCACAAATTTTCATCAAAGAAATCGTTAGAAAAAAGAACAACAAAAACAACAACATTTGTTTGCTAAATTTAACAGATGGAAAAAATAAATTGGTTAATGTGGATATGTCTTTTCAAAGTATCTGGAGCCTGTTGAGAGCAGCCTCAACAAGTCTGTGGAAAGACACATGAGGTTAATACACAGTGAGTTAAATGAGGCTTCTGAAGAGGAAATAATGCCCTGAACTCTATTCCACAGACCGGTGAAAGTGGATACGGATGCACTGGCCATTACTGCCACTGTTGCATTCAAAAGCGATGAAAAAACTGGCCACCTAAAACTCAGCATAGAAAACTGTGAAGCAGAAATTGGAACTATCGAAGTCAACACCGGGTAATTTTGTTCAGCTCACCACATCACAAATAGCAGAATAAATTGGTCTATTTTTAAATGTTATGTGATATTTGCAGATTTAGCTAAATCAGGATTTGTTTGTTCAATAATAAAACAGAAGTTTATCCATTGGGTTGTAAGTTCTGCAAATATCACATAACATTTAAAAATAGACCAATTTATTCTGGTTTATGTTCCCAGAGGATATGTCACAGAATTTTAAACAAATTAGCTTACAGCTTATAAGAACTAACACTTTAAAATATTGTATTTACAGATCGTGGTTACTTGATAAAATTCCCAGAGTTCCCTTTTTGACCTGGTTTCTTCAAAAGCTGGTAGGAAATTACTGAACATTCACTGTTCACAACAGAAATCATATAATCATATGAGTCTCTCATTCATATGAGAGTCTCATTCCATGTCAATATTAACTATCTGCTGTTTCAGGTCTGTTCCAAGATGGAAACCATCCTTAACACCCAGCTGGCAACATTAAATGGTGCTATGAATAAACACTATTAACCACTGACTGCGATGATTACAAAAATAATTTCATGACATTCAAAATAATTGTTCTTTTTGTTGTGACCCTTTAATTTTAGCCAAAGTACTTGAATATACTGGGATGGACTTCTCCATGGAGCCTGCTGTCATCTCTAGAGACAGCATTGAGCTAAGTTTTGTAAGCCGGAACGGACGGAAGAAACGACGACTCCTCGAAGAAACAAAGACTCTCCTGAGAATTAACATTTAAACACTCTCTTACATAAGTACCAACGCCATCTGATATGAACCACACCGAGCAGTTCACACCTCACTCTTACAGTCTCCTCATCACTCATCCCTTATCTCCTCATGCAGGATAACCTGAAATCCACCCAAAGATCTATATGGTTTAATATGAACAATTATCATACAACAATATACATGTTTGGCATTTGAAAATATCTAATGAAAATATCAGTACAACGCTCTCATCCCCACAGAAGCAAACCAAAAGCTAATAAAGCTTTTAGGAGTTTAGAGATATCTTCCTTACAGAGGAGGGTGGGTCTTTCATGCAAATGGGTCCTGCCCTCAAAAGGTGTAAACTCGAAAAAACTGTGATTAAAGCAAATTCTCATTGTTAGCACATGTTTCCATTTGAAAGAGGTTTCTGTCTTGGGCTGATTATTTAAAGAGGTTTTGCAAGAGGCTCAGTGTGATTTTGTAGTCAGATCAGTCCGTAATTGGACGTTCAGCATTATATATTTTATCTAATGTCAGGTATGCATCTTTTACTCTTTATCTCTGAGCATTTGATGTTAGTGTATTGATAATCTTTGATTTGATTATGTAATTGGCATGATACATTTACCTGACTAATAATAAATTGTTACATTTGGATTTATTCTGACTTGCTCTGAAATAATTAACGTAGTTTATGTTGTATCTATTGTTACCGCAAAGCTGCGTCCAGCGTTAACTACATACTAGCAGTGTTGGGCATGTTACTTTAAAAAGTAATTAGTTATAGTTACTAGATACTTCTCACAAATAGTAACTAACTGAATTACATCATTATAAAAGTAACTAATTATCTGGGAAAGTAACTATTGAGATACTTTTCTTTCTTTTTTTATGTTCAAATATATCAAATATCTTGGATGACCCCAATATTAAATATGTAAAATGAATGAAATGGACACTAAATAGAATAAATTATAATTATAAAACATTGTACACTAATCTACACTATTTTAATGTTGCTGTGGGACAATGTAAGAGACACCTATTAAATTCAATATATATTGTTAATATAATCATCACTATAGTGGAACAATAAAACACAAACACAATATATGGTTTAGAACTTTTTATATTTATTGCACAGACCACAACTGGCCAACAAATATGTCTAAAAATAAATTATGCTTCTTAAGAAATGTACCAAAAATGAATAAATAATATAATATAATATATATATATATATATATATATATATATATATATATATATATATATATATATATATATATATATATACACTCTCTGTAGTGCAAATAAAAATGATAAAACTGTCACACAACTTCACAACTGGTAGACTTACTGCAGCCTATTTGAAGTATTTTCTTCCTCGCAAAAGTAAACAGTTTAACAAGAAGTGCTCTCAATATAATACTGAACAATGTACCAAAAATAAATAAAATTAATAAAATATAACATTTGGGGTTTTTGGCCCTATTTTATTGTTCTAAGCACATGGTCTAAAGCGCACGGCGCAAGTTAACTTAGGGCGTGTCCAAATCCACTTTTCTAGTTTAGCGACGGGAAAAATGGTCGGTGCACCCGGCGCATGGTCTAAAAGGGTTGTCCCTATTCTCTTAATGAGTAATGTGTGTTTTGGGATAATGTGAAATAAACCAATCAGAGTCTCATCTCCCATTCCCTTTAAAAGCCAATTGCACTCAATTGATTCGCTTACAAAATGTAACAATTGTGATCTCAGATAGATATAAAAATGTTTATTCATACTCTATAGAGGTCAGATATGTCTGAATCTCAGGAGGATAGGCCTATGTTTAATCAGTCAACATCTCTGTAAATGCAAACAAAAGTGATGTTCTTTATTTCAGCTGAAAACTGAACATGTGTTTATATTTTATAACCTCAATTAACACATCCAGAGCTGACTATGAAAACTCAGATTCTAGCGGTTCATGAGAACATATTGAAAGTCTTTATCTGAAATGTAAGGTCCACTAAAGACTCCTGGAATTGTAATGTTAAACATCAAAGTAGTTATTAACTAAAACAGGTTTATGTTGAACTATTTTAATATTGAACAAGCTAATAACAAATACATATTTTCTTGTAGTGTCTTTAAACCATACCTGCAATGACAACTCCCAATATTTATATTTTTGGCAGCCAATTTATTTATTTATTTTTAATTGCTGTAATTTACAATATTCCTGACAGATGTTCTTAATATGACAGTATGTACTTTTTTGACATTTGTTGGAAAAGTAAATGAATTATTTAAATTATGTTATATACAATTTTCAGTAAAAATATTTCATATCACAGTAAAGTGTAGTCACTTTTTTTAAGTTTCTGGAATATCCTATTATTGGAGCACTAGGAGGTGGTCTACAATTCAATCCACTACAATCCACAGGTGACCCCTAAAACTCCAACACAGAAACTCTTATTCTCAGCGTAACAGAACATATTTACACACAGTCGGTGTTTAAAATCTGCTGCAGTCGATGGAAACAGTCAGTCTTAGTCAGCTAGTCATTAAGTGTCGCGTTCACTACGTCACGGGTGTTTCAACAGCAATGTAACGCAGGTTAATAAGTGGGAGGTTCACTTACCTGATTAAAGCACGGGCCAGTCAAGAGTTGAAACGTAGACCAGTAAAAAAAATGGTGTGTTAGAATCCAGTATGAATGAGCACGAGCTATAAGCGGGAGCGAGTACTAGTTTTGGCATGTTGTTTCGTCAGGAGAGATGCGCCAACGGTAAGCTGCTGTTTCTATCCATTGAGCTGCGGTTTGTCTGTAAACAGTATATGTGCAAACTTGCGCTACCGCTGTGCTGCCGATTGTCTGTGCGCAATTGTAATGCTTGATAACTGTTACTTTGGTCACGCTGATAAGACCTTGTTTGCGGTCTGATGTTTATCATTGTCGGCTCGATAGTATCTGTGTATATTCCAGCGAATGTTTGAAATTGGAGCGTTTCACTATCACACGAGTTACTTCCTGGTTGCGGTGCTTGATGGGTAATGTAGTTAATCGCTTTACACTGGATGTAATGTAATGTAATGGATTGCTATGCTCAGCGTTGCTATTTAAAGGAGAACTCGGCAACTCTAGCGAACTCTAGTCACTTCTTCGCTGATTTTCCCTTTTGTTGTCGCATGTTTTCCCCACGAGCTCCCCCTACAGCTGTGGGGGGGCGTATATTTCACAACACGGACGTAAAAAACTCACTTGCGGCAGCCTCCTCCCCCTCTCTACCGCTGCTCATGTGCGTTTGTTATGATCGGAGCAAGCCAACTGTATCGTGTGGAGCTATGTCTACCGAGGTGGGTAATCTGGTAATACATCATACATGCGTGTGTGTTTATGTCGAATTGCCGTAAAGCAATTCGTGTTTGGCGCTCGCTCTCGTTCTCGTTTCTCACGAGACTTCCAATTTCTGTCTTACCGGGACGGCAGTCCCCAAGTTGCAAGGTTGGTTTTCCACCTGGGAACGCTGGGGGGAGCAGGGAAAGTCATCAATATCACCAGAATAGGTTGTTTAACCATCCAAATGATTTCTAGACAGTTTTATTAAGTTAAAAAAGTTACCAAGTTCTCCTTTAAAACTACACTCACTGGTTTTCACTTTAGGCCAACATACTGAGAACACTTTTGTGGTTTTGGGCTATTGGTTTAATGTGTAACATTGACATTCATGTACATTTGGTGTGTGTGAAATTGTTGCATTTCTGTGTTTAGATGCATGTGCTTTGTTTAGTCATTCAGTTTAAACACTAAGTATATTATAATATTTATAATACTAAATACTGACTATATTTGGAATTTATATTTTTATTTATATTTGTGTATTATTCGGATTTTATGGTATATTATGTATGTGGCTATCAATATTGTTGTTTACACCATAGCTTTTCTATTTCTACAGGTTTATAACCTGCTATTTGTGGACTAATCAACTGTATGTGAAAAAATTAATCAGAGTAAATAAAAAACCACAACGAGTCATAACAACGTGTCTTCTCCTGACGCCCCGTTCGGTGGGGAGATTCTTATAGAACCGAACATTAAGAGTGTCCCCAGCATTAGTCTGCTATTAGTGGCTCAAACCTCCGTTATTAACTCTAAAATTACGTTTTGGAATTAGTGACGGAGGCATGGGATTAGATGCGTAAGAAATTAGTCCAACCCTTCGCGTCGTGACCGCATTACCACCCCGGGTGTGCATTATTTTTCTAATAATTCAATGTAGAGACTCCACACATGTGTTTGTTTTGCCACTAAACATCTGAACAAACAGCCAGTCAGACGTGCACATTTATTGCTTTGGTTTCATCTGTTCATCAAGATATCATCAGATGTTTTCTTTACGCTTGAGTCATTGCAATGGCATTTTAGTCAAAGCTCAATCTGATATGTCACCTGGGGCCTGTACCATGAAGCCGGATTAGGTGGCTAGCCAGCTATGTTTCAGCTTAGTTTCTGCCAACCCTGGGTTTTAGGTACTATGAAAGTAGCTCGGCTTTAATCGGTGTTCGTTGCCATGGTATCTTACGCTGCACGGCTAACCTGCTCCGGGCCAGGTTATGTTCTGGATTCAAGATCTCAGACTGAAGTTTGACCAATCAGCTGAGAGCAAAGAAACATATAGGTGACGTAACTTATTCCAAGTGTCTGTTGCAATGACTTCACCTTTTCTTCCAAATCCGGTGGACATCTCAGCGCAAATTGTTTGACGAGCACTTCGTAGAGAAAGAGTTTTACTTTTTAGCCAGACAAAATCCCCGTGCCTTAACTGATAGTTACTTATGAAAGATACAGATTTTCCGCGGAAGGAATGCCTTATCTTTGCGAACTTCTTGAGCCGCACATAAAGAATTTAACACGTCGAATTCATGCACTTACTGTACCGCAAATATTGCGTAGGGTTTTTTTTTTTTTGTTTGTTTTTTTTTTTTTTTTTGCAAGTGGTACATTCTTGGACGGTGGGTGACGCACAGAAGCTGGGGGAAAACACGGTTTGTCAAACCATTCGTAAGTTGGTCCTCGCTCTGCAGTAGTACATGAAAAGTTTCATTAGTATTCCCCGGACATTTATCGACCATGTCCATAAAAGAGGGCTTTTATAAAATTGCCAGTAAGATATATTGATAGGGTGACATCACATGAACACTTTTTCTTTCTTTTTTTTTAAGCAAATTTCACAAGTGTACTATACAATATAATACATGTTAAGAATTATTTTGAATTTTTTTTAAAATTATTATTCTGTTAATCTTATGATAGGATGTTAATCTAGGGGAACATGAGGCAGATTATGTTAATAGGAAGTCCTATCACAGCCATAATGTTCAGGTAGAGATGATGTGAATATGTGAGATGATTATTTTCTGTGAGATGAATCTTTAAATTAATAGTAACATTAACAGATGTAACAATGATTTACTAAACATTTCATCTGCAGACGACTTGTGGTCATGAACATATATGATCAAGTTTGGATGCCAAATGGCCTGGCTCCAGTGCTTGTCTCACAAATTCTTCTTGAGTCTGTGTTGTGTGGCACTTTGAGGAAAGTACAATACAAAACACTGTTAATTTTAACTGAGCTAGAAAAACCTACACAATAACCCCCTATCATGACCCTCAGACAGGGCCACAGCACCGCTTCAGTGTGGCCCTCAGTAAAACCAGAGTAAAGATAGAGATGACCTTTGGCATCCTAAATGCATGTTTCAATGGTGTTCAGCCCTTAAGAGTCACCAGAGCGGGCATCACAGATAGTGGCTGCATGCGCCATTCTGCACAATATAGCCACCAGTAGAAAGGAGCGAGAAACACCACAAAACCAGCTTCTCCCCGATGAAACTGACCCGATTACACTTGACCACCCAGCTGGTGCAGATGTAGATGCAATCACCATACAATATTACACTTAATAAAAGCACATTGAAACTGCAGATATGTCTCAAACTGTTTTATTGGTTTTGTGGGATGGGAGGGAGAAAGAGAGCAAGAGAAAGTTGCATTAATAAATATTCATACTAAAGTGTTACTTTAAATAAGTTATACTAATATATATATACTGAGATCAGTTTTATCCAGCTGTTTGATTCTGTTTGGAGCCTCCTCAGCTCACAGTCAGCTCCTTTAGTGTGCAGTCTAGTTCAAGACTCCTTTAGTGAACAGTCTAGTAGTTCAAAACTCCTTTTGTACAGGGCCCTGGATGAGTCTGTTTCCACCTGAAACATAATTCCACCACAAACATGATCATTACAAGTTTTCTGGAGGCTCATTAAAATCACAAAAAGTTCCTTGACTTCCTACAAACACAGGACTGACTGTAATTTATGTCAAGGTTTTTAAATCCTTACACATTTCTTCTGAAGCCCATTGAGGTAGAGGCCTCAGTTTCTGGGGCAGGTTGTGAAAAATCCTACAATAAAAGAGATGTGTAAGGGCCAGTCCCTTTTTTATGCCACACATTCAAATGTTTGCCATGATAAAAAGCCCAGCATTCACATCAGCAACTGTCTGAGAACACACAGACAGAGTGTCTTCATAATTTCCTCCACCCTAATAAATAAAAGTAGGCCAATATAAAGCATAACTGTTGTAAAGCAGGTTATGTTTGGTGTTCTGTCTGCTGCATACTGACCTGTGTGGGAGACTGTGTGTATGTGTTTCCCTCTACTGCAGAACATACAGTCAGCCATATTTAAAACTTAAAAAAGTAGTAATGTATTGCACACGTACCCAGTGTTACTTGCTTAGAAGAGCCAGCACCAGGGTCAGATTGTAGAGCACCTGTAATCCCATCCATAATCGTCCGTCCCTTATTGCCTACTCAGAGCCAACTCCTCCACCACAGTGTATTCTGGTTTTCTGAATTTAACTCTTTATTTCTGTTTTCTGCAAACAAGTGTTTGTGATAAAATGTTCACAAAAGTAATAAAAGGTTGTGGTAAATACTCAACACTTTGAATTATATTTTTATATTTTGTCTTTATCTGCTGCCAAGAACATTTGGAGTTGGGGTTGCATCTAAAAATCAATGAATATTAATTTTTCTTAGTACCGGTACATGCACATTTTTATATATTATAAAAATAGGCTATAGGCTACACGTACAGTATAGGCTACACATACATAATTTTACATAAATATAGAACGTATTTGTTTAACTTACACATTAACAATCAGTAATCTTTCTCCAACAGTCTTCTCTTGCTTTGGCTGCAGAGACCGTATTGTTTCGAGCTTGAAATACATATTTAAATTCATCGTAATTATGAATGATTATCTCTTGCTCCTCCGCGGAAAAATATATCGCTCTCGCTCTACCCGCGATTGGTTGTTCAGTGTCGACGTCACTCTTTTATGTGCACGCGCGCGTGGAGTAATCATAGCTTGAGGATCAAAGCCTGAGTTGACAGAGAAAGTTGATGAGCTGCATCATGGTACCAATAAAGCCTGATTGCATCGGTTTGGTTTTGTCAACTCAAAACTAATCCTGTAACCCCGAGTTTGTTCAGCTACCTTCATGGTACAGGCCCCTGGTGCTGGTAGCAAAAAATAAATAAATACAATTTTATATGGTTATATAAAAGTTATGTGGTTTTTTGAGGAGCAAATCAAAAGAAACATCTGTATATTAAAATAAAACACACTGGCATATTTACACACACTGTATCTTCTAATGACTTGTTGATTTAAACAACTAAGAATGATGATGTTCTCAGAGAAGGCCAGCTCTGACTTCCCCTCTCGTCTGTGTGGTCGAGGTTTGTGTTTCCGCTCACAGTTCGAGATGTGTGAATGATCATATATAGCAGATATTATTAATCTGGATCAGACAATGAAGATCATACAGCTGCAGATCTGTGAGTTTCTCACGTCTCATTTGATTGAGTCAGTTTTCTTTTGATTTTATATCTTAATAAATGTGTTTTTCTTTCTCTCATAGATCTGTTCATGTTGTATCAAGCCACAGAGAGTCTAACAAACACACCAGTAACTTTAGGATCTGATGTGAATATAACCTGTGATCTTGATATAGAGGAGATTTACTGGTACAAACTGAAATTACCAGATCCTCCAGTGTTGATCTTACGCTCTTACAGCAACACATATGAAGGAGGTAAATATGAAAACAGCAGCTTTAAACACAAATACTCAGTGAAAACTAACAGTCGTCTGTTCATCAGAAATATCACCATTGATGAATTTGGAGTTTATTATTGTGTGAAAACTAGTGAACCAACTAAATTCAACAACGGCACCAAAATCTACATCAGCGGTGAGTTATTTATCATTTCATGTCTTTATAAACCACATGATGGATTCCAGATTGAATATACTGTATGAAGATCTAATAATAGTTTTATTGTTCTGTTAAAGACTGAAACTGAATAAAGACTGAACTACAAACCTTTTACAGACTTTGTCCATAATAATATTACAGACGCTCCACAACACCAGATACAATGGAGAAATCTGACCATCATCATATCTGTCCTGCTGAATGTGCTTCTGACCATTGTATTAATAGGTTTGTACATGTTTTACTACAGTAAAAGTCTCATTGAACTACAAGGTGACAAGATCTAGATCTACTAAATGTAGCTGGTTCACACTGAACATGTTTTTGTCCAGTCGCTTGTTTTTCTATTCCACTGCGCTACTTTTGCATTTTTAAAAAAATTTTTTTAATGTAAACACACACTAAACGTGTTTAACTGCTGCGCTCGCGTCTGTCTTCTTTTTCAGTGTCTCGTGCGAGAAACTTTTAGAAGTTCAACTTTTAAAAAACGCATTTCTCTAGACACTTTTTTCATTCCCCTGGTCTGAATCTCACATTTTTCACAGTAAAACACATTCTCTGTGAATCAGCTCTTGGACTGTTACAGTGTGTGAATTCAGTGATATTCATATTCAGTGCTGTTTCAGGAATGGTGAAGAGCTTTATTAATGCAACTGGAAAATCTGCGGCTCAAAACTCAAATAATCCACAGGTAAGATCTTCAATATTAATATATGTTATCTTATTTTGTCCTCTATTATTCTGGAGATTCTTACAGTGAAACTTCAAGCTGCTCAAGATTCATTAAATGATCTGAAATGTGTATGACCAGCTGACTGTACATTATGTCTATCATACTGTATATGTCCTTTCATATATAATATGGTCCTCTTTCAGTGTGCTGAAGTTGATTTCTTCATGTGCTCCAGTAACACCAGGCCTAGTCAGGAGCAGAGCACTACTGTCTACAGCCAATGTATGATGTGATACTCTTTATGAATACAGTGTGCCTATACTGTATATGCTTTTTTTTTTTTTACAAAATAAAATGTATTGTCATTGTTTTATATGTGTGAATTTTAATTTTAATGTAGCATTTCCATATATAATTTCCGTTTGCTGCTTTGTATGTTAATATGCAGTGTGTGTATGATAGTAACACTTTTTGCTGGTACTGTTTTAAGTGGAGATCTTGCTTATATATAGTAATAGAATTTTTTTTCTCTTTCTATTATAAGTGCGCTGACATGCTCAGCAGTAAAAGTTATAAACCACATGATGATGAGCTTTCTTGGGGCTGAAACATGAGTGATGTTTTACAGACATTTGACATAAAGATTGATGTCAAGAGAACAAATGTCAATAAATCTAAAGATGTTTTCTTTTTCTTTTTTTTTCTTTTTTTTTGCATGTATATTAATTGTTTTTAATATTTTTGCACATGTTAAAAAACAACTAACTTTTGCACAGTTTTCTTTTTTGTGGTTAACACAAGCATGGTTTCGTGCAAATGAAGTGTTCCACTGGTTTGGTCACTTGATGAACAGCACGATCACACACACACACATGCATCAAGTGGTTTAAACTTTAACCAAGTGAACATGACATGAAACATCATGTTAAAACTTTACAATTATGTTCCATTTATTAAAGTTAACCTCATTAGTTATCATGAACTAACAATAATAACATTTTAAAGCAGCTATTTATTGTAGTTCATGCTAATTGAATTTTTATTGCAATTTATTGAAGCACATTATTAAAAACACAAGCTGTATCTGTTAATATTATTTAATAAACCTGAGCAAACATGAACTAACAATGAACAGCTGAATTTCTATTAACTAACATTAACAAAGATTACTAAATTGTATACCAAATGTTAGAAATAAGTTTCACACTTCCTATTATTTTCTAGAAGTACCAAGTACTAGGCAAAAAGAAATTCAATTCAGATTAATTAAAATACATAGAGTACTCACTTGCCTCGAGGATAAATATTGTTTATGATGAATTAGTGGATAATTCTGTCAAGAGACAGAAACTAAAAACCTCCTCTAAACTTATGAGTTAATAATCACGGGTTAGAGTGATACTACAGTTGAAGAAAACATAATATATGTGTTTGTATGACACTGAAGAAAGAAAATGGTGCTGTTCTCAGTGTCTTGGGTCATTTTGCTGCCAGTGAATTAGAGATAAATATATATTTTTAAAAAGACAAGAGATTATATATATATCAAGGGTTGAGTTTTGTACAAATCGACAACAAAACTAAGCGTGTGGCCAGAGCAAACCTGCCTTTAACTTCCTCTTGATTGTGGTTAATCACCATATTCATCTGAAAGCTCTGAGGTAAAGTTACATCTCTACAGTCGGGTGAAAGAAACAAGTGTTTTAACATCATGAAGATTGTGCAGCTTTACCTCTGTGAGTTTATTGTACTTTATGAATATTTTATTGTTCTTTATAAGATAATTTATGTTTAATGACATAATAATAATCCATATTATGTGTGTTGTGTCTATTCCACAGATCTGCTCATATGGTGTGAAGCTGCGGAGACTTTAACAGATCAACTAACAGATTTGGGTCAAAATGTGACGATAAACTGTGATCTTGATGTAAAGGAGGTTTATTGGTTTTTACAGAAACTTCCAGATTCTCCGGTTGTCATATTACTCTCTTCCACAACGTCAGCTCTCTTTCACTACAGTAAAGCTTTTAGGCAGAAATATTCAGTGCAAAGTAAACATCGCCTGTTCATAAATAATGTCACTATTGATGATTTAGGAGATTATTACTGTATGACCACAGACGCTCATCCAAAATACAGCAACGGCACCAGACTACACATCACTGGTGAGTGAACATTCAGTGATCATCAAGCTTAACATTTAATCTTTGTTAGACAAAACAATATTAAATATTAATATTAAACCCCTTCAATGATTACACAGTGCCAACTCCAGAGATCCAGAATCACACAGTGGTGAAGTACATTGAGAAGAATCAGACACATTGGCAGATTATTATCTTCATATCTGCTTTCATAAATGGTCTTCTGATCATTGTGATCATAGGTGAGCTCTTTGGTGAAATTATAGTGTATGTCTCCAAACGTGGACATTGTACTCTTAAATTCTCACTATAATATCAGTATGCTATTTTACATTTTTTAAAGAATATTTGAACAATTTTGAACAGCTCTTGCAGTTACAGCTCTTTATAGTGACTACAATTGTTATGTTACAGAAAGAACAAAACCATGAAATGTGGGCGAATAAATCATGTTTTTGTCTGAACTAGTAATTTAATGTTAAATCTGATTTCACTTTAAGGACTCTTAAAGGTGTTTCTTCATGCAAGAAATGGAGACGTCTTGAAACAATTTCAAGACACAGACCTCCAAAATCTTCAATATATGGATTTCGAACAATCTCAAGACTCAACACAAACACTGATACGTTACATGAAAATATAACGTAAAACTATATGTCTTTCTCTTTGTTAAAGTATAAAGCTTATAAATATGGTTGATATCAATGTATGTGCTGTTTAGGGGCAAGTAAATAAAAAACATAATACCCAATTATGCATGTGAGATTTTCATTTTCATAATATGTCAATCAGAAATATGTGACCGGAAATAATGTTTTCATGTTCTATGGTTTTGTAATTTGTTAATTTCTGTTGAAACAAAAAAATGAAGCCACAACACACAGGAAATGCCTCCTGACCACAAGAGAGCAGTGTTGAGCAAGAAAACCAGGATTTCAAAAAACATTCACTGACAATAAATCAAAAACATTTACCATATTGACTAAATTGGCTATAAATGTACAAAATCAAACCAAGTTGCATTTCGGTTGTGTTGTGAACCTTTGTTTGTTCACTGAGTGTGCTTTAAAACACATACAAGGTCTAAATCTAAAGATGTGGATTTTGTCTATTTGCTAAATTGAGGTCATATTAAAACTTATTTAGAGACCTTTATCATGTGTTCATCATTTATTTTACTGTGTTGTAAATGTCTTTTATGTATAGGTTTATAATAAGTAAAATCTCTGTTCTTAAAGGTAGGGTAGGTAGGAATTTTATAAAAAACTTTTTTCCAAATTTGTTTAAACTTTCTATATATATCAATACATAATTAAAATGTAAGTACTCTGAAAAAAAGAGTATAAAAATCGAGTGACTCTAGACCGTTTAATCTGCATTAAATACAGCTCATTATTTCCTTTCGGGACGAAACAAAGGATTGGCTTAGGCGACTGTCACTCTCTCGCAACCATGGCAACCACCCTTTTGCTAAAGGATCTGCCCACTTGCGCGCAGTCGCGCACCCGTTTGATTTGAGGAATTCAAGAGGCACGGAACCTAGGAATAGGAGATGCAAAACTCGACGCAGGTCCTCTTGTCCAAGAAGTGCTCCTTGCCCTGCACTTCGACCACTTCGTCCTCAGCCTCTACTTCCTCGGACCCTAGTTGCACGCACGGCCTCTTGCACAACCTCCTCTGCTTTGCCCTCGACCCCGGACCTGTCCTCGAGCTGACGATGCGGTACTTGTCTCTGGAGTGTAATATTAGTCCTCATCAGAGTCAACAATGCTTTCATCATGGAAACTCTTACATGCAGAACACCATATATGTTATGAATCTTACACGAAATTCATCTTCATCACAATGTAACTGATGGTAATGGAAAAACGTGTATCAATACAACCTGTTTTTAGCTTTGCCTTATAGCAGGGGTGGGCAAACTTTTTAGCTCAAGGGCCACACTGGGTTTTAAAATTTGATAGAGGGCCGGCCCAGTAGCATTATGAAACACGATCTCATGAAAATGCGTATACCACAAATTGTATTTCTCGTGCCATTTATACGCCAAAAATGTTTTTTGCATGCATATGCTACGCACTGTAAACCCCTTGGTTAGGATTAGGGGTGCGGAGTGCGTGTCTATTACACGCCATAAAGTGCGTATCATATGCACGCGAAAACTGCGTATCATAAGCACTACAAATACAATTCGTGGTATTCACACTTTCATGAGATCGGGCTGAGCAAACACATTTACGTTGTGGCAACGTCTGCGCGAAATTCAACAACTGAGAGATGACATTCTGACAATACATTTTTTTATGCTAGATATCCCCCATTTAGCATGTTATGTTTTGAGGTTAATTTTTAATTAGTCAGATGTTAGATAATTATAGCCTATACTTTTTAAATATTGTTTATCCTTATTATTATTTAATGGGCCTAACAGTAAATTAGAAACAAAACACCTGCAAGAGTAAAAATGACAGTTACGTTAATTCAACTTTATTAAAACTGCATGGCAATCAATTTGCACTTCCAAAAGTCATACATTTGTGGATAAAAAAAACGAAATAAACGAATATACAAATTTATTTTAACATTTTAACAAATTTATTTATCATAACATTTAATGAACAAAAACGGGTTCTGTACATGGCAGACAGTGGAGCGTAGTCGAAAGCCGGGTGATAAAGGTCGGTAAACGGAATCAGTCAGGATAGGATACATCCACAAATCCAGAGGAGCAACGAATGAAAGTGAAACTAAATAGCAGACAAA
Source organism: Squalius cephalus (assembly GCF_949319135.1). Lineage (NCBI taxonomy): Eukaryota > Metazoa > Chordata > Actinopteri > Cypriniformes > Leuciscidae > Squalius > Squalius cephalus. The sequence goes on from NC_137134.1 coordinate 10,810,070, forward strand.
TTAATGAAACACTAAACAGGTGCGCAAGCGGTTACCAAACTTTTTTTTTTCTCTGTGAGTTTCCAAAAAAGGAAAAAACATTAACGTGCAACAAGTCTATGCGCTTAAGTCGCTGTCTGTTTGGTTTCCATGGTGACGCGTCATTGCTTGTTACGTGACACACCGCAGCCACAACAGCGCTGAATGAATGATCTGCTTTTATGTCATTTTTCCTTTTTTACATTTGTTAGCTATGGCATGCAATATCTGATATTCCGATTGTCAAATATATGCAACGCAATATATCTATATATAACGCAAAGTATTGCAAGAAAAAGGCAAAATGAATGCGATCTTAAGACAATTTTTTAAATACTCGACGGGCCGGATTAAACAGCCTAACAGCCAGGTATGTGGCCCGCGGGCCGTAGTTTGCCCACCCCTGCCTTATAGATATAACTAGCTCGTTAGCGAATAAAAAAATATATATTTTAAACTTTACCAATATCAATATGCTAGCTTGATAGTGAGTACTAAAATACATCTTATTTGTTTATATTCATAATGATAAAGTTAGATTTTTTTATTACATGTGATTCTGACATGATGTCACTACATGCACTGTGCTCCTTCCTCTCCGCTCGTCTCAGGTAAATAATGCGTCTTCCAGTTTATATACTGTCTATGCTTCCAGCTCAGCGGTCGGAGTCGCGCGTTCATGTGTTTTGGGGGCGTGGCTTTGGAAGGAGCCCAGAAGGGAGGGGGTGGAGTGAATGGAAATAATGAGCTGTCTTTAAAACAGTCGTGAGAGGTCTACACACACTCGATTGATATATAAATAAAGTTTAAACAAATTTGGAAAAGAAGTTTTTTAGACAATTCCTACCTACCCTACCTTTAAGAGGCAATCTTATGAAGCCCCGTCCCTTTTCAGAGTTGCACTCAATGTGTCTTCCGGTTTGTATTTCCAGAGCATCAAAGTAAGATCTTATGGATTTTTGAGTGAAATCTTGTCGGTCCGACATTTGTTATGACATCCGCTTCAAACATTACAATGCTCATGATAACTTTAGTTAACTTTAATAATAATCGATCAACAATATTCTGGAATGTGACATTCTGATTTTTACTTTTAATATCTTCGGTATATATTGATGGAATTTTACTTGCACTTGACCATACAATGGGCGAATACTAGCTCACAATATCAAACTTTATGCAATATAGTTTTCAGGTGAAGGCGACAAGAAAGTATTTTAATAGCCTATTATTTTCAAGAAATCTACACTGACAAAATAAATGACTGGAAAATAGGCTTTTAATCACAAAATACATTTTTTTTTTTTTTTTGGTCATAAAGATAGATCTAAGTGAGCAATAGCCTTTGACATAAATTCATTTAACAATGAGGCAATAATAATTAGTTCAAATAAAGTATCAAAAGTAATCATATTGTTTTAAAAAAATATATATAAAAAGATTCATCATATGAGATCCTTTATAGCCTATGTTTTTCAAGTAGCCTAAAATTTCATCTTAACTCTTTTAAATTCAACATTCTCCATTCATTATACATCGGCCATTTCATTATAACGTGCTCTACAGTTTCTCCTTCATTTATTTGGATGTTATAAAGCCATATTCTTGTTCTTTCTTCCTCCCATTGTTTCTGCCATCTACTTGTCACATATTGTTTTATTAACTTCATATCAATCCGGATTGCATTCCCACCACATACTGGACTGAAAAATTAATAAGAAACAGAAAAAGAAAAGGAAACCTGAAGTAATAGATATGATGACCCCCAATTTTATTAATACTTCAATTAGGTGAAATCTTTATCTTTTCTATGCGGAACATTTTAGTTGTATATGTGTTTTCTGATTTAAGGATGAATCTCAAATGCACGGATATGAGAGGATTATGATCTCTTAACAAAGTATCCAACTCCTCATTCCTTTTCACACCCATGCATGGTGGCACCCAAAGTAATCCTACGTCTGACAAACCTCTGATACCGTATACTTCTTAAACAGGGGTCACCAAACACTGTCCTGGAGGGCCAGTGTCCTCAAGAGTTTAGCTCTATACTTAAACACACTTAGTTTAGCATTAAACTCACCTGAACCAGTTAATCAAGGGCTGAATCCGAAATTGCCCTCTATACCCTCAAATAAGATGTTATTTGAGGGGACAGCCATTCATAGTGGTATCCGAAACCATAGTGGACGTTATTCAATGCACTCATTCACACTATTCCACATGCACCACAATAACATGTATACAACCGATGTACGCTCAACGGCTGTTCGAATTCACTCACTCCTTTTCATTCACTCCTTCAAGTGAACAGTATTAGTGGACTAGCGTAGGGAATAGTGAATGAGGGTTTAGGGGGCGATTTCGGATTCAGCCAAGGTGTTCAGGGTTGCTTGATAATTACAGACAGGTGTGTTGGAGCAGGGTTGAAAATTGAAGTCTGCAGGATGGTAGCAGGGTTGGAGACCCCTTGTCTATACAAATCATAATCTTTTTGGTTATTTCTTCCACCCACTGCTGTGGTAGATCAGGGGTTCCCATGTTCCCATTTCGTATTTTGGAGTCTCTACTGCAGGGTTCTCCAACCCTGCTCCTGGAGAGCAACTGAAGAGCTACTGTCTTACTGTCCTCGATTTCAGTTCCAACCCTGCTCCAACACACTTTTAAAATGCAGAAATTATGTAAATAAAATATTATAAACAAAAAATAACAATTTGTTATTTTAAAAATAGCCTTGGATATTTCACCCGCAGCCTGCTCTAGCCGGATTCCCGACCTGCAGATGAACCACTAATGATGTAGGCAAAATATTTTCCCACCATCGAATATTAGCGTTTCACATTTCACAAATGTGTAAATTAATTATATAAAACTATACTGTCAGTACACAGTAGTTACACAAATGAATTAGAACAATCAATGCATTTATTTCCATTCAAAGGGATAGAAACCAAATTAATAACAGTGGACTTAAACAATTCCTTATCCTGTCGCCCTCTAGTGGGCAACGCTAATATGACAGCCTTCATCTTTTAGTTGAAATGGCTGATGGTTTCAAGCAGGAGTTATAATACCAAAAATTAAATTATAATATATGTATGAATTTCTGATGCTCGGGAGGAGAAGAGCAAATTCTAAACTGATCAGGGTTGGAGCTAAACTCTGCAGGAAAGTGGACCTTGAGGACTACACCTGACAACCCCTCCTGAGCATCAGATATTCATACATCTATGTATCAGGACGACGTGTGTATCAGGCATCTTATTAGGCGCCGTACAGAGGGACGACGTATGTATCAGGCGTCTTATGGCGACGTACAGAGAGACGACGTGTGTATCAGGCGTCTTATTAGGCGACATACAGAGAGACGACGTGTGTATCAGGCATCTTATTAGGCGACGTACAGAGGGACGACGTATGTATCAGGCGTCTTATGGCGACGTACAGAGAGACGACGTGTGTATCAGGCGTCTTATTAGGCGACATACAGAGAGACGACGTGTGTATCAGGCATCTTATTAGGCGACGTACAAAGAGACGACGTGTGTATCAGGCGTCTTATTAGGCGCCGTACAGAGAGACGCCGTGTGTATCAGGCGTCTTATTAGGCGCCGTACAGAGAGACGCCGTGTGTATCAGGCGTCTTAATAGGCGCCGTACAGAGGGACGCCGTGTGTATCAGGCTTCTTATTAGGCGACGTACAGAGAGACGACGTGTGTATCAAGCGTCTTATTAGGCGACATACAGAGAGACGACGTGTGTATCAGGCGTCTTATTAGGCGACGTACAAAGAGACGACGTGTGTATCAGGCGTCTTATTAGGCGCCGTACAGAGGGACGACGTGTGTATCAGGCTTCTTATTAGGCGACGTACAGAGGGATGACGTGTGTATCAGGCTTCTTATTAGGCGACGTACAGAGGGATGACGTGTGTATCAGGCGTCTTATTAGGCGACGTACAGAGGGATGACGTGTGTATCAGGCGTCTAATTAGGCGCCGTACAGAGGGATGACGTGTGTATCAGGCGTCTTATTAGGCGACGTACAGAGGGACGACGTGTGTATCAGGCGTCTTATTAGGCGACGTACAGAGGGACGACGTGTGTATCAGGCTTCTTATTAGGCGACGTACAGAGGGACGACGTGTGTATCAGGCGTCTTATTAGGCGACGTACAGAGGGATGACGTGTGTATCAGGCGTCTAATTAGGCGACGTACAGAGGGATGACGTGTGTATCAGGCGTCTTATTAGGCGACGTACAGAGGGATGACGTGTGTATCAGGCATCTTATTAGGCGCCGTACAGAGGGACGACCTGTGTATCAGGCTTCTTAATAGGCGACGTACAGAGGGATGACGTGTGTATCAGGCGTCTTATTAGGCGACGTACAGAGGGATGACGTGTGTATCAGGCATCTTATTAGGCGCAGTACAGAGGGACGACGTGTGTATCAGGCTTCTTATTAGGCGACGTACAGAGGGACGACGTGTGTATCAGGCTTCTTATTAGGCGACGTACAGAGGGATGACGTGTGTATCAGGCATCTTATTAGGCGACGTACTGAGGGACGACAAGTGTATCAGGCGTCTTATAAGGCGATGTGCCTAGTTCATTTTTTTATGCATTTCTCACATACGTGACGTCGCCGCCGGTCTGTCGTCTGCCGTCTCTATCAATCCCATTCAAAAATAGACACGGACTGATGGCAACGGAAGGGTAGACTGCTCCTTCTCCTTCTTCAGGGTATGTTTGATTTTGGCACATGTGGATAAACGTCTGGATAACGTACGTGTGGATAAACGCCTGGATAATGCATGTGTGGATAAACGCCTGGATAACGTACGTGTGGATAAATGCCTGGATAACATACGTGTGGATAAACGCCTCGATAACGTACGTGTGGATAAACGCCTGGATAACGTACGTGTGATAAACGCCTGGATAATGCATGTGTGGATAAACGCCTGGATAACGTACGTGTGATAAACGTCTGATAACGTACATGTGGATAAACATCTGGATAACGTACGTGTGGATAAACGCCTGGATAATGCACATGTGGATAAACGCCTGGATAACGCACGTGTGGATAAACGCCTGGATAACGTACGTGTGATAAACGTCTGATAGCGTACCTGTGGATAAATGCCTGGATAACGTACGTGTAGATAAACGCCTGGATAATGTACGTGTGATAAACGTCTGGATAACGTAGGTGTGGATAAACGCCTGGATAACGCACGTGTGGATAAACGCCTGGATAACGTACGTGTGATAAACGTCTGGATAACGCAGGTGTGGATAAATGCCTGGATAACGCACGTGTGGATAAACGCCTGGATAACGTACGTGTGGATAAACGCCTGGATAACGTACGTGTGATAAACGTCTGGATAACGTAGGTGTGGATAAACGCCTGGATAACGCACGTGTGGATAAACGCCTGGATAACGTACGTGTGGATAAACGCCTGGATAACGCACGTGTGGATAAACGCCTGGATAACGTACGTGTGGATAAACGCCTGGATAACGTACATGTGAAAAACGTCTGGATAACGTAGGTGTGGATAAACGTCTGAATAACGCACGTGTGGATAAACGCCTGGATAACGTACGTGTGGATAAACGCCTGGATAACGTACGTGTGGATAAACGCCTGGATAACGCACGTGTGGATAAACGCCTGGATAACGTAGGTGTGGATAAACGCCTGGATAACGCACGTGTGGATAAACGCCTGGATAACGTACGTGTGGATAAACGCCTGGATAACGTACATGTGAAAAACGTCTGGATAACGTAGGTGTGGATAAACGTCTGAATAACGCACGTGTGGTAAACGCCTGGATAACGCACGTGTGGATAAACGCCTGGATAACGCACGTGTGGATAAACGCCTGGATAACGTACGTGTGATAAACATCTGATAACGCACATGTGGATAAACGCCTGAACAACGCACGTGTGGATAAATGTCTGGATAACGCATGTGTGGATAAATGCCTGGAGAACGTACATGTGGATAAACGCCTGGATAATGTACGTGTGATAAACGTCTGGATAGCGTACGTGTGGATAAACGTCTGGATAATGCATGTGTGGATAAACGTCTGGATAATGCATGTGTGGATAAACATCTGGATAATGCATGTGTGGATAAACGTCTGGATAACGCACGTGTGGATAAACGCCTGGATAATGTAAGTGTGGATAAACGTCTGGATAACGAATGTGTGGATAAACGCCTGGAGAACGTACGTGTGGATAAATGCCTGGATATTAATACTTACTAAATTCTATTATCTTTACTATTGTACCTTTTTAATTTGGGATATGATCATAACACACACTGTTTTCATGTTTTTGTGGGTTGTACAACAGTGTAGACACTATTAGTAAAATCTCATTTATACCATATATGCATATAAAGTGGAAAATGCTCCAAGTGTTAGTCAAGTCATTGATCTTTTTTTGTGTGTTTAAAAGTGATATTGCTAGGTAAATCAAAAACAGAAGCAAGGTAAAAAAAGAAAGAAAAAAAAGGTAGCCTATTCATTTATTTTTTAACTGGTCATTGACTGATTTTAACTTGTTAAACGTAATGTGTTATGGGTTTCTCTGTCTGCTCTATTCTGCATGTCACCTCAATCAAAACCATCTGATTCAGATCAGCTCATTAATAGGGACTTTACAAAAGAGACATGTAAAATGTGTATGTAACCGGCAGAATAACTGCCACAGCATGTTTGTCCTTCTGTTCTTACCGTATCCCTCTTCCTTTCAGCCACGCCCTCTAGTTAGCTTGTAAGTGGCTAGTTATCCATTAGCGGCAGTGGCATGTTGTATAAAACCGGCATATCGGGTGGCAAATAAAGTAATTCCTTGGCTCATACATCCTCTTTACACTGGGTACGCTGTGTTGTTGCATATGAAAAGGTATGTGTCAATACTCCATTTTGATCGCAAACATGTTATTGTAACTGGCTGTGTGTAAAGTGTAGCTGTTTGATAACAGATGTCTGACTGTGTACCAGACGGGTAGCATATGGTTGATCTACCGAAGGTCTCAGCCGAAGACACTGCGCGCAGTCTGTTATCGTCTATGGGGATATGAGTTGAGGTAACAGTGGCTGTATGGCTCACAGCAGTATAGTAATGTTTGCCATGTAACGTGTTTGTGTATGGATGTTTATAGTAAGTTGATCGGCTATAATGTGACCCACGGTTTACTGTAAATCCTGGAGATGTGACTAACCAATAATCTTAATGCCCATGAGCTATTTTGGATGTGAACTATGCTTGTGTGTGATCATTTCATATAGGTTTTCATATGGGGAAGGTAACCAGGGTGTCCCATTTCCGTGTATGTTGAGTGTGACATTCCAAGAGGTAAAAGGAAATCGTAGTTATTCTACCTGTATCACTTATTATTGATTGTATAAGTATGTTTGTATATGGATGTTTATAGTTGATCTACTAAAGTTTTACTGTAAATCCTGGGGATGTGACTAACCAATAACCTTAATACATATGAGCTATTTTGGATGTGAACTATGCTGTGTGTGATCATTTCATGTAGGTTTGCATACGGGGAAGGTAACCTGGGAGTCCGATTTCCGTGTATGTTGAGTGTGATATTCCTAGAGGTAAAAGGAGATCTTGGTTATTGTACCAGAATCACTTATTGATTGATACCAGTTTAGGATATTTACTGTATATAATGGATTTTTAATTCTGTATTTAATGGATTTGTTTCTCCATTCAGAAATATTGTCACTGCTGCTTTGCCTCCTGTGAATTTAATGTAATTGTAGCTTTTGCCTCATTTTTGTTGTTTTTCTTTTCGTTCTTTTTGTTATTTTGTGTTTTAGTAATAGGTGTGGTATTGGCTGCCCCAGTATTTTGCTGTGGTAACGCTAACATCAGTTCTGCTTATTGCTTTACCTGGTTTTTTAGGTTTAATAGTAACATCAATCTTTTCTTCTCTGTTCCGGAGAACCAGAGTGTTGAAGCTGTTTCGTGGGATAGGTCGCCGGATTGAGCCCTCTTCACACATTGCGCACCGTATTTGTAGTGGTAACGTGCACTTCACTATTTGCAGTGATCACACTTTGTAGTATTTGTGCCTATGAGTGTGTGTGTGTGTGTGTGTGTGTGTGTGTGTGTGTGTGCATGTGTGTGCGTGTGTGAATAGGCCGCAGATTCGGCAGCACGGGTGGTGTCGACCTCACTCCTTTTTCAGGACAGGTAACCTCTCCTAAACAGCTGATCCATTTAATTATTATTTGCTTTCTTTTATATTCCTGGTGGCAGCCACTACCTCCCTCTGGCTGGTCTAGGGGGCTTAATTTGTATCGCCCCATACTATTTGGAGAAACAAACCCCAGACTGTTTTTATTGAATTATTTGTTAATAAACATGTTTGTACTTTCATATTGAAATACTACGTCTCTGTCATTACTTCAGTATCTGTGTGTGAGAGCCCTCTTGTCTAAATTAAGGTGTTGGAGGTCTAAGTAGCCTACATCTTGGTGTGAAAGGCCCCAGGTGGCGTAGTTGAGCACCTTAGAGTCAGTACCTATATCATATGACTCTTGCTGGTCACAATCTGGCGTAGTCGGCAGGGTTAAGTATACAGAGACGTGTATTTCTTTTTCTTTCTTCTTTTTTTTTTTTTTCTTCTCCCCCCCCCCCATATGTTTATGTGGTTATAATAGAGGCAAAGCAGCAGTTGGCACGTCAGGGGACCTGAGAATTCTACCTGGAGGCATCGCATCACCACACCCTCTTGTGGCCATCCCCAGAAAGTAACCTAGCACTCCGTTTCAGTTATGGCTGAAGAGTTACAGGAACTGAGGGAGCAAGTGCGGCAGCTTCAAGTGGACAAGGAGCGATTACTGTATCTCCCTAGGGAAAGAAAATGTCCTGTGTTCAGGGGCAGATCAGGTGTTGGTATTGATGAATGGGTAGAAGAAGTGAATGCTTGTGTGCGTGCAAGGCGTTTGAGTTCACGTGACAAGGCCTATTTTATGTTTGATCATTTGGATGGTGAAGCAAAGGATGAGATACGCTATAGGCCTAGGGAAGAGAAGGAAGACCCAGAGCAAATCGTATCTATCCTTAAAGACCTTTATGGATGTTCAACATCTTATGTTTTTTTACAAGAGCAGTTTTTCTCCCGGAAACAACTTGATGGGGAGTCCCTACAGGAGTATTCTCATGCTCTCCTCTCTTTAATGGATAGGGTTAAACAAATTTCCCCTGAATCAGTGCCCCAGTCTGACTTGCTGCTGCGTGATCAGTTTGTAGAGCATGTCATTAACTCTGATCTCCGTAGAGAATTAAAGCGTTTGGCTCGTCAGACTCCAGGGCTGTCCATGTTGGAGGTGCGAGCTGCAGCCATTCGGTGGGAGCGGGAGGGTGGGCCTAGTGACGTCACTAGAGGTAGAAGTTGTTCAGTCCCTTCTCTTTGTGCTATGCAGACCTCTAAAGGCCAGTATATTCCCTCCCCCACTGTGAACCCGGCTAGTTCAGAAATGGCAGTTTTGAGAGCGATGTTGTTGAAACAGCAGGAACAGATTAATCTGTTAACTAGAAGTTTGTCTACTTTGCAGGGGCCTGTACGCCAGGTTAGGTCTAGCCGCCCAACCCCTGTCATTTGTAGGCGATGTCAAAAATCTGGCCACTATGCAAGAGAGTGTGACAACGAGCGAGTGGTTCCAGCACAGCCCTTAGCTCTTCAAACTCATCGTCAGGCTGACTCTATTCCTTCTCAGATGTCGGAAAACTAGCTCCCTCCAATGTGCAGAGCCACACGTTGGGTAGGGGTAGTATGGGCTCTCAGGGTCAAACTCCGGCATGCCATACTGTGTCATCTCTTGTGGGACAGTGTCCCAAGGTAGCTGTCAGAGTAGGGGGAGTAATTGTTAACTGTTTATTGGATACAGGGTCCATGGTGTCCACTATGGTGGAAAGTTTCTTTCTAGATAATTTTCAAGACCAGCTTCAGCATTGTCATTGGTTGCAGCTTCGTGCTGCAAATGGTTTAGAAATACCCTACACAGGCTATGCAGAGTTAACCGTTGAGTTGCTGGGAAGGGTAATTCCTGATCGTGGCTGGTTAGTAGTCAAGGATCCCCCAGGTCAGCCCCTTCCATCTGCAGTGCCCGGCGTATTGGGAATGAATATAATCCGAGAATGTTATGACGAACTATTTGGCCAGCATGGCCCCGCTCTGTTTGATCTCCCACCAGTGGTTTACGCTTCACCTCCATGGCAGAGAGCCCTGCAGCATTGCCACCTAGCCCAGTTCAATTTCCCTGGGACTAAGATAGGGGTTGTTAAAGTTCGGGGTAGGAGGCCCATCCATATACCTGGGGGTACTGTCAAATTGGTGCCTGCCACCTGCTCTTCTCAGTTTTGTACTGCTCCTGCTGTTCTTCTTGAACCAGATACCAATTCGTTACCTGAGGGTCTTCTTGTTTCACCTGCCCTAGTTCATGTAGAGCGAGGTACAGCTTTTATTCCTGTTGTTAATGTTGGACTTACCCGTGCTACACTTTACCCCCATAGTTTAATAGGTGTGGTGGCTCATGTCACAGTCGAAAGCCTCCCTACCGGCATTGAGGTTGTTCAGGGAACTGATACTGTTACGGCCACTCTTAACTCTCACACTGGGCAGGTCGATAGCGTGAAGGAGCAGATTCGGGCTATTGACCTATCCGTGCTCTCAGAGTCTGAACAAGAACATGTGAGGGCCTTTTTGTTAAAGCATGTGTCTGTCTTTTCAGCTTTTGAGGGTGATCTTGGCTGTACCAATCTGCTGTCACATGACATTCCCTTATTAGATGATCAGCCTGTTAGGCAGAGGTATAAGCGTCTCCCCCCTTCTGACTATGAGGCTGTGAAGGCCCATCTACAGCAGCTTTTGGACAGCCAGGTTATCCGGGAAAGTAGTAGCCCCTATGCCTCTCCCATTGTTCTGGTGAGGAAGAAGGATGGCAGCCTTCGTATGTGTGTAGATTATCGGCAACTCAATCGAAAGACACGGAGGGATGCCTTTCCACTTCCCCGCATAGAGGAGTCCTTAGACGCATTGTCTGGGGCACAGTGGTTTTCCACATTGGATTTAGCTAGTGGCTATAACCAGGTACCAGTGACTGAGAAAGACCGCCCAAAGACTGCCTTTTGCACGCCCTTTGGACTATTTGAGTTCAATAGAATGCCTTTTGGGCTATGCAATGCTCCAGGCACCTTCCAGCGGTTAATGGAAAGGATGTTTGGAGCCCAAAACTGTCAGTCCCTCTTGTTGTACCTGGACGACATCATTGTGTTTTCGTCCAGTGTGAATGACCACATGGCCCGTTTAGACCTGGTGTTGAGCCGACTCCAGAAAGAAGGATTGAAGGCAAAACTGGAGAAGTGTTGTTTCTTTAGGAAGGAGGTCCAGTATTTGGGTCATTTAATCTCCCATGAAGGTGTGTCTACGGATCCAGCCAAGGTGTCTGCCGTTGCCAACTGGCCTCACCCTACCAATGTTTCAGAGTTGAGGTCCTTCCTTGGATTTGCAAGTTACTATAGGCGGTTTGTGGAGGGATTTTCAGAACTAGCAGCTCCACTACATCGTCTGGTAGCTGATTTAGCAGGGACTAAGATGAGGAAGGGCCACGGACCACGGCTGGATGGAGCTTGGACAGACTCTTTCGAGCAGAGTTTCCAGGAGTTAAAGAGGAGGTTAGTGAATTCACCTACCTTGGCGTTTGCTAATTTCACTCTCCCCTTCATCCTTGAGGTGGACGCTAGCCATATTGGTCTTGGAGCAGTGCTCTCGCAAGAACAGGATAGTAAAATTCGCCCAATTGCCTACGCCGGCCGGAGTCTTAGCCCTGCCGAGAAGAACTATAGTTCCATGAAGTTGGAATTTCTGGGTATGAAATGGGCAATGACAGAGAAGCTCCGGGAATACTTATGGGGCCAACAATGTACAGTCTGGACTGATAACAACCCTTTGAGCCATCTGGATACAGCTAAGTTGGGCGCGACCGAGCAGCGATGGGTAGCGGAGCTGTCTGCTTATAATTACACCATTCGCTACCGCTCCGGTCGTTCAAATAAGAACGCAGACTCTCTGTCCAGACAGCCTCCTGTAGAACGCTCCAACTCTGTTTCAGGGCCATCAGCTGCAGGAACTGCTCTACCTGTGCCTGTGCAACAAGCTGCCCGACGAGAGGGGTGTCTTCAGGTGACCCAAGAGACCATGTCTGTCTTTCCTTTTCATACCGCTGAGGACCTAAAGGCTCTACAAGAGGCGGATCCTACTATCAGTGCTTTCCTCCCATTCTGGCGGATGCAGCAACTACCTAACTCTACAGCCCGGGAACGCCTGCCTGGGCCAACCAAGGTACTATTTCGCCACTGGGATCGCCTGGTGGAAAGCGCTGGTTTGCTGTACCGCCGGATTCACCGGCCTGACGGGGGTGAGGAAATTGATCAACTCCTGCTGCCAGGATGCCTAAAGGGTGAAGTACTGAAGCAGCTCCACGACGAGCATGGTCATCAGGGCATAGAGCGCACCTTCGAGTTAGTGCGCCAGAGGTGCTATTGGCCAGGGATGAAGGACGACATTAAACAGTGGTGCCTAGACTGTGTGAGATGTACCCTCGCCAAGTCCGCTCACCCCAAGCCCTATGCGCCAATGGGACATCTGCTAGCGTCCCGTCCCAACCAGATCCTAGCAGTGGACTTCACATTCCTGGAACCTTCCAGAGATAGTAAGGAACAAGTTTTAATTATAACTGATGTGTTTTCTAAATTCACACAGGCAGTGCCTACCCGGGACCAGAAGGCGGCAACAGTGGCTAACGTGCTGGTTCGGGAGTGGTTCTTCCGGTACGGGGTCCCTGCTCGTCTCCACTCCGACCAAGGCCGCAGTTTTGAGAATGCTGTTATTTATCAGCTGTGCAGCCTATATGGGGTCCAAAAGACTCGGACAACACCCTACCATCCGCAGGGAAATGGCCAGTTCGAGCGGTTTAATCGCACAATGCACAATCTGTTGCGTACGCTCTCAGCTGAGCAGAAGAGCCGCTGGCCTGACTATTTACCTCAGTTGGTGTTCAGCTACAACACCACCATCCATCAGTCAACGGGTGAGTCCCCACATTTTATAATGTTTGGTCAGGAGCCTCAACTACCTGTTGACTTCCTTTTGGGCAGAGTACCAGAACCGGAAGGTGGGAGAGTGAGTGAGTGGGTGCAGGAACATCAGAGACGTCTAACCGTGGCCTTCCATGGCACTAGAGAACGGTTGCAGGCGGTTGCCGCACGGAGGAAGGAACGGCATGACCAAGGAGCCCAGAATGTGCCATTGGAAGTAGGACAGTTCGTTTATCTCAGAGACCATGGAGTGAGAGGGCGCAACAAAATCCAGGATGCCTGGAGCCCAATCCTACACCAAGTGGTCCGAGCCCCATCCCCTGGAGGAGTGGTTTACTCCGTAGCCCCCGTGCACAACCTTAATGTGAGCCGACAAGTACATCGGATGATGCTAAAGCTTGCCCGTCAAAATCACTGCCCAGAGCCTCCTGACGTACCCTTGGAGCCTCCGACCTCAGCTGATCAGGAGATTGAAGATGATCACGTTGGTCAGTGGATCCTGGTGAAAGCACCCGGGAACCAGACACAGCCTGTCCATCATGACCCAGTTGCGTCCCCTCCTGAATTGTCTGGTCTAGCCAGCCCCTTGGTGCAAGTTGAACAGCCTGCTCCGGTTTCAGTGACTCCTACAGAAGATTGCCCTGATGACGGTGTCCTAGCTCTACGCAGAACCTCCCGGACCACCGCCGGAAGACATGGGAATCTCCATAATCTCCCAGTGTCGATGGTGAGTAGGGCAGACGGGGCTATGAACTCCCGGGTACCTGGCTCTAGTAATATGGTCATGGGGGTTTTCAGACCCTGGTGTTAATAGAACGCAATAGGTTTTTTTTTGGTTATACATTTTTTTTTTTTTTTTTTTTTATCTGCGGGACGCTGATAAAGAATGGGGGGGTAGAATGTAACCGGCAGAATAACTGCCACAGCATGTTTGTCCTTCTGTTCTTACCGTATCCCTCTTCCTTTCAGCCACGCCCTCTAGTTAGCTTGTAAGTGGCTAGTTATCCATTAGCGGCAGTGGCATGTTGTATAAAACCGGCATATCGGGTGGCAAATAAAGTAATTCCTTGGCTCATACATCCTCTTTACACTGGGTACGCTGTGTTGCATATGAAAAGGTATGTGTCAATACTCCATTTTGATCGCAAACATGTTATTGTAACTGGCTGTGTGTAAAGTGTAGCTGTTTGATAACAGATGTCTGACTGTGTACCAGACGCTTCCGGGTAGCATATGGTTGATCTACCGAAGGTCTCAGCCGAAGACACTGCGCGCAGTCTGTTATCGTCTATGGGGATATGAGTAACAGTGGCTGTATGGCTCACAGCAGTATAGTAATGTTTGCCATGTAACGTGTTTGTGTATGGATGTTTATAGTAAGTTGATCGGCTATAATGTGACCCACGGTTTACTGTAAATCCTGGAGATGTGACTAACCAATAATCTTAATGCCCATGAGCTATTTTGGATGTGAACTATGCTTGTGTGTGATCATTTCATATAGGTTTTCATATGGGGAAGGTAACCAGGGTGTCCCATTTCCGTGTATGTTGAGTGTGACATTCCAAGAGGTAAAAGGAAATCGTAGTTCCCTTTCGTAAAGGGAACTCCCGCTGCATCGATACTCGATACTTTGGGGAATGCCTTCGGCATGAAGCGTCTGAAGTCAACTATGGAACTATTCCAATCTTGATTGGTGCAACGTCACCCGTGACGTCGCATGTGACGGTGATCCGGAAGCTACAAAAGGGTCACAGGAACCAGGAAATGTTAGCTTCTGGTCTTCAGCAAGCGCTCTATGTCATCTTGTCTGTTCTATTTGGTGTTGTTTGTCCCGTGAAAAGATTATTATTTATGGCGAAAAAAGATAAGCTATTCAGGCAGTGTGCGTCCCCTTGCCCACGTTATTTAAGCGAGGATGACACACACGCTTTGTGTAGTTTGTCTGGGAGTGGAGCATGCACGGGCGGTGCTCGAGGGCGCTGTCTGTGCAAACTGTTTTCAATGAAAAAGCTCCGCTCCCGTTTGAGCTTGTTCGATCAATTAGATCAGGCTCGCGTTTCCAGTGCATCAGGTCCTGCGTCTGTTGAGGCAGCGCGGCGCTTGTATGCATGTGATTCACACGTGGGGCTGGCATATGATACTGAGACGGTTGCGACCCTTTCTCAGTGTTTATTAACCAGCTCCACTGGTCTCGCGCACGGTTCGGAAGCCCGCGCTGCGGCTTCTTCCGACCGTGTTAAAGACACAGCGTTTGATTTATCTGGCTCCGAGGAGTTAGATATTATCTATTAACACTGAATCACGTGGATAGGGGGATTCGCCACCCCATATTCCCGTTAGTGAGGAGTTGCTGGAGGTTGTAATCAGGGCAGTGGTTAAATTAAATGTTAAATGGCCATATAATAAGCAGGAAGCGACTAAGAAAAATAAAATGAATGAGCGCTTCCTGCAGACCCAGTCACAATCTTCGTGTCAGAGCCTTCCCTTTTTCACTGATCTCCATACTAAGGTATCAAGATCGTGGAAAAATCCATTTTCATCTCAATTATTTTCCCCCATGTATATATTTACTCATCCATTAGGGAATCTAATGAAAATGGTTATTAGGTGATGGCTCGGGTTGAGGAATATTTTGCGAAATATTTTCTCCCCGACATTGCGTCACCCCTGATAGCTCAGACACTTCCCTCCAAATCTCGTACATCGAATTTGTTAGGGAAAGCATATATGGCGGTGGTCGAGCTGGTGCATGCCCACACACGATGGGGTTATTACAGGCATACCTGGCTGACCCCCTCAAGCAGGTGGATGATAACTGGGAGGTCTCACTCTATATTACTGAATATCGTAGAGTATCTGACTTATCTCTCCGTATTATTAAAGAGACGGCCCGTGCTATTGGCCGTTCTATGGCAGCACTAGTCGTCTCAGAGAGACATTTATGGCTTATTCGCTTGTGGATCGGGAAGAAAGACAGGGCTTTCCTTCTCGATGCTCCCCTTTCACCTTCTGGCCTCTTTGGCGACGCGGCAAGAACCGTTGTCGAGAGGCTTCAGGAGGCAGAGCGACAATCAGCTATCCCCAGTTGTCAGTCCAGGTCTCATGGGGTTGCTGCCAGGGGGCAGCCTCATGGGACAGCCGCCAGCTCCTCATATTTTGAGAAGGTTTCCTCTCGTGCCCCCCCGTATAAGGCTTGGGGCCAGAAGAAACATTCTCGCACGAAGCTCTCCATACCGAAGACAGGTCTGAGGACTGTCTCTCGGGCTAAGAAGGCTTCAACTAAGAGGTCTTGTCGTAACACGCAGACCCTTATGGGCGTTCCCCCAGGAGAGCGAGTACAGGAGTCTCGCCCCCTTATGCAGCCCTTAGGAAATCGATGTTTGCTTCCCGCCGCCGATGGCGCTTCGGGACACATCGGCTTCCAGCGAACACAAATCGCAGTATCTGCCCGAAGACGTTGCGGCACTGTCGAGTTCGCCGCCTCTCAGGAGGTCTGTAGAGAGCATATTTCGGTTAGTTCCTGCCAGTTAGCTGCTTCAGGCTGCTTCCAAAGCCATTTGGAAATTTATAGCCGAGGCCAGTCTCGAGGGACTGGTCCCCATAATGGCATATTTAGACACCCCGAGGGGTCTTCAAAATATAGCCTAGGGGGTCCTGCTTATGGTGGAGCTAATATACAAATATTATCTACTAAGGGTGGTTCACATGTCGGCCAGCCCCGAGCAGGGTCGGTTTTTGGAACAGGAAGTCTAGTCCCTCTTAACACAGGAAACCTCAAAGTGGGCTCTTCCTTGGTTACGGGAGCCCGGGTTCTACAGCTGGCACTTCATAGTTCCTATGAGGGGGGGGAGTTAGGCCTTATTTTGGATCTCAGGGTACTGGATCAACCTCCGAGGGGGTTCAGATTCAAGTTACCGACTGTCAGTCAGACCAACTCCGAGGACTGGTCTGTCTTGATAGATCCACAAGCTCCTTAACTCCTCTTTCCCTTCTAACCCCATCACAGGAAGTTTCCGAGATCCGCTTTTGGGGGGAAAAGCGCATCAGTTCTGGACTCTTCCAGTCGGCCTAGCCTTATCCCCTTGCACCTTCACTAAATGTATGGACACGGCCCTTGCTCCATTGAGACTTCAGGGGGTCCGTATCTTATAGATGATTGGCTCATTTTGGCTCAGTCAAAAAGAACTAGCAATTCAACATCGAGATGTTGTTTTGCGCCATCTGAGGTGCGTGGGGTTGAGAATCAATGTCAAGAAAAGTTCCTTAACTCCTCTTCAGAGGACTACGTCCCTGGGAGTAGAGTGGGACTTAGTCACAATGCGGGCACAATTGTCTCCTGCTTGTATAAATACTATCTTAAACACAATGAAGAGTATTAGGTTAGGCCAGGCTATCACTGTCAAACACTTTCAAAGAGTTTTGGGTCTTATGGCTGCAGCTTCCACGGTAGTACCCTTTGGTCTGCTCCATATGAGGGCCTTGCAGTGGTGGCTCAGGAACAAGGGATTTTCTCCTCTGGGAAACCCTTTTCGTACAATCAGAGTTACGCGCAGATGCCTACGTTCTCTTGTCGTATGGAAGAAACCATGGTTCCTGTCTCAGGGCCCGGTTTTGGGAGCACCATGTGAGAGAAAAACTCTGACCACGGATGCGTCCCTCACGGGCTGGGGTGCGGTTATGGAGGGCCGTTACACCCGAGGTACTTGGAAAGACCATCATCTCACATTGTATATTAATCGCTTGGAGATGTTGGCTGTATTTTTTGCCTTGAGGCACTTCCTTGTAGACCTCAGAGGCCATCATGTTCTTGTTAGGACAGACAATATGTCGGTGGTCTCTTATATCAACCGCCAAGGAGGTTTGAGATCTCGCCCTCTTTGTAGACTGGCGCATCAAATTCTTCTTTGGTCCCAGGACAAATTTCTCTCTGTCAGATCTATTTATATTCCTGGGGTTGAAAATATGGGAGCAGACATCCTGTCGAGGCAGGGGCCGAGGCCCGGGGAATGGTGGCTCCACCCTGAAGTGGTTGAGCTTATATGGAGAGAGTTTGGCCGGGCGGAGGTTGACCTGTTCGCTTCTCATGAGAACTCTCATTGCCCGCTCTGGTACTCTCTCTCACATCCAGCTCCTTTGGGCTTGGATGCCACGGTACAGATGTGGCTGAGGTCACATCTGTATGCTTTTCCCCCGATCGCTCTGCTCCCTGGGGTTCTAGAAAGGGTCAGGAGGTACGGAGTGAGACTACTCCTTGTAGCTCCGTACTGGCAGGCCCAAATTTGGTTTTCGGACCTTATTAGTCTCTTGGAGAGTCCTCCATGGAAAATTCCTATTAGGAGAGATCTTCTGTCTCAGGCTGATGGTATATTATTTCATCCCCGACCAGAGTTATGGAGACTATGGGTCTGGCCCCTGAGGGGGTGCCACCCATAATTAGGTTGCCCTTTCCACCGAGGTGGTCAGGACATCCATACTAGAACCCCACTCTACTAGGAACTAAACAATTAAGTTAGGGAGGGCATTGAACCCAGTTTATTACTGCCCACTGGCTTCAGTACTGGTGTTCCATCCCGCTCTCTAATGGGATCTCCTGTTCATGCTTAGGGCCTCTGTGGCGGCCTCAGTGCCCTCCGCAAGCCTCTAAGGGTGTTCTCGAAAGGACGTTCCCACTGAAACTCCATGTTCCTGTAGATTGGAGGATGAATCCTGTCATCCAGCCTATTGGCATCAGGCTGATGGGTTATCCCTGGCACCCATCATGTCCTGTGGGTGAGGTATACAAATATATATATATAAGTATATATAGGAGAATCTATTGAGTCTGCTTCCTGCTCGTCTTACTCCCTGGAAGAGTGGTGGTGCTGCCCCCTCTTACTTGCTAGCGTGGGAGCCACTCAACGTTATTTTTGCCCGGTACTGAGGTACTTGTAGGCAATGTTAAGATTCTTCAGGTATTCCATCCTCCATCGCATGTGTCGGATGGTCAAGGTCGTAGCCTTTGAGGTTCCTACATTAGGACTCAGGCTGAGAGGAGTCAGTCCATCTAGTTATGCATCAAGGGTTAGGAGCTATTCCCTTTATTAAGAGTACAGTTGGTTATCTAAAACCACTCATATTTGAAGTACAAGGTGCGCTTCTGCCTTCACCTCTCATCTAATATTTTCTACTGTCTGGGGCTCCCAGCCATGAGGTCAGTCGAGCCTCCGGCTCCAGACCTCCCCTTCTTGCACCAAATCTTATGACAAGCTAGTTTGGATCTGCCCTCTACTCATTCTATCGTCCGTGAGTGTACCAGATGCTTTATACCAGGGCGTTTTTTCTCTCAGTGTGGCGGCGTGGGTATTCGTTCCCCAAAGTATCGAGTATCGATGCAGCGGGAGTTCCCTTTACGAAAGGGAACGTCTCGGGTTACGTATGTAACCCTCGTTCCCTGAGTAGGGAACGAGACGCTGCATCCCTCGGCCACACTTTTCGCGCCCCTGAGAACGACTTGCTTTGACCAATTAGAAGCTAACATTTCCTGGTTCCTGTGACCCTTTTGTAGCTTCCGGATCACCGTCACATGCGACGTCACGGGTGACGTTGCACCAATCAAGATTGGAATAGTTCCATAGTTGACTTCAGACGCTTCATGCCGAAGGCATTCCCCAAAGTATCGAGTATCGATGCAGCGTCTCGTTCCCTACTCAGGGAACGAGGGTTACATACGTAACCCGAGACGTTATTCTACCTGTATCACTTATTATTGATTGTATAAGTATGTTTGTATATGGATGTTTATAGTTGATCTACTAAAGTTTTACTGTAAATCCTGGGGATGTGACTAACCAATAACCTTAATACATATGAGCTATTTTGGATGTGAACTATGCTGTGTGTGATCATTTCATGTAGGTTTGCATACGGGGAAGGTAACCTGGGAGTCCGATTTCCGTGTATGTTGAGTGTGATATTCCTAGAGGTAAAAGGAGATCTTGGTTATTGTACCAGAATCACTTATTGATTGATACCAGTTTAGGATATTTACTGTATATAATGGATTTTTAATTCTGTATTTAATGGATTTGTTTCTCCATTCAGAAATATTGTCACTGCTGCTTTGCCTCCTGTGAATTTAATGTAATTGTAGCTTTTGCCTCATTTTTGTTGTTTTTCTTTTCGTTCTTTTTGTTATTTTGTGTTTTAGTAATAGGTGTGGTATTGGCTGCCCCAGTATTTTGCTGTGGTAACGCTAACATCAGTTCTGCTTATTGCTTTACCTGGTTTATTAGGTTTAATAGTAACATCAATCTTTTCTTCTCTGTTCCGGAGAACCAGAGTGTTGAAGCTGTTTCGTGGGATAGGTCGCCGGATTGAGCCCTCTTCACACATTGCGCACCGTATTTGTAGTGGTAACGTGCACTTCACTATTTGCAGTGATCACACTTTGTAGTATTTGTGCCTATGAGTGTGTGTGTGTGTGTGTGTGTGTGTGTGTGTGTGTGTGTGTGTGTGTGCATGTGTGTGCGTGTGTGAATAGGCCGCAGATTCGGCAGCACGGGTGGTGTCGACCTCACTCCTTTTTCAGGACAGGTAACCTCTCCTAAACAGCTGATCCATTTAATTATTATTTGCTTTCTTTTATATTCCTGGTGGCAGCCACTACCTCCCTCTGGCTGGTCTAGGGGGCTTAATTTGTATCGCCCCATACTATTTGGAGAAACAAACCCCAGACTGTTTTTATTGAATTATTTGTTAATAAACATGTTTGTACTTTCATATTGAAATACTACGTCTCTGTCATTACTTCAGTATCTGTGTGTGAGAGCCCTCTTGTCTAAATTAAGGTGTTGGAGGTCTAAGTAGCCTACATCTTGGTGTGAAAGGCCCCAGGTGGCGTAGTTGAGCACCTTAGAGTCAGTACCTATATCATATGACTCTTGCTGGTCACATGTAGATTAGACATGTAGACATGTAGACATGCATCTTAGACATGTAGTCCAGTGTTTCCTAACTCAGGTCCTGGAGGCACAACAGCATTGCACGTTCTTGATGAAGTCTCCCTCCTTATGTCTTGCAGTAAGACATAAGGAGGGAGTTGATTATGAAGAGTTGGAAAATGGGTTGTGTTTGGTGTGCTCGAGGAACAGGGTTGGGAATCAGTGATGTTGCCTTTTTTATTTGGTAAAATACAGTATCTAAAAATGTCTACAAAAAAATGTGATAATCATGATTTAAAGGGAGTGCAACATGATAGTTTGTATGTACAATATGTAAATTAAATTTCTCTCATCTTACATCAAGTAACCGTTAGTTTGTAGGCCTACTGTAAGTGTAGTGTAAGTGTAAAGTATTTTTGTAAGATTTTGCACTGTTTCTCAAGTATTTGTATGTTAATAACCCTTGAACCACAGGGGCTAGAAACAAAATGATTGTTCCACTGAATCACATACGCAGGGGTGCAACTGTCCATTTGCTTTAAATTGTTATTGCTTTTGTTGTTTTGGCTCATGGAACCTTTTATTCAAATAAATAAGCTACAAAATTTTACATAGGCCTACCAGTGACTAAACCCTAACCGATACCGTAGCGAAACTAGGCTACTATAGCCAAAGACTTTACTATAGTCAGATAATTCACTAAGCAAAAGCAAACACTAAGAAATAAAATAAGAACACAAACTTAATTACAAGCAAGGAGTGCAAGCAGGAGCACTGTCTTCATTGACAGGAACTTAAGCTCCACAGCCTGCAAAGGCTCAAAGGGAGCACTCCGCAGGGCAGTTAAAACCACTGAGAGATCCCAAGAGGGTACGAGAGGAGGGCGAGGAGGATTCAGTCTCCTCGCTCCTCTCAGGAACCTGATGACCAGGTTGTGCTTTCCAATGGACTTACCCTCAACTGCATCATGATGTGCGGCGATAGTGGCAACATATACTTTAAGGGTGGAGGGAGACAGCCTTCTCTCCAACCCTTCTTGCAGGAAGGAAAGCACGACACTGATCGGGCATTTACTAGGGTCTTCTCGGCGAGAAGAGCACCAGGTGACGAAGAGGTTCCACTTCAACGCATAGGCATGTCTTGTGGACAATGCTCTAGCGGAAGTGATGGTAGCCACCACCGGTGGTGGTAGGGTACTCAAACCTGCCTCGACCTGTCCAGGAGCCACACGTGGAGATTCCAAAGATCGGGACGAGGGTTCCTTCCTCAGAGGAATTGGCCAGGGAGGGGCTGTCACGAGGAGCATGAGTTCAGAGAACCAAGTCTGGGTGGGCCAATCAGGTGCAACCAGAAGGACCTGTTCCTCGTCCTCCCTGTTCTTGCACAGGGTCTGTGCGAGAAGGCTCACTGGGGAAACGCATACTTGCGGAGGCCCTGTGGCCAGCTGTGCGCCAGTGCATCCGTACCGAGCGTGCCCTCGGTCAGGGAGTAAAACAGGCTGCAATGGGAAGAGTCGTGGGAGGCAAACAGATCTACCTGTGCGTCGCCGAACTGTTCCCAAATCAGCTGACCCGACTGGGGATGGAGTCGCCATTCTCCAGGGAGGGGCTGAAGCCGAGAGAGCTCGTCGGCTGCAGAGTTCAGGTCTCCGGGAATATACATGGCTCGAAGCAACCTCAGATGCTTCTGACTCCATAAGAGGAGGTGGCGGGCGAGTTGCGACATATGGCGGGAGCGTAGACCACCTTGACGGTTGATGTACGCTACAGTCGCGGTATTGTCCGATCAGACTAGTACGTGCTGGTTCTTGAGCAACGCATGGAAGCGGTACAGAGCGAGACGTACAGCCAGCAACTCGAGGCAATTGACATGCCAAAGGCGCTGGGGTCCTGTCCAGGAGCCCGCGGCAGCATGTCCATTGCACATGGCACCCCAGCCCGTGGTGGAGGCATCTGTTGAGACAACAACATGCCTAGAAACTTGTTCTAAGGGCACTCCGGCCTGTAGAAAGCTGAGGTTCATCCACGGAGTGAAGGTCTGACGACAGGTCGGAGTAACTGGTACTCGGTTACGTGCCGTGTTGCCATGCCCACCTCGGGACTCGATCGCGTAGCCAGTGCTGAAGTGGTCTTATATGAAACAACCCGAGCGGTGTGGCTGCCGCTGCGGATGCCATATGCCCCAGGAGCCTCTGAAAGGATTTCAGTGGAACCGCACTCTTGCTCTGGATGTGACGCAGGCAAGTCAGCAGTGACTGCACCCGCTCGCTCGTAAGCTGCGCGCACATGGCGACCGAGTCGATTTCCATACCGAGAAAAGAGATCCTCTGCACGGGGCAGAGTTTGCTCTTCTCCCAGTTGACCCGAAGGCCCAGGCGAGCTAAGTGCTGGAGCACTAGGTCCCTGTGCTCGCAAACCTGGTCTCGAGAGTGAGCTAGGATCAGCCAGTCATCGAGATAATTCAGGATGCGAACCCCATGTAGCCGAAGCGGCACAAGGGCTGCCTCGACGACCTTCGTAAAGACGCGAGGAGACAGGGCTAGCCCGAATGGGAGAACTTAGTACTGGTATGCCTGCCCCTCGAAAGCAAACCGAAGAAACGGTCTGTGTTGAGGAAGAATGGAGACATGGAATAAACGCTTATTCCATGTCTCCATTCTTCCTCAGGTCGATCGCTGCGAACCAATCCTGCGGCTGGATGCATTCGAAAATGCGTTTGGCCATAAGCATCTTGAATGGGATCCTGTAGAGGGACCGGTTCAAAACTCCCAAATCTAGGATTGGCCGTAACCCACCGGATTTCTAGTAGGGGCTGTAAAAGCCAGGCTTCATTTCGGCTGGAGGGACAATCTCGATGGCACCTTTCGCCAGTAAGGTAGCGATTTCCGCACACATGACAGGGGCATTGCCACTGACCATAGTGTAGCGGACTCCCCTGAAGCAGGGAGGAGAACGTGCAAACTGAATCGCATAGCTGAGCCTGATGGTCTTGGCGACCCAGCGGGACAGATTGGGAAGCTGAAGCCAGGCTCCCAAAAACTGTACCAGCGGGATCATGAGGACCACAGACGTACCCACGGTGGGGCAGCGAAGTGGAACTGGGAAGGCGGAGTGTCCCGGTGTGGGGGCACAGTCATAGACCACGTCCTGACAGAGAAGACCAGGGAAGGACATGCGTTCAACAGGGGGAACCCCAGTGTACCCATGGACCGCGGCCTCATGAAGGGCAGAGAAGGCGGAGGAGGCTGCCGAGCGATCACGGGAAGACAACGGGGCCTTCCAGGATCTCGTGACCCCCTCATGCACCTCCGGGATGAAGGGAACTAGGGGGGTGCGCTGACGGAAGTCAGCACGTGCAACCCCGAAGAACCAAGCATCCAACCGCGAGTGCTCAGGGCAGGGCGGAGGGTTCCGTACTAACCCGACGCTCGCGGTGGCCCGGGAAAGCATAGCCGTCAGTTCTGGATCCAACTCGAACAGTGCTGGGACTCCTGAGGGCGGCAGCACAGCCGAATCATTATCTCCAGAAGAATCTAGCTCTCCTTGTGATGCGGCTATCGACATCGATTCCTCCTCTGGAGCGCCAAATGCGATACGAGGCACATCTGTAGATGGCCCCCCGGCAACACTTGAAACACGCAACACTTGAAACACGCAAAACTGATATGTCCCCTCCACGAGAGGTGACACTTTGGCTGGTGGCCAGGGTGATCCGAGGGTTACGGTGTGGAACACTGCCCCGACGATGCTTCCTCTGGCCACACCCCCCTCTGCAGCCCAGCAACCCGCGAGGGTTCACCCTGGCCACCAGCCAAAGTGTCACCTCTCGTGGAGGGGACATATCGGGGTGTGGCAGAGGGGACTCTACCTTTAGACAGGTCACAGAGTCTCGATCTCAGCTCAGCGATGGTCATGTTCCCGCAGTGAGAACTTGACTCATCCATGAAAGCTGCCTTTGCGTGTTCTATGCCCAAACACGAAATGCAGCGATCATGCCCATCAGAAGAAGGAACGGAACGATCGCACCCAGAAACACACGGGCGAGACATCTTTAAAAAGACGTGCCCATGCAAGCTCTTTTTGTGAGAGGAAACTTTGCAATCTGCGCCGAGATGGCCAGGGAGAAACACACAGGCTGGATGCAGACCACTGCACAGATCAGCAGGCAGGAATGTGAAACTAGCTGAAATCGCCTATGACACCAACACAGACTGGAAAGTAGCTCGTCTCGAAGAACACTCGATGATTCAGAGAGAATGCAGGCTACAGGAGTGAAGAGGACCTCTTGGCTCCGAAGCAAAAACATATCTGCATGTTGCAGTGTACTTCCTATATACCCACGAGGTAGGGCGGAGTTAAGCATGCAAATTCCGCAGACCCATGGCATTTCCACTGCCATTGGCTCGTTTTGTAATACTCGAAGGTGATAGGCTTCTAAGCGAAACCCCCATTTCGTCGTCACTGACGTAACTCGTAGTGACCACAAAAGGGAACTGCAATGATACTTTAGACATGAGACTAAAGCACCAATAGGTGGAGGCAAGTGGCCATTTTAAGTGAGTCATTGAGTCATTCATTCAAGCGATTCGTTCAAAACGCCGAATCATAATCATTCAGTAACAAAGCAGCGCTGATTGGTGTTTTCCTTTGGAACTATTTTCGTCTGTGAAATATAGCCTAACTAAAACTGTCAATAATATATCTTAAATGTACATAACTTCATATTAAATAGGCTACTTTGTTTATAACAATAAACATTTATCATAATTAAATATGCTACTTGTTCGTGATAATATTCAGCAAAACATGCACTGCATACATGTAGCTTTTCAGGCGAGAAGGGGGAGACGAAAAGGGTCACGATTCTTATCACACGTGATTGGTCACGGCAAGGTACGCGACGATCGACATGATGACTGCTTAGTTTGCAAAGTAAGTGCAGAAATCACACATCATAGAGACGAGTGGTTTAAGTGGTTTAAGTGGTTCAAGTACGAAATGACAAACACCCGTGTCTTGTTTTGTGATTGGATTGAAAAGAGACGATAAAACCACCGATGACCGGGAAGCGAGCAGAGTGAGACTGGACTGGAGACTCGTGCGAATGTCATAAGTAGACCCTGGGCCCTATCTTGCACCCAGCGCAATTGACTTTGTACACCGACGCATGTATCATTCCTATTTTGCACCTGTGCACAGCGGACTTTTCCCTCCACAGACGCACGTCGGTAAACTAGGAAATGCATTTGCACTCCCGTGGGCGGTTCAGCACAAAGAGGAGGCGTGTTCCGGCGCAAACATTCCCTGGTGCTATTTTGCAGGTTTAGAAAACAATTCCGCCACTGACCAGGAAAAACCTAGTCTAAAGTCAGTGGAGTGTTGCGCATGTTATTCATATGCTATTTTAAGGGTGCATGCTTGGCAGTGGCGGAGCCAGATGGGGGTCCGGGGTGAAAATTTTCCCAAAATTTTATTTGCTACTGGCAGTTGCTGATTTAAAAAAAATAAAAAAGTACGTTCGCCGGCAGAGCGGCGCGCGCGCAGTTTTCAAACGGACGAGCAGATGACGAGAGATAGTTGCAAGATACCGAACTTCACCGAATAAGAAAACATCATATTTGAAGTAAGTTTTTAAGGTTTAGCATCAGGGGGGTTTGCTCCGAATACATTCGGCCTAATACACGCATATACAGTAGGCTACCTTGCCGTGTGTACGTTACAGTATACAAATGATCTAGCTAATGTGAGGATAGGAGATCAAAACGCAGGCAAAGAAGAGCAGAAACAAGCGATATCATAATGCGATCACTAGGACTGTGAAGCTTTATGGGTGTAGTAGGGTGTTGATGGACTCGATCTATTGTGTTTTGGTCATCATTAAATCTGATCTAGATGTAGTCTTTGATAAAAATGCGATTTTCTCAGCTTTTTGCTCATGTTGCTTTTTATGAAACTTGCCAACATTCAAGTGTTGATAAAAAAGACGCACGAAGCTAGAATAAAACAGAACTGTTTTTTTTTTTTTTTTTTTTTTTTTTTTTTAAGCACAGGGTCTGTTCTTTCTTTTGGTATGTTCAGATATTCATACAACAAAATATTCTGGGGTGCCATGAAATTGTGAAAATTACCAAAAACACCATTTTTTTTTTATACTGGAAAGAGTTAAGATACAAATGTTGGTAATTGGATGATGATTAGAATATGAATATGATTGGAATCATATTTTAAATTTGGCATATTTTTGAACAGGGTCAATTAAACATGAAAAGAAAGGGAGAGATAGAGTTATTTTTAAATAAGCACAAACATAGTCCAGTCATTTTATGAAAAAAGGTTTAACAAATTGCAACAGAAGCAAACTCAAATGATTTTGTATCATCAATATGTCCTGAGTAAGGAAAAAAAGTCCAGAAGAATCCCATTAGGGGAAAGTTTTGAAAACTGTTTATGGGTATTCACTTTTTATTTTACCTACCTTTTGTCTTCTGCATTCTCCTTATCATTGTCTCCTGTTCTTCCCTCAGACTCGTCCCCCAGAAACAGTCCCGCAGACCCAACCCCCAAACCCCATCTCTGTAATAATAATTAATAAAGGCTGGTTTCTAAAGTACTTCTTCCTGCCTCTATGTATTAATGCTCATGGGTAGCCTAAATGGGTTCCATTCAGACCTTAACATTAAGTATTTTACTGTTATGTCAACAAGATTCAACAAGACATTTTCACCCGGCTAAACCCAATGTTTAGATCTGTTGTGGTGCAAATTAACACATACATAATTAGATTATGCACCATTTGTTCATGTTAACAAACAATTAAAAAAAACTTGTAATACATTTTTTGTTTGTCTTGATGTGAGAGAAAGAATGAATAGGCTATATTTGGGTGTTTTTCCAAACTTTCCCCTAATGGGATTCTTCGGGACTTGTTTTTCCTTACTTAGGACATATTGAGGATACAAAATCAGTTGAGTTTGCTTCTGTTGCAATTTGTTCAAGGTTGACCCCCATTTTGGCTTAAAATGACTGGACTAACAGGCAGATCATCAGATGCAAACAGACCCCAGCCCTTGCATCACCACTGGCTAGTCAGAGTCAGTGTGGTCAGACTTCAGGACCAGCAACAGGTCAGAGCATCTACCAGACACAGGCAGTCAATCACATACCCAATTCAGGAATTTAAGTTGAGAAGATTTTGCCAGATTAAAAGGATAGTTCACCAAAAAATGAACACAAAAAAGAATTATAAATTAAATAATTATAATTAGAAAGAATAATTATAAATTATTATAATGAAATAATTATGTTGTATTAAATGTTCCTAGGATAAGATTTTATATTGATGGGCAATACAATTGTTTAAATTTTTCAAGTACATGTCTGCTTGATGCCTGCTATATCTAATTAAAAAAAAAAAAAATTGTCAATGTGATTTTTTTTTTGTAGATAAATGCAGCTGTTCATAACAGACACATGCTACGGTATCTTACCTCCTTGGTGCTTCATCTTTGTTTTCTGCAAATATTTTGGATGTTCAACACTTATAGACAAAAACAGAGTGACCCAA
The DNA here is from genome assembly GCF_949319135.1 of Squalius cephalus. Lineage (NCBI taxonomy): Eukaryota > Metazoa > Chordata > Actinopteri > Cypriniformes > Leuciscidae > Squalius > Squalius cephalus. Next base: position 10,838,732 of record NC_137134.1, read on the forward strand.
TTCCTTCCATAAGCTTTTCCACTGTGTGTGTGTGTGTGTGTGTGTGTGTGTGTGTGTGTGTGTGTGTGTGTGTGTGTGTGTGTGTGTGTGTGTACTGTGTACCCCCACAAGTAGCAGTGGCCACCCCCTGGCCACCCCATGTATAAAACTCTAGTTCCGCCACTGCTTAAGATGTATGTCTGGAAGTCTGGATGTCTGGATGTCTATGTATGGAAGGATCCTGGCAAGTAAAAAATATTATTTTGTCTTACCACGTGTCTCTCTTATAGGTCTGTGAGAAGATGATGTTCTATTGGTGTACTCTAGTGCTGTTGACTCTGGTCCCAGTGGTTACAGGTGACAATACTGGAGTTACAGTCATACTAACCAAGACGGGACTTGATTTAGGTAAGTGTGAGCAAAATATAACTGTGTATATATCTTAAATATAAATATAAGATATTACACGCGGCTTATTTAAATAACACAGAACAAGATACGTAACTGTCACGGATTGCTCTGAGACTTTAATAAGATCCAAACGCAGCTTTATTGGAAAATCCAGAACAAAAACAATCCACAAAAATACAAGAGACAAGGCAGAATGCTCAGACATGCAGTGTGACAACAACAATTGATGAAAAATGACACAGAGAACATTGTGTAAGTAGACAAACAATGTAATGACAAACAAGTGAATGCAATATTCATGATGAGTCCAGGCAAAGGATTATGGGGACTGAAGTTCATGGCTGAGTGGCAAAGGTCAGAGAAGGAGTGCTCTCTAGTGGTCAACATGGCATGGGCACACCAGCTGGTGACTGTGACAGTAGCGTGTGAGACAGTGTATGCACAAACAATACCGGACCAGATCAAAAGCAGGAACTTATATACACAGTGATGATTAACTAAAAGATGAACAGCTTTGATGATTAGTATAAGTAGTGTCCATGTTGACTGATCAGTGGTGGGGAACTACAACAAGGAACATCTATGAAGAATGTAAACAAAACAGAAAGTCCAAGAACCTAAAATAAACTGAACATGACTGTAACATATTATTATCAAATATTGGATTTAATATTGACTTTTGTCAACTTGTTTTCTTTCATTTAGCACAGGTTTTGTATTTATTTTTGCATTGTATGCCTCCTTTATCTGAGCGTATGCACCTAAATCATTTGGGGGGAATTTGGGCAATACTGAATAAAATTTTAAAATATTCTGTACAATTTATCACACTAGACCACCCATTGAAAATTAATGGGAGAGATCAAAAATAAGATAAACATTTAGTTTTCAGGAGCGTGCCGTGTTTATCATGTTGTTCACATATACACTGTGCTTGCAAAGATACAGCACTTGCGCTACCACTCACACACACACATTCATGTATTCAAACTATTGAATCCAGTATTTGGTGATAATATAGCATAATGAGAGATTTAAAAGGTCTTTTTTTTTTTTTTTTAAACAAACATTAAACATTAAAACACTCTAGTATGATGAACTGCATCCACAATTTTTCTTCAGCTCCCTTTTTACTTAATTTATTGTTCTCCTTGCTTGTGATCTACTTAATAAAATAAAAAAATAAAAAAAAGATTTATATTGATCGGATTTCTGAAGAAGAGTCTTTAAGTTGATTTTTTTTTACACTTTAGCAGCTTCTTTGCATTTGTCATCAAACCATTGAAGCTGTCTGCATTTTGAATTTGAAGACGTTCTTGGAACTGTATTGTTAGCTATTGATATAAGCATTTTTAAATTGCATAATCCTCTCTTTTTAATTTACCTTTTGTGTTATGCTTGATTCTTCTCCTCTACTTTAATGGTTATAATAATTGGAAAATTGTCATTTCCACTGCGGTCATGCCATGAGAGGTCTAAGAATATCTAAGGTTGACAGATTGTTAAATCAGTTGCTTGGTATATGTCCTCAAGAAGTTGACACATCATTTAGTAGACATAGAGCATAATTTTCTATAACATCTTCAAATCTTATTCATTTAGTGTTGCCATGGATACTACCCCATATGATGAACATTAAAAGACTATTATGACTTTTAAAATCTCCCATGAGTATAAATGGAGAAGGGAGTTATAGTTTAACTTTGTAAATTAAAACTTTTGTAATAATATTCTAGTTCTTTATTCTATTCTATTTTGTGACTTTTGACCTGTGACTAACATGTGTCTAACTGTGAATAATCTTTATAATATGTAGTTCAATAATCAAAACACTACATGGACATGCAGATCACATGTAGGCTACACGTTTTCATTGAATAGATCCCTGATGGGTTTGCATCTTTCGTGTCATAAAAATTAAGGAACAGATCCAAAAACCTAATCTTTAAGCAGTACACAATTTTGTTTGTTTTGACAGTTGCAGGTAAGGCTACTGAGATGCTCAAACAGTACATCCAAGACAAGGATATTCCAGAACAAACCTTTCTCTACAAACAGTATAAATTTACAGGGTGAGACCAGTGTTCCTACAATATCCTCCTGCTAAATAAAATGTATATTTTATATTAAAATGTGCATATTTTCTTGACAGAATGAAGATTCACATCAATGAACTTAAAGTGGTGCAGGAGCTTGTTCCTTCAACTGGAGTCACTTTAACAATTACGAGTGCCGAATTTCAAGTGACTGGAAACCAGGGATCAAAGTTAGTATAATGTTCATATCACAAATTTTCATCAAAGAAATCGTTAGAAAAAAGAATAGTTGTAACAAACTGGTAAACTTCTTCACTCAATTCTATTTTTAATAAAAACACACCATAAACAGAAAAAACAACAACAAAAACAACAACATTTGTTTGCTAAATTTAACAGATGGAAAAAATAAATTGGTTAATGTGGATATGTCTTTTCAAAGTATCTGGAGCCTGTTCAGAGCAGCCTCAACAAGTCTGTGGAAAGACACATGAGGTTAATACACAGTGAGTTAAATGAGGCTTCTGAAGAGGAAATAATGCCCTGAACTCTATTTCACAGACCGGTGAAAGTGGATACGGATGCACTGGCCATTACTGCCACTGTTGCATTCAAAAGCGATGAAAAAACTGGCCACCTAAAACTCAGCATAGAAAACTGTGAAGCAAAAATTGGAACTATCGAAGTCAACACCGGGTAATTTTGTTCAGCTCACCACATCACAAATAGCAGAATAAATTGGTCTATTTTTAAATGTTATGTGATATTTGCAGATTTAGCTAAATCAGGATTTGTTTGTTCAATAATAAAACAGAAGTTTATCCATTGGGTTGTAAGTTCTGCAAATATAACATTTCAAAATAGACCAATTTATTCTGGTTTATGTTCCCAGAGGATATGTCACAGAATTTTAAACAAATTAGCTTACAGCTTATAAGAACTAACACTTTAAAATATTGTATTTACAGATCGTGGTTACTTGATAAAATTCCCAGAGTTCCCTTTTTGACCTGGTTTCTTCAAAAGCTGGTAGGAAATTACTGAACATTCACTGTTCACAACAGAAACCAAGAGTCTCATTCCATGTCAATATTAACTATCTGCTGTTTCAGGTCTGTTCCAAGATGGAAACCATCCTTAACACCCAGCTGGCAACATTAAATGGTGCTATGAATAAACACTATTAACCACTGACTGCGATGATTACAAAAATAATTTCATGACATTCAAAATAATTGTTCTTTTTGTTGTGACCCTTTAATATTTAGCCAAAGTACTTGAATTTACTGGGATGGACTTCTCCATGGAGCCTGCTGTCGTCTCTAAAGATAGCATTGAGCTAAAATTTGTAAGCCGGAACGGACGGAAGAAACGACGACTCCTCGAAGAAACAAAGACTCACCTGAGAATTAACATTTAAACACTCTCTTACATAAGTACCAACGCCATCTGATACGAACCACACCGAGCAGTTCACATCTCACTCTTACAGTCTCCTCATCACCCATCCCTTCTCTCCTCATGCTGGGATAACCTGAAATCCACCCAAAGATCTATATGGTTTAATATGAACAATTATCATACAACAATATACATGTTTGGCATTTGAAAATATCTAATGAAAATATCAGTACAACGCTCTCATCCCCACAGAAACAAACCAAAAGCTAATAAAGGATTTAGGAGTTTAGAGATATCTTCCTTACAGAGGAGGGTGGGTCTTTCATGCAAATGGAATCCTGCCCTCAAAAGGTGTAAACTCGAAAAAACTGTGATTAAAGCAAATTCCCATTGTTAGCAGATGTTTCCATTTGAAAGAGGTTTCTGTCTTGGGCTGATTATTTAAAGAGGTTTTGCAAGAGGCTCAGTGTGATATTGTAGTCAGATCAGTCCATAATTGGATGCTCAGCATTATATATTTTATCTAATGTCAGGTATGCATCTTTTACTCTTTATCTCTGAGCATTTGATGTTATTGTATTGATTATCTTTGACTTGATTATGTAATTGGCATGATACATTTACCTGACTAATAATAAATTGTTACATTTGGATTTATTCTGACTTGCTCTGAAATAATTAACGTAGTTTATGTTGTATCAATTGTTGCGTACAGCGTTAACTACATACTAGCAGTGTTGGGCATGTTACTTTAAAAAGTAATTAGTTATAGTTACTAGATACTTCTCACAAATAGTAACTAACTGAATTACATCATTATAAAAGTAACTACTTATCTGGGAAAGTAACTATTGAGATACTTTTCTTTCTTTTTTTTATGTTCAAATATATCAAATATCTTGGATGACCCCAATATTAAATATATAAAATGAATGAAATGGACACTAAATATATAAATTATAATTATAAAATATTGTACACTAATCTACACTATTTTAATGTTGCTGTGGGACAATGTAAGAGACACCTATTAAATTCAATATATATTGTTAATATAATCATCACTATAGTGGAACAATAAAACACAAACACAATATATGGTTTAGAACTTTTTATATTTATTGCACAGACCACAACTGGCCAACAAATAAGTCTAAAAATAAATTATGCTTCTTAAGAAATGTACCAAAAATGAATAAATAATATAATATATATATATATATATATATATATATATACACTCTTTGTAGTGCAAATAAAAATGATAAAACTGTCACACAACTTCACAACTGGTAGACTTACTGCATTTGAAGTATTTTCTTCCTCGCAAAAGTAAACAGTTTAACAAGAAGTGCTTTCAATATAATACTGAACAATGTACCAAAAATAAATAAAATTAATAAAATATAACATTTGGGGTTTTTGGCCCTATTTTATTGTTCTAAGCGCATGGTCGGTGCACCCGGCGCATGGTCTAAAAGGGTTGTCCCTATTCTCTTAATGAGTAATGTGTGTTTTGGGATAATGTGAAATAAACCAATCAGAGTCTCATCTCCCATTCCCTTTAAAAGCCAATTGCACTCGTGCCATGGCGGATTCGCTTACAAAATGTAACAATTGTGATCTCAGATAGATATAAAAATGTTTATTCATACTCTATAGAGGTCAGATATGTCTGAATCTCAGGAGGATAGGCCTATGTTTAATCAGTCAACATCTCTGTAAATGCAAACAAAAGTGATGTTCTTTATTTCATTCGAGATTTTACACACAAATCAGCTTGGCTGAAAACTGAACATGTGTTTATATTTTATAACCTCAATTAACACATCCAGAGCTGACTATGAAAACTCAGATTCTAGCGGTTCATGAGAACATATTGTAAGTCTTTATCTGAAATGTAAGGTCCACTAAAGACTCCTGGAATTGTAATTTTAAACATCATAGTTATTAACTAAAATAGGTTTATGTTGAACTATTTTAATATTGAACACACTAATAACAAATAAATATTTTCTTGTAGTGTCTTTAAACCATACCTGCAAATGACAACTCCCAATATTTATATTTTTGGCAGCCAATTTATTTATTGGTTTTTAATTGCTGTAATTTACAATATTCCTGACAGATGTTCTTAATATGACAGTATGTACTTTTTTGACATTTGTTGGAAAAGTAAATTAATTATTTAAATTATGTTATATACAATTTTCAGTAAAAATATTTCATATCACAGTAAAGTGTAGTCACTTTTTTTAAGTTTCTGGAATATCCTATTATTGGAGCACTAGGAGGTGCTCTACAATTCAATCCACTACAATCCACAGGTGACCCCTAAAACTCCAACACAGAAACTCTTATTCTCAACATAACAGAACATTATTTACACACAGTCGGTGTTTAAAATATGCTGCAGTCGATGGAAACAGTCAGTCTTAGTATGTTTCAGCTAGTCATTAACCAGCATTAGTCTGCTATCAGTGGCTCAAACCTCCGTTATTAACTCTAAAATTACGTTTTGGAATTAGTGACGGAGGCATGGGATTAGATGCGTAAGAAATGAGTCCAACCCTTCGCGTCGTGACCGCATTACCAGAGGTGGGCACAAATACATCAAAAACTATTTTGTTACAAACTACAAATACTGGCTCATGAAATGTAACAAAATAAAATACAAAATACTGATGTGAAAAATGTATTTAAATAAAATACAAGTAATTAGTATTTTGAAAATACAAAAATACTCCCACAATAATCTTAAGTCTTCTTTTTTTATTACTGAAAGGTCAATAACACAAATAGTAGCAATAACACAAATATGAGAAATGTGTAAATTAAAAATGGCGAAGTAGCAAAATAAAAAAGCAAGGGCATTTCACTAAAACTCTACAGGGCCTGAAATAGCTCCCTCTGACGTAAATGGCATGTATAGCTAAGTTCACATCAATGGTGTGGTAGGCTGCCCTTAATAGCAAAACGTGTTTGATGTAGGCTACGTAGCCATATTATCACCGTTACTCTACTCGTGCCTTAAAGGGATACTCCACTTTTTTTGGAAATAGGTTCATTTTACAGCTCCCCCAGAGTTAAACAGTTGAGTTTTACCGTTTTTGAATCCATTCAGCTGATCTCCGGGTCTGGCGGTCCCACTTTTAGCATAGCTTAGCATAGATCATTGAATCGGACGAGACCATTAGCATCTCTCTCAAAAAAATGACCAAAGACTTTCGATATTTTTCCTATTTAAAACTTGACTCTTCTGTAGTTACATCGTGTACTAAGACTGACGGAAAATGAAAAGTTGCGATTTTTCTAGGCTGATATGGCTAGGAACTATACTCTCATTCCTGTGTGATAATCAAGAAACTTTGCTGCCGTACCATGAGTCCAGCAGGCGTAATGATATGACGCAGCGCCTGAAAATAGGTCTAATAGAGCTGGTAAATCCCGTCCCTTCCGCTAACCCCACTGGACCTTTAGGTTGAAAAATCGTCAATGCAAGTGAATGGGAGAAAATAATTATTTTCTGGTCCCGTTTGAATTGTGCCATGAATGTGAACATATGTTGTCTGTGAATTTTTAATATAATTTTTTGTGTAAAGAATGCTACAATTTAGCGGGTAGAAGTTTGATACGGTTAGACTTTGTGTGAGAGCACTTTGTGGACTACAACTCTTCGCTGCTTTCGACGTGTTTGAAACGTCAACACCACTAGCACACGGACTAGCTCACGGACTAGCTCACGGATCCCGCTAAACATGGCTGTGTCTTTGGTGCACTTCACCGCCTTCTTTCAGGGAGAGGACAAAATCGTTGAGGTTGGCGAAAACCACGGGTAAGTCAACTTTATGGGGTGACGTCACACAGGTGACATGTAGTCTTTCTCGTTATGTCTTTTCCACAACTGCTAGCCGAAGAATCATTCGATATACTGTCAAACTCGTAACATGAAAAATTATATAAAAAATTCACAGACAACATATGTTCACATTCATGGCACAATTCAAACGGGACCAGAAAATAATTATTTTCTCCCATTCACTTGCATTGACGATTTTTCAACCTAAAGGTCCAGTGGGGTTAGCGGAAGGGACGGGATTTACCAGCTCTATTAGACCTATTTTCAGGCGCTGCATCATTACGCCTGCTGGACTCATGGTACGGCAGCAAAGTTTCTTGATTATCACACAGGAATGAGAGTATAGTTCCTAGCCATATCAGCCTAGAAAAATCGCAACTTTTCATTTTCCGTCGGTCTTAGCACACGATGTAACTACAGAAGAGTCAAGTTTTAAATAGGAAAAATATCGAAACTCTTTGGTCATTTTTTTGAGAGAGATGCTAATGGTCTTGTCCGATTCAATGATCTATGCTAAGCTATGCTAAAAGTGGTACCGCCAGACCCGGAGATCGGCTGAATGGATTCGAAAACGGTAAAACTCAACTGTTTAACTCTGGGGGAGTTGTACAATGAACCTATTTCCAAAAAAAGTGGAGTATCCCTTTAAGAGGAGCAGCGCCACTTCTTCTACTGTGTTCAAAACTCATTCACTTCTTGGAGGGAGCCTGGTCTACAGGGTGTCACGTGATTTTCATGCATCTAACCTGGACATTGCCATTGGCAACATCAGACTGAAAATATGGCAAAATCATTTACTATGGTGATAAGCATATGGTGATTTTTCTTAAGTATTTAAGTATTTGAAATACTCTAAATACACTCCCTCAAAATATTTTGTTACAAACTACATTTTATTTTTTCCACCCCTGCAAAATACAAATTACAAAATACACTAAAGTAATTAAATACGTATTTAAAATACATTTAATTGAAATACTGCCCATGTCTGCGCATTACCACCCCGGGTGTGCATTATTTTTCTAATAATTCAATGTGGAAACTCCACACGTGTTTATTTTGCCACTAAACATCTGAACAAACAGCCAGTCAGACGTGCACATTTATTGCTTTGGTTTCATCTGTTCATCAATATATCATCAGATGTTTTCTTTACGCTTGAGTCTTTGCAATGGCATTTTAGTCAAAGCTCAATCTGATATGTCACCTGGTGCTGGTAGCAAAAAATAAATAAATACAATTTGATATGGTTATATAAAAGTTATGTGGTTTTTTGAGGAGCAAATAAAAAGAAACATCTGTATATTAAAATAAAACACACTGGCATATTTACACACTGTATCTTCTAATGACTTGTTGATTTAAACGACTAAGAATGATCATGTTCTCAGAGAAGGCCAGCTCTGACTTCCCCTCTCGTCTGTGTGGTCGAGGTTTGTGTTTCCGCTCACAGAATGAGATGTGTGTATGATCACATATAGCAGATATTATTCATCTGGATCAGACAATGAAGATCATACAGCTGCAGATCTGTGAGTTTCTCATTTCTCATTTGATTGAGTCAGTTTTCTTTTGATTTTATATCTTAATAAATGTGTTTTTCTTTCTCTCATAGATCTGTTCATGTTGTATCAAACCACAGAGAGTCTAACAAACACACCAGTAACTTTAGGATCTGATGTGATTATAACCTGTGATCTTGATATAGAGGAGATTTACTGGTACAAACTGAAATTACCGGATCCTCCAGTGTTGATCTTACGCACTTATGATAGCACCTATGAAGGAGGTACATATGAAAATAGCAGCTTTAAACACAAATACTCAGTGAAAACTAACAGTCGTCTGTTCATCAGAAATATCACCATTGATGAATTAGGAGTTTATTATTGTGTGAAAACTAGTGAACCACTAAAATTCAACAACGGCACCAAAATCTACATCAGCGGTGAGTTATTTTATCATTTCATGTCTTTATAAACCACATGATGGATTCCAGATTGAATGAAGATCTAATAATAGTTTTATTGTTCTGTTAAAGATTGAAACTGAATAAAGACTGAACTACAAACCTTTTACAGACTCCGTCCACAGGAATCAGACAGATGACGCTCCACAACACCAGATACCATGGAGAAATATGACCATCATATTCATCCTGCTGAATGTGCTTCTGACCATTGCATTAATAGGTTTGTACATGTTTTACTAGAGTAAAAGTCCCATTGAACTACAAGGTGACAAATTCTAGATCTACTAAATGTAGCCGGTTCACACAGAACATGTTTTTGTCCGGTCACTTGTTTTTCTATTCCGCTGCGATGTGTTACTTTTGCATTGTTTTTCAATGTAAACACTCACTAAACGTGTTTAACTGCAGCACTTGTGTCTGTCTTCTTTTTCAGGCGTTCTAAAAATGCCTAAAAAAGTTCAACTGTTAAAAAACGCATTTCTCTAGACACTCTTTTCATTCCCCTGGTCTGAATCTCACATTTTTCACAGTAAAACACACTCTCTGTGAATCAACTCTTGGACTGTTACAGTGTGTGAATTCAGTGATATTCATATTCAGTGCTGTTTCAGGTATGGTGAAGAGCTTTATTAATGCAACTGGAAAATCTGCGGCTCAAAACTCAAATAATCCACAGGTAAGATCTTCAATATTAATATATGTTATCTTATTTATCCTGGAGATTCTTACAGTGCAACTTCAAGCTGCACAAGATTAAATGATCTGAAATGTGTATGACCAGCTGATTGTACATTATGTCTATCATTCTGTATATGTCCATTCATATTTAATATGGTCCTCTTTCAGTGTGCTGAAGTTGATTTCTTCATGTGCTCCAGTAACACCAGGCCTAGTCAGGAGCAGAGCACTACTGTCTACAGCCAATGTGTGATGTGATACACTTTATGAATACAAAGTGTGCCTATGCTTTTTTTTTACAAACTAAAATTTCCTGTTATTATGTTTTAAATGTGTGGATTTTAATTTCCATTTATGAGTTTGCTGCTTTGTGTGTAAATATGCAGTGTGTGTATGATAGTAACACTTTTTGCTGGTACCGGTTTAAGTGGAGATCTTGCTTATATACAGGTGCTGGTCATAAAATTAGAATATCATCAAAAAGTTGATTTATTTCAGTAATTCCGTTAAAAAAGTGAAACTTGTATATTATATAGACTCATTACATGCAAAGTGAGATATCTCAAGCCTTTATTTGTTATAATTTTGATGATTATGGCTTACAGCTTATGAAAACCACAAAATCAAAATCTCAGAAAATTAGAATATTACATGAAATCACACAGTAATTACACAGTGATACCATGGTCATTGAACCAGGTTTTGGTTCTTTTGGCAGTGTGGGCCGGTGCAAATCCTGCTGGAAAATGAAGTCAGCATCTCCATAAAGCTTGTCTGCTGAAGGAAGCATGAAGTGCTCTGGAAATGTCCTGGTAGACGGCTGCGTTGAGTGGACAGCACAGTGGACCGACACCAGCCGATGACATGGCTCCCCAAACCAACACAGACTGTGGAAACTTCACACTGGACTTCAAGCATCTTGGATTGTGTGCCTCTCCATTCTTCCTCCAGACTCTGGGACCTTGGTTTCCAAATGAGATGCAAAATTTGCTCTCATCAGAAAAGAGGACTTTGGTCCACTGTGCTTTATTAAATCCAGAGTCAACGCAGCCGTCTACCAGGACATTTTTAGAGCACTTCATGCTTCCTTCATTTTCCAGCAGGATTTGCACCTGCCCACACTGCCAAAAGAACCAAAACCTGGTTCAATGACCATGGTATTACTGTGTAATTACTGTGTGATTTCATGTAATATTCTAATTTTCTGAGATTTTGATTTTGTGGTTTTCATAAGCTGTAAGCCATAATCATCAAAATTATAACAGATAAAGGCTTGAGATATCTCACTTTGCATGTAATGAGTCTATATAATATAAAATTTTCACTTTTTTAACGGAATTACTGAAATAAATCAACTTTTTGATGATATTCTAATTTTATGACCAGCACCTGTAATACACTTTGTATGTAAATATGCAGTGTGTGTATGATAGTAACACATCTTGCTTATATATAGTAATACAATCATTTTTTTCTCTCTATTATAAGTGCGCTGACATGCTCAGCAGTAAAAGTTATAAACCTCATGGAAAATGAGCTTTCTTTGGGCTGAAACATGAGTGATGTTTTACAGACATTTGACATAAAGATTGATGTCAAGAAAACAAATTTCAATAAATCTAAAGATGATTTCTTTTTGGCATGCATGTTAATTGTTTTTAATATTTTTGCACATGTTTAAAAACATCTAACTTTTGCACAGTTTTCTTTTTTGTGGTTAACACACGCATGGTTTCGTGCAAATGAAGTGTTCCACTGGTTTGGTCACTTGATGAACAACACGATCACACACACTTGCTGCATCAAGAGGTTTAAACTTTAACCAAGTGAACATTACCCGAAACACCATGATAACACTTTACAATTATGTTCCATTTATTAAAGTTAACCTCATTAGTTATCATGAACTAACAATAATAAAAGAAATACTTCTACAGCATTTATTAATTGTAGTTCATGCTAATTGAACTTTTATTAAAATTTTTGAAGCACATTATTAAAAACACAAGCTGTATCTGTTAATATTATTTAATGAACCTGAGCTAACATGAACTAACAATGAACAGCTGAATTTCTATTAACTAACATTAACAAAGATTAATAAATTGTATAATAAATGTAAGAAATAAGTTTCACACTTCCTACTATTTTCTAGTTAAAAAGAAGTACTAAGTATAGGCAAAAAGAAATTCAATCCAGATTAATTTAAATACATAGAGTACTCACTTGCCTTGAGGATAAATATTGTTTATGATGAATTAGTGGATAATTCTGTCAAGAGACAGAAACTAAAAACCTCCTCTAAACTTATGAGTTAATAATCACGGGTTAGAACGAGAATACAGTTGAAGAAAACATAATATATGTGTTTGTATGACACTGAAAAAAAAAATGGGCTGTTCTCAGTGTCTTGGGTCATTTTGCTGCCAGTGAATTATAGAGATAAAAATATATTTTTAAAAGACAAGAGATTATATATATATATAGGTCAGGGTTGAGTTTTGAACAAATCAACAACAAAACTAAACGTGTGGCCAGAGCAAACCTGCCTTTAACTTCCTCTTGATTGTGGTTAATCACACTATTCATCTGAAAGCTCTGAGGTAAAGTTACATCTCTACAGTCGTGTGAAAGAAACAAGTGTTTTAACATCATGAAGATTGTGCAGCTTTACCTCTGTGAGTTTATTGTTCTTTATGAATATGTTATTGTTCTTTATAAGATAATTTACAGTACCAGTCAAAAGTTTGGAAACACTACTATTTTTAATGTTTTTGAAAGAAGTCTCTTATGCTCATCAAGCCTGCAGTTAAAAAAAAAAACAAAAAAAAAAAAAAAAAAACAGTAATATTATGAAATATTATTACAATTTAAAATAATGGTTCTCTTTTTTAATATACTTTAAAATGTAATTTATTTTTGTGATGCAAAGCTGAATTTTCATCAGAAAGTACTCCAGTCTTTGGTGTCTTATGATCCTTCAGAAATCATTCTAATATGATAATTTGATACTCAGTTATTATCAATGATGGAAACAGTTGTGCTGTTTAATATATTTTTTTGGAATACTTTTTTCAGGATTCATTGATGAGTAAAACGTTAACAGCATTTATTCATAAAAACAGCATTTATTCAAAATAAAAACATTTATAACAATATAAATCGTTACCATCACCTTTTATCAATTTAACGCATTCTTGTTGAATTAAAGTACTAATTTCTTAAAAAAAAATAGTTATTGTTCCCAAACTTTTGAACGGTAGTGTATATTGTTACAAAAGATTTCTATTCTAAATAAATACAGTTCTTTTTAACTTTTTATTCATCAAATAATCCTGAAAAAAGTATCTCAGGTTATAAAAAAATATTAAGCAGCACAACTGTTTCCAACATTGATCATAAATCAGCATATTAGAATGATTTCTGAAGGATCATAAGAGACCAAAGACTGGAGTACTTGCTGATGACTATTCAGCTTTGCATCACAAAAATAAATTACATTTTAAAGTATATTAAAAAAGAGAACCATTATTTTAAATTGTAATAATATTTCATAATATTACTGTTTTTTTTTTTTTGTTTGTTTGTTTTTTTTTAACTGCAGGCTTGATGAGCATAAGAGACTTCTTTCAAAAGCATTAAAAATAGTAATGTTTCCAAACTTTTGACTGGTACTGTATGTTTAATGACATAATAATAATCCATATTATGTGTGTGTGTTTTTATTCCACAGATCTGCTCATATGGTGTGAAGCTGTGGAGACTTTAACTGATCAACTAACAGATTTGGGTCAAAATGTGACGATAAACTGTGATTTTGATGTAAATGAGGTTTATTGGTTTTTACTAAAACTTCCAGATTCTCCGGTTGTCATATTACTCTCTTCCACAACGTCAGCTCTCTTTCACTACAGTAAAGCTTTTAGGCAGAAATATTCAGTGCAAAGTAAACATCGCCTGTTCATAAATAATGTCACTATTGATGATTTAGGAGATTATTACTGTGTGACCACAGACACTCCTCCTAAATACAGCAACGGCACCAGACTGCACATCACTGGTGAGTGAACATTCAGTGATCATCAAGCTTAACACTTAATCATTGTTAGACAAAACAATATTAAATATTAATATTAAAACCCTTCAATGATTACACAGTACCAACTCCAACTCCAGAGATCCAGAATCATACAGTGAAGAACACTGAGAAGAATCAGACACAATGGCAGATTATTATCTTCATATCTGCTTTCATAAATGGTCTTCTGATCATCGTGATCATAGGTGAGCTCTTTGGTGAAATTATAGTGTATGTCTCCAAACGTGGATATTGTGCTCTTAAATTCTCACTATAATATCAGTGTGCTATTTAACATTTTTTAAAGAATATTTGAACAGCTCTTGCAGTTACAGCTCTTTATAGTGACTACAATTGTTATGTTACAGAAAGAACAAAACCATGAAATGAGGGTGAATAAATCATGTTTTTGTCTGAACTAGTAATTTAATGTTAAATCTGATTTCACTTTTAAGGACTATTAAAGGTGTTTGTTCAAGCAAGAAATGGAGACGACTTGAAACAATTTCAAGACACAGACCTACAAAATCTTCAAGATATGTATTTCGAACAATCTCAAGACTCAACACAAACACTGATACGTTACATGAAAATATAACGTAAAACTATATGTCTTTCTCTTTGTTAAAGTATAAAGCTTATAAATATGGTTAAAATTATGTGCTGATATTCAGGCCAACAGTGCGACTGAGAGCTTGATATTGATTTATACATCAATGTATGTGCTGTTTAGGGGCAAGTAAATATTAAAAACATAATACCCAATTATGCATGTAAGATTTTTATTTTCATAATATGTCAATCAGAAATATGTGACCGGAAATAATGTTTTCATGTTCTATGCTTTTGTAATTTGTTAATTTCTGTTGAAACAAAAAAATGAAGTCACAACACACAGGAAATGCCTCCTGACCACAAGAGAGCAGTGTTGAGCAAGAAAACCAGGATTTCAAAAAACATTCACTGACAATAAATCAAAAACATTGACCATATTGACTAAATTGGCTATAAATGTACAAAATCAAACCAAGTTGCATTTCGGTTGTGTTTTGAACCTTTGTTTGTTCACTGAGTGTGCTTTAAAACACATACAAGGTCTAAATCTAAAGATGTGGATTTTGTCTATTTGCTAAATTTAGGTCATATTAACTTATTTAGAGACCTTTATCATGTGTTCATCATTTATTTTACTGTGTTGTAAATGTCTTTTATGTATAGGTTTATAATCAGTAAAATCTCTGTTCTTAAAGGTAGGGTAGGTAGGAATTTTATAAAAAACTTTTTTCCAAATTTGTTTAAACTTTCCATATATATATATCAATACATAATTAAAATGTAAGTACTCTGAAAAAAAGAGTATAAAAATCGAGTGACTCTAGACCGTTTAATCTGCATTAAATACAGCTCATTATTTCCATTCGGGACGAAACAAAGGATTGGCTTAGGCGACTGTCACTCTCTCGCAACCATGGCAACCACCCTTTTGCTAAAGGATCTGCCCACTTGCGCGCAGTCGCGCACCCGTTTGATTTGAGGAATTCAAGAGGCACGGAACCTAGGAATAGGAGATGCAAAACTCGACGCAGGTCCTCTTGTCCAAGAAGTGCTCCTTGCCCTGCACTTCCACCACTTCGTCCTCAGCCTCTACTTCCTCGGACCCTAGTTGCACGGCCTCTTGCACGACCTCCTCTGCTTCGCCCTCGACCCCGGACCTGTCCTCGAGCTGACGATGCGGTACTTGTCTCTGGAGTGTAACATTAGTCCTCATCAGAGTCAACAATGCTTTCATCATGGAAACTCTTACATGCAGAACACCATATATGTTATGAATCTTACACGAAATTCATCTTCATCACAGTGTAACTGATGGTAATGGAAAAACGTGCATCAATGCAACCTGTTTTTAGCTTTGCCTTATAGATATAACTAGCTCGTTAGCGAATAAAAAAATATATATTTTAAACTTTACCAATATCAATATGCTAGCTTGATAGTGAGTACTAAAATACATCTTATTTGTTTATATTCATAATGATAAAGTTAGATTTTTTTATTACATGTGATTTTGACATGATGTCACTACATGCACTGTGCTCCTTCCTCTCCGCTCGTCTCAGGTAAATAATACATCTTCCAGTTTATATACTGTCTATGCTTCCAGCTCAGCTGTCGGAGTCACGCGTTCATGTGTTTTGGGGGCGTGGCTTTGGAAGGAGCCCAGAAGGGAGGGGGTGGAGTGAATGGAAATAATGAGCTGTCTTTAAAACAGTCGTGAGAGGTCTACAGACACTCGATTTTTATACTTTCTTTTTCAGAGTACTTACATTTTAATTATGTATTAATATATAAATAAAGTTTAAACAAATTTGGAAAATAAGTTTTTTAGACAATTCCTACCTACCTTTAAGAGGCAATCTTATGAAGCCCCGTCCCTTTTCAGAGTTGCGCTCAATGTGTCTTCCTGTTTGTATTTCCAGAGCATCAAAGTAAGATCTTATGGATTTTTGAGTGAAATCTTGTCGGTCCGACATTTGTTATGACATCCGCTTCAAACATTACAATGCTCATGATAACTTTAGTTCACTTTAATAATAATCTATCAACAATATTCTGGAATGTGACATTCTGATTTTTACTTTTAATATCTTCGGTATATATTGATGGAATTTTACTTGCACTTGACCATACAATGGGCGAATACTAGCTCACAATATCAAACTTTATGCAATATAGTTTTCAGGTGAAGGCGACAAGAAAGTATTTTAATAGCCTATTATTTTCAAGAAATCTACACTGACAAAACAAATGACTGGAAAATAGGCTTTTAATCACAAAATACATATTTTTTTTGCTCATAAAGATAGATCTAAGTGAGCAATTGCCTTTGACATAAATTCATATAACAATGAGGCAATAATAATTGGTTCAAATAAAGTATCAAAAGTAATCATATTGTTTTAAAAAAAATTATAAAAAGATTCATCATATGAGATCCTTTATAGCCTATGTTTTTCAAGTAGCCTAGGCTAAAATTTCATCTTAATTCTTTTAAAAATTAACATTCTCCATTCATTATGCATCGGCCATTTCATTATAACGTTCTCTACAGTTTCTCCTTCATTTATTTGGATGTTATAAAGCCATCTTCCTGTTCTTTCTTCGTCCCATTGTTTCTGCCATCTACTTGTCACATATTGTTTTATTAACTTCATATCAATCCGGATTGCATTCCCACCACATACTGGACTGAAAAATGAATAAGAAACAGAAAAAGAAAAGGAAACCTGAAGTAATAGATAGATGACCCCCAATTTTATTAATACCTTAATTAGGTGAAATCTTTATCTTTTCTATGCGGAACATTTTAGTTGTATACGTGTTTTCTGATTTAAGGATGAATCTCAAATGCACGGATATGAGAGGATTATGATCTCTTAACAAAGTATCCAACTCCTCATTCCTTTTCACACCCATGCATGGTGGCACCCAAAGTAATCCTACGTCTGACAAACCTCTGATACCGTATACTTCTTAAACAGGGGTCACCAAACACTATCCTGGAGGGCCAGTGTCCTCGAGAATAAGGTGTTATTTGAGGGGACAGCCATTCATAGTGGTGTCCGAAACCATAGTGGACGTTATTCAATGCACTCATTCACACTATTCCACATGCACCACAATAACATGTATACAACCGATGTACGCTCAACGGCTGTTCGAATTCACTCACTCATTTTCATTCACTCCTTCAAGTGAACAGTATTAGTGGACTAGCGTATGGAATAGTGAATGAGGGTTTAGGGGGCGATTTCGGATTCAGCCAAGGTGTTCAGGGTTGCTTGATAATTACAGACAGGTGTGTTGGAGCAGGGTTGAAAATTGAAGTCTGCAGGATGGTAGCAGGGTTGGAGACCCCTTGTCTATACAAATCATAATCTTTTTGGTTATTTCTTCCACCCACTGCTGTGGTAGAGCAGGGGTTCCCATGTTCCCATTTCGTATTTTGGAGTCTCTACTGCAGGGTTCTCCAACCCTGCTCCTGGAGAGCAACTGAAGAGCTACTGTCTTACTGTCCTCGATTTCAGTTCCAACCCTGCTCCAACACACTTTTAAAATGCAGAAATTATGTAAATAAAATATTATAAACAAAAAATAACAATTTGTTATTTTAAAAATAGCCTTGGATATTTCACCCGCAGCCTGCTCTAGCCGGATTCCCGACCTGCAGATGAACCACTAATGATGTAGGCAAAATATTTTCCCACCATCGAATATTAGCAAATGTGTAAATTAATTATATAAAACTATACTGTCAGTACACAGTAGTTACACAAATGAATTAGAACAATCAATGCATTTATTTCCATTCAAAGGGATAGAAACCAAATCAATATCAGTGGACTTAAACGATTCCTTATCCTGTCGCCCTCTAGTGGGCAACGCTAATATGACAGCCTTCATCTTTTAGTTGAAATGGCTGATAGTTTCGAGCTATAGTTATAATACCAAAAATTCAATTATAATATATGTATGAATTTCTGATGCTCGGGAGGAGAAGAGCAAATTCTAAACTGATCAGGGTTGGAGCTAAACTCTGTAGGAAAGTGGACCTTGAGGACCAGACCTGACAACCCCTCCTGAGCATCAGAAATTCATACATCTATGTATCAGGACGACGTGTGTATCAGGCGTCTTTTTAGGCGCCGTACAGAGGGACGACGTATGTATCAGGCATCTTATGGCGACGTACAGAGAGACGGCATGTGTATCAAGCGTCTTTTTAGGCGCCGTACAGAGGGACGGCGTATGTATCAGGCGTCTTATGGCGACATACAGAGAGACGACGTGTGTATCAGGCGTCTTATGGCGACGTACAGAGAGACGGCGTGTGTATCAAGCGTCTTATTAGGTGACATACAGAGAGACGACGTGTGTATCAGGCGTCTTATTAGGTGACATACAGAGAGACGACGTGTGTATCAGGCGTCTTATTAGGCGACGTACAAAGCGACGACGTGTGTATCAGGCGTCTTAATAGGCGCCGTACAGAGAGACGCCGTGTGTATCAGGCTTCTTATTAGGCGACGTACAGAGGGACGATGTGTGAATCAGGCGTCTTATTAGGCGACGTACAGAGAGACGACGTGTGTATCAGGCGTCTTATTAGGCGACGTACAGAGGGACGCCGTGTGTATCAGGCATCTTATTAGGTGCCGTACAGAGGGACGACGTGTGTATCAGGCGTCTTATTAGGCGACGTACAGAGGGACGACGTGTGTATCAGGCTTCTTATTAGGCGACGTACAGAGGGATGACGTGTGTATCAGGCGTCTTATTAGGCGGCGTACAGAGGGACGACAAGTGTATCAGGCGTCTTATTAGGTGCCGTACAGAGGGACGACGTGTGTATCAGGCGTCTTATTAGGTGCCGTACAGAGGGACGACGTGTGTATCAGGCTTCTTATTAGGTGCCGTACAGAGGGACGACGTGTGTATCAGGCTTCTTATTAGGCGACGTACAGAGGGACGACGTGTGTATCAGGCGTCTTATTAGGCGACGTACAGAGGGATGACGTGTGTATCAGGCGTCTTATTAGGCGACGTACTGAGGGACGACAAGTGTATCAGGCGTCTTATAAGGCGATGTGCCTAGTTCATTTTTTTATGCATTTCTCACATACGTGACGTCGCCGCCGGTCTGTCGTCTCTGTCAATCCCATTCAAAAATAGACACGGACTGACGGCAACGGAAGGGTAGACTGCTCCTTCTCCTTCTTCAGGGTACTCTTAGAAATGGCACTATCTACTCGTCATAGTTCGGATGTTTGATTTTGGCACATGTGGATAAACGTCTGGATAACGTACGTGTGGATAAACGCCTGGATAATGCATGTGTGGATAAACGCCTGGATAACGTACGTGTGATAAACGTCTGATAACGTACATGTGGATAAACATCTGGATAACGTACGTGTGGATAAACTCCTGGATAATGCACATGTGGATAAACGCCTGGATAATGCACGTGTGGATAAACGCCTGGATAACGTACGTGTGATAAACGTCTGGATAACGTAGGTGTGATAAACGCCTGGATAACGTACGTGTGGATAAACGCCTGGATAACGTACGTGTGATAAACATCTGATAACGCACATGTGGATAAACGCCTGAACAACGCACGTGTGGATAAATGTCTGGATAACGCATGTGTGGATAAATGCCTGGAGAACGTACGTGTGGATAAACGCCTGGATAATGTACGTGTGATAAACGTCTGGATAGCGTACGTGTGGATAAACGTCTGGATAATGCATGTGTGGATAAACGCCTGGATAACGCACGTGTGGATAAACGCCTGGATAACGTACGTGTGGATAAATGCCTGGATAATGTACATGTGATAAACGTCTGGATAATGCATGTGTGGATAAACGTCTGGATAATGCACATGTGGATAAACGTCTGGATAACGTACGTGTGGATAAACGCCTGGATAATGTACGTGTGATAAACGCCTGGATAACGCACGTGTGGATAAACGCCTGGATAACGTACGTGTGGATAAACGCCTGGATAACGTACATGTGATAAACGTCTGGATAACGTACGTGTGGATAAACGCCTGGATAATGTACGTGTGATAAACGTCTGGATAATGCATGTGTGGATAAACGCCTGGATAATGTACGTGTGATAAACGTCTGGATAACGTAGGTGTGGATAAACGCCTGGATAACGTACGTGTGGATAAACGCCTGGATAATGCACATGTGGATAAACGTCTGGATAACGTACGTGTGGATAAACGCCTGGATAATGTACGTGTGATAAACGCCTGGATAACGCACGTGTGGATAAACGCCTGGATAACGTACGTGTGGATAAACGCCTGGATAACGTACATGTGATAAACGTCTGGATAACGTACGTGTGGATAAACGCCTGGATAATGTACGTGTGATAAACGTCTGGATAATGCATGTGTGGATAAACGCCTGGATAATGTACGTGTGATAAACGTCTGGATAACGTACGTGTGGATAAACGCCTGGATAACGTACGTGTGGATAAACGCCTGGATAACGTACATGTGATAAACGTCTGGATAACGTAGGTGTGGATAAACGTCTGAATAACGCACGTGTGGATAAACGCCTGGATAACGCACGTGTGGATAAACGCCTGGATAACGCACGTGTGGATAAACGCCTGGATAACGCACGTGTGGATA
The DNA here is from genome assembly GCF_949319135.1 of Squalius cephalus. Classification (NCBI taxonomy): domain Eukaryota; kingdom Metazoa; phylum Chordata; class Actinopteri; order Cypriniformes; family Leuciscidae; genus Squalius; species Squalius cephalus. Next base: position 10,860,380 of record NC_137134.1, read on the forward strand.
AACGCCTGGATAACGTACGTGTGATAAACATCTGATAACGCACATGTGGATAAACGCCTGAACAACGCACATGTGGATAAACGCCTGGATAACGCACGTGTGGATAAACGCCTGGATAACGTACGTGTGATAAACATCTGATAACGCACATGTGGATAAACGCCTGAACAACGCACGTGTGGATAAATGTCTGGATAACGCACGTGTGGATAAATGCCTGGAGAACGTACGTGTGGATAAACGCCTGGATAATGTACGTGTGATAAACGTCTGGATAGCGTACGTGTGGATAAACGTCTGGATAATGCATGTGTGGATAAACGCCTGGATAAAGTACGTGTGGATAAACGCCTGGATAATGTACGTGTGATAAACGTCTGGATAATGCATATGTGGATAAACGTCTGGATAATGCATGTGTGGATAAACGTCTGGATAATGCACGTGTGGATAAACGCCAGGATAACGTACGTGTGGATAAACGCCTGGATAATGTACGTGTGATAAACGTCTGGATAATGCATATGTGGATAAACGTCTGGATAATGCATGTGTGGATAAACGTCTGGATAATGCATGTGTGGATAAACGTCTGGATAACGCACGTGTGGATAAACGCCTGGATAATGTAAGTGTGGATAAACGTCTGGATAACGCATGTGTGGATAAACGCCTGGAGAACGTACGTGTGGATAAATGCCTGGATATTAATACTTACTAAATTCTATTATCTTTACTATTGTACCTTTTTAATTTGGGATATGATCATAACACACACTGTTTTCATGTTTTTGTGGGTTGTACAACAGTGTAGACAATATTAGTAAAATCTCATTTATACCATATATGCATATAAAGTGGAAAATGCTCCAAGTGTTAGTCAAGTCATTGATCTTTTTTTGTGTGTTTAAAAGTGATATTGCTAGGTAAATCAAAAACAGAAGCAAGGTAAAAAAAGAAAGAAAAAAAAGGTAGCCTATTCATTTATTTTTTAACTGGTCATTGACTGATTTTAACTTACCTGTTAAACGTAATGTGTTATGGGTTTCTCTGTCTGCTCTATTCTGCATGTCACCTCAATCAAAACCATCTGATTCAGATCAGCTCATTAATAGGGACTTTACAAAAGAGACATGTAAAATGTGTAGATTAGACATGTAGACATGTAGACATGCATCTTAGACATGTAGTCCAGTGTTTCCTAACTCAGGTCCTGGAGGCACAACAGCATTGCACGTTCTTGATGAAGTCTCCCTCCTTATGTCTTGCAGTAAGACATAAGGAGGGAGTTGATTATGAAGAGTTGGAAAATGGGTTGTGTTTGGTGTGCTCGAGGAACAGGGTTGGGAATCAGTGATGTTGCCTTTTTTATTTGGTAAAATACAGTATCTAAAAATGTCTACAAAAAAAAAATGTGATAATCATGATTTAAAGGGAGTGCAACATGATAGTTTGTATGTACAATATGTAAATTAAATTTCTCTCATCTTACATCAAGTAACCGTTAGTGTGTAGGCCTACTGTAAGTGTAGTGTAAGTGTAAAGTATTTTTGTAAGATTTTGCACTGTTTCTCAAGTATTTGTATGTTAATAACCCTTGAACCACAGGGGCTAGAAACAAAATGATTGTTCCACTGAATCACATACGCAGGGGTGCAACTGTCCATTTGCTTTAAATTGTTATTGCTTTTGTTGTTTTGGCTCATGGAACCTTTTATTCAAATAAATAAGCTACAAAATTTTACATAGGCCTACCAGTGACTAAACCCTAACCGATACCGTAGCGAAACTAGGCTACTATAGCCAAAGACTTTACTATAGTCAGATAATTCACTAAGCAAAAGCAAACACTAAGAAATAAAATAAGAACACAAACTTAATTACAAGCAAGGAGTGCAAGCAGGAGCACTGTCTTCATTGACAGGAACTTAAGCTCCACAGCCTGCAAAGGCTCAAAGGGAGCACTCCGCAGGGCAGTTAAAACCACTGAGAGATCCCAAGAGGGTACGAGAGGAGGGCGAGGAGGATTCAGTCTCCTCGCTCCTCTCAGGAACCTGATGACCAGGTTGTGCTTTCCAATGGACTTACCCTCAACTGCATCATGATGTGCGGCGATAGTGGCAACATATACTTTAAGGGTGGAGGGAGACAGCCTTCTCTCCAACCCTTCTTGCAGGAAGGAAAGCACGACACTGATCGGGCATTTACTAGGGTCTTCTCGGTGAGAAGAGCACCAGGTGACGAAGAGGTTCCACTTCAACGCATAGGCATGTCTTGTGGACAATGCTCTAGCGGAAGTGATGGTAGCCACCACCGGTGGTGGTAGGGTACTCAAACCTGCCTCGACCTGTCCAGGAGCCACATGTGGAGATTCCAAAGATCGGGACGAGGGTTCCTTCCTCAGAGGAATTGGCCAGGGAGGGGCTGTCACGAGGAGCATGAGTTCAGAGAACCAAGTCTGGGTGGGCCAATCAGGTGCAACCAGAAGGACCTGTTCCTCGTCCTCCCTGTTCTTGCACAGGGTCTGTGTGAGAAGGCTCACCGGGGAAAACGCATACTTGCGGAGGCCCTGTGGCCAGCTGTGCGCCAGTGCATCCGTACCGAGCGTGCCCTCGGTCAGGGAGTAAAACAGGCTGCAATGGGAAGAGTCGTGGGAGGCAAACAGATCTACCTGTGCGTCGCCGAACTGTTCCCAAATCAGCTGAACCGACTGGGGATGGAGTCGCCATTCTCCAGGGAGGGGCTGAAGCCGAGAGAGCTCGTCGGCTGCAGAGTTCAGGTCTCCGGGAATATACATGGCTCGAAGCGACCTCAGATGCTTCTGACTCCATAAGAGGAGGTGGCGGGCGAGTTGCGACATATGGCGGGAGCGTAGACCACCTTGACGGTTGATGTACGCTACAGTCGCGTTATTGTCCGATCAGACTAGTACGTGCTGGTTCTTGAGCAACGCATGGAAGCGGTACAGAGCGAGACGTACAGCCAGCAACTCGAGGCAATTGACAAGCCAGATGGTGCTCAAATCATACCCCCTCCTAATGCATGTAACAATCGTGACGCTGCTCTGGTCTCTTGTCTATGGGCCAGACTGCTTATACTACAGAGAGCCTAATCACTCGAACGGGCACCTCTTTGAATCCGATATGGCATTAAGATACTCGTCATCCTATCTCCATTGCCTTGGAAACAAAGTTTACAAATTTCCAGATGTTCTCCGCGCGCACCAACATCTCGGTCTGCTGCGTCGTCCCAAATATTTACACAGGGGCTCTGGTCGGAAGTTTGCTCGCTACAACCACACTAACAACATCGATTCACTATGGAGTCTGTCTCGTAGAGAGACGCGGCCTGCTGCGGGGCGAACTGCCGACGTTGAGAACCTACACGCCATAAAACTGTTAAAAGCTTCCTCAGACTATCCTACTTTCAGAAATACCCAGTTTGGTCTGCTTAATGTGCGGTCTCTGAACAAGAAAGCAACTTTTATTAATGATGTCATTACTGATGCTGGTATTGATTTATTTTGTTTGACTGAAACTTGGCAGATACCAAATGATTTTATTACATTGAATGAAGCTACCCCCATATGATATCATATGAAGTTATGAGTTTGTTGCTAAGCCACGTTTCACTGGCCGGGGTGGTGGCCTTGCTGTGATCTTCCGCTCATGCTTTAGGGTTCTATCAGTGCCTGTCCAGGATTATTTATCGTTTGAATGTCTTGCTCTGAAATTCACTGGTGGGGCACCGCTCCTGTTATTACTTGTTTATCGACCTCCAAAAATGTCTTCTGCTTTTATTAACGAGTTTTCAGAGTTACTCTCATCTGTCAGCCCTATGTACTCATCCATCCTGGTGCTTGGTGATTTCAATATACATGTTGATTCTGGAAACTGTAATTTTGCTGAACACTTTTTAAACCTGCTGGACTGTTTCGATCTCACTCAGCATGTTGACTTCCCTACCCATTCAAAAATCCATATATTAGATCTTGTCTGCACTGCTGGCATCATGCCAACTCACGTATGCCCCAAAGATCTTTTTGTGTCCGACCATAGAGCCATTATGTTCAAACTTGCTGTTCCTGAGCCTCTCCATCGCCAACGACCCTCTCGTTCCATCACATATAGGAACACAAAGAACATCAACTCAGCTGCCCTCTTAGACACTCTAAATTCAAAACTCAGCTCAGAGTCATTGGATGTCTGTACTGATGACTTAGTCCTGCTGTACAATACACATCTTGCTGACTCCCTCAATCTTCTTGCACCCCTGAAGACACGCCAAGTCTCCTTTACTCAGTCTGCCCCATGGTTTACACCGGAGCTTCGTAAAATAAAGGCGGCTGGACGTCAGCTGGAGCGACTTAGTCGGAAGACTGGCCTAACGGTTCATGCCCTGGCTTACAATGACCATGTCACTACCTACAAAGAGTCTCTTAACCGGGCTAAAACCTTGTATTACACCTCCATCATAGACAAAGGTCGTCATAATCCGAGAGCCCTCTTTTCCACTATTAATAAGCTAACCCAACCGAATAAATCTTTTCCACTTACCCCATCCACTGAACTGTGTTGTGAATTTCTGGTTTTCTTTAACAGTAAAATTAATTTGATATACCAACAGCTTCAAACAACTCACTCCCCCCAAGATGAGGCCCCACCTTTCCCCTCCCCCTCCCCCTGTGCTACGCTAAACAGGTCCTTCTCTGCCTTTACACCTGTTGACGAACGGGATGTTCATGACCTTGTCACTAAGTCTAGGCCTACCACCTGCCTCTTTGACCCTATGCCGACTGCACTGATTAAGGTCTGCCTTCCTGCCATCTCACCCCTCCTGGTACAAATAATAAATTCCTCCCTTTATTCGGGCTCTGTTCCTGTGCTTCTCAAAAAGGCAGCTATCACCCCTGTTTTGAAAAGGTCTGGAGCAGCCGTTGAGGATTATAAGAACTATCGGCCCATTTCTAACCTACCTTTCCTTGCAAAACTCCTTGAACGCTCGGTTGCAAAACAGCTCCAAGAGTACCTAAATTGTCATGGTTTTTGGGAGAAGTTTCAGTCAGGATTCAGGGCCATGCACAGTACTGAGACTGCCCTTGTGAAGGTAGTCAATGACTTACTATTGGCTGCTGACTCTGGCCATGTCAGTATTCTTATTCTCCTTGACCTCACAGCTGCCTTTGACACTATCTGCCATAACCTCCTACTTTCTCGACTGGAGGCGTTACTCGGTATCACTGGTGTTCCACTGTCTTGGTTCAAATCTTACCTTACTGACAGACAACAGTTTGTTTCGATTGGGAATTACAGATCTCCAAATTCAACCCTGTCACATGGTGTCCCCCAGGGTTCTGTTCTTGGCCCCCTGCTTTTCACAATCTACATCCTTCCCCTTGGCCAGATAATACAACACTATGGTCTCAATTTTCATTGCTATGCTGACGACACACAGATTTACATTCACACCAAACCCGCCAATATACTATCATTATCCAATCTGGTTCATTGCTTAAACGCCATAAACAACTGGATGACTCAAAATTTTCTCAAACTAAATCAAGACAAGACAGAGGCTATTCTTATTTCCACACCCAACATTCTTAACCCTCAGAGGTCGGAGATCACGCCGGCGTGATCTGCTCGCTTTTTTCCTTATGAGTTTAATTGAGACCCAAAATACTCTTTTGACTTTGATTTTACAAAACAAGTTTCATACATCAATCGATTCTGTTAAATGTGTATTATTTTTGTGTATACTCACAATAAAAACATAGTGTTGTGCTTTTCGACAAATAAAGAAAAATAAACACGAAGCGAGTTCTGCCTTCTTTCTGTCCGTGTAGTCCATTCTGAAACGCGTCCGAAAATGAATCATAACTCAGCGAATACTTCTCACACAGGCACGTGAGATATGTCTTTATGAAGCTTTAAATCTCCTCTTTTAAATGAAGTAATTTATATAAAAAACAAATGTTTTCAATTCATGTAATCCGTTTGAAAGCAAGGAGAGGTACCGTTTTTCCTTCTGCTTCATTATCTCTATAATGTGCTGAGGCCGCCCCTCCCCCGGCGCGATTCACATGTAAATAGTTAGATGATCTAGTATGCATCGCATACGCCCCTCGATCAATGCCATAAAAAGTTTCTTCATCAGACTTACTGATAGTTCATCGCGTTTTGAGTATGAAACGCTTCTCCGGTAATAAAGACGCCCTTCAGATGATTCTGGACAGCGAGGAAGAATGCACCTTTTCCTCAGAGGACGAACGGCAGCATAATAGAGCGAATTCCGCCGAGAACACAATTTCGGAGTAAGTTTTACTTAAAAGTCTTTTGTCTTTTATTTTTCGTGTTCGCATGTATGAGGAAAAAACAATATTACGTGACAGTTCTCCATTATGGACGCGAGCGCTCTAAAAAAAGCACTAAAAGACTTTCAAACTTTCACAGAGACCTCAAAACAGAAAGTACAAATCCTTTCTTTAAAACGAATTTCGTTTTGTATCAATTGTATCTTACTTTTAATAATTTTTTCATTAACAAATTTCCTGGATTTAAACTGCAAATTAACATTTATATTTCTTATAATAAAAATGAAAGACCTATGTTACAGACATATGAAAGACAACATTTCGTTGATTAGTTTTGGATAGATTATACATTTTTAATGTAAAATATCTGCCACCTCAAATAAGCTTTTGTTTGCCAATATTTGCTTATGTTAAATATAATATGTTTTGTCAAAAATAAAGTTATCAAATAATCAATCAAATCCTTAACTTTGAAATATGTATGATAAAATGTATACTTTAGTTTTTACAAAGAAAGATTACACTTGAATTGTTGTTGTAATTGTAACCTTTTTAATAAAAAAATAGGTAGATGTAAACAAACTATTAAAAGGTAAATATAAGCCTTTTCTTTAAATAACTTTTATTGTGTTTTATTATTGACAAATTTGGGGAGAGCATAAATATTCCAAAACTGAAAATACAGTATGAGAATTAACTGCACAATTACTAGTTTTCCTTGGATATTATAGGCCAAATTGCAAGCACAATATGTGGAAAAATAAAAAAGAATTGAGATGCTTCCAACTGTTGCTCTTGCATTCTTGTGGCTCAGTGACTCACCTGAATGAATGGCTAATTAAGTATGCGGGCCCCATTGTCTCCTCAGGTGTGAACCACTACATATGCATGACCGTAGACGCCCACTCCGCATATTGCCTTTCCAAACAGAAAGTGCTTTGCAAAATTCAAATCAATGTATTGTGTTATGTGAATGATAAGGCAGGGTGATTTTCACTTTATTTTGAAGAAAAAACACTAGGCAATGACATCTTTTAGACAAAAGTCTTATTGGCACATATTTAGAATGTGTTTTATGGCCTTATTTCAGAAACTTTAGTTTTTAGTTTTTTCAATAACCACGCATAAACATTATTCTCTCAAAAATGCAGACATGTACATTCTTGTTGCTCACATTTCATGGTAGTCCTGTTTGTGCTAAATAGTGTGTAATTTTTTTTTGCCATTAATATGTTTATAAGCAACTGAAAAAAGCAAAAATGTCAGGGCATGTCAGAACATCTCAAGGACCCCAAAAACACCTTAGACCCCAGAGGGTTAAGAAACTTGAAAATCTGCAGGTATCTATTCCTGGTTATTTCACTACAACAAATTCTGAAATTCGAAATCTAGGAGTAATATTCGATCCGACCCTCTCTTTTGAGTCACACATTAAAAATATCACCAGAGCATCTTTCTTCCATCTCAAAAGCATCTCCAAACTCCGCCCCTCCCTCAGTTCATCTGCAGCAGAAACACTAATACATGCATTTATAACGTCAAGGCTAGACTACTGCAATGCCTTACTTTACGGCATCCCGGAAAAAACCCTCAATAGGTTGCAGCATGTTCAAAATTCTGCTGCTAGACTACTCACCCGCACACGGCCCTGGGATCACATTACCCCTATCCTACAGCAATTACACTGGCTTCCTGTCCACTATCCCATACACTACAAAAACCTTCTACTTGTCTATAAATCTCTACATAATCTAGCCCCATCTTACCTATTTGATCTTCTCACCCCATACACGACCTCACGCACCCTTCGTTCTACTGATACATGCCTCTTATACGTCCCTACATCTCGCCTCCGCACCATGGGCGACAGGGCGTTCAGCGTGGTAGGCCCCAAACTGTGGAATGCTCTGCCACTTGAGTTGCGCCAATGCACAGGTTTATCCACTTTTAAAACTAAATTAAAAACCCATCTTTTTAGCCTAGCTTTCCTGCAGTCCCATAATTTGACTTGATTGATCTGATTTTACACCTTGTGCGTAGTGTACTTCTATGTCTTGTGTGTGCATGATAATATTTTAAACCCTGTATGTTCTTTATGTTTATGTCTTTATATTTCCTTGTCTCTGCCTATCCAAACTGTACAGTGTCCTTGGGTACCTTGAAAGGCGCTTTTCCAAATAAAATTTATTATTATTATTATTATGCCAAAGGCGCTGGGGTCCTGTCCAGGAGCCCGCGGCAGCATGTCCATTGCACACGGCACCCCAGCCCGTGGTGGAGGCATCTGTTGAGACAACAACATGCCTAGAAACTTGTTCTAAGGGCACTCCGGCCTGTAGAAAGCTGAGGTTCATCCACGGAGTGAACGTCTGACGACAGGTCGGAGTAACTGGTACTCGGTTACGTGCCGTGTTGCCATGCCCACCTCGGGACTCGATCGCGTAGCCAGTGCTGAAGCGGTCTTATATGAAGCAACCCTAGCGGTGTGGCTGCCGCTGCGGATGCCATATGCCCCAGGAGCCTCTGAAAGGATTTCAGTGGAACCGCACTCTTGCTCTGGATGTGACGCAGGCAAGTCAGCAGTGACTGCACGCGCTCACTCGTAAGCTGCGCGCACATGGCGACCGAGTCGATTTCCATACCGAGAAAAGAGATCCTCTGCACGGGGCAGAGTTTGCTCTTCTCCCAGTTGACCCGAAGGCCCAGGCGAGCTAAGTGCTGGAGCAAAAATCCAAATTTTTTTTGGATCAGGGTCGATTTTCTGCGTTTTTTGCATCCGTAGCTAGCATTTTGAATGGTGTTTTGACAATTTAAGGTCCTTTCACACTGGACACAATTTTGACGCACGAATAATTCGCGCAATGGTTTTATTTTTTGATCAGCTGTTTGTGTAATGAGTGCTTCCACACCGAACGCGAATGTGTTGCGGCGAAAAAACAACTTTTATTTTTTTCCGCTTCGATGTCGATTTTTTTTTTTACTTTTGCGCAACAGAAAAGGCTTCAGCCAATCACATACAAGGACAACGATTTGAAAGACAATGTGTGGCGTAGCATTGCCAACCAACTCGGTTATCACCACTGTGAGTATGTTGTGTGTTAGTTGTTGTATAGTCCTGACATTTGGGATAGAAAGCTAACACTATTATCGTCAAAGATAGAGATAGAGACCGTGTTTACTTTGAACATGTAACAAAATGTAGTGAGACTATTTAGGGCTGCTTTTAGTATACTATACATTCTTTGTGTGATATCTACAGTTTCCAGTCGAATGATTTTAACTTGTTACTTCGTGTGTTACATTACAAAACGCACTGTTTAGTTGAAGACTCAAAAAAAACTGTGGAAAAATCTCAGGGACACCTATGTGAGAAAAAGGAGAGAGGAAAAGGAAACTGAAAGTGGACATTAGCATACTCCCCTTCAGACTCTGTTCTTTAAGATTGGGTGCACCCAAAACCTTCTTTTCTGTCTTTTAAAGAAAATGAAAAGCTCGTCTTCACTGGATGATGATGAAGAAGTGTCCATGTTTTCTCAGCTGTCGGCGTGAAAGTTTTGGAATGTTGAAGCTCTGAATGTCACAGACGTCGCAAATTCGCGTCGCAGCTGATGTGAATGGTTTTGACGCAAACTATTCGCACACGAACTATTCGCTTTTTCGTTTCGCTTTTTCGTTACGCATCCAGTGAGAAAGGGCCTTTAGAGCCACCGAATCACAAATATTCACGAATACGAAAAAACGCATGTGACTCAGTGTGCAAGGACCTTTACTCTGAACATTATCACAATGGACTACAAGTTTGGTCTTTCGCCAAATCCCATACAGAAATGTAATATATCTATTCCCCTACATCAGAGCAGTTGTCAGAGGGCTATCAGACTCTCTCACATCCACCAGTCAGCGATCCCTCTCACCAGCAGTGTTGCCAGATTGGGACGGTGATTTCCAGCCCAAAAGCTCAAAAAATGCCCAAAATGTTACTGCCAAAATAATGTGATATAATTTCATTACCATGTCATTCAAGGTTGATAAGCACAATTTGTATCTCCTTAAAACAAAATAATGATGATAAATAAAATAAATAAATAAATAAATAAATAAATACATTTACCAGGAAAACAGACCAAAACAGGGCAATAATTAAGGAGAATTAGCCATATGATTAAAATGTCCAGGTGGACACTGTCAAAACGGCAATCAAGAAATGAACCGATGAGTTTAACCCTCGGAAGTACACATTGCAGAACATAATGCAGAATTTAGCAGTCAAAACGCATTCATCGTTGACTCAAACCTTTTTCAGCAGCTGTCAGGGTCGAGTAGAGTGCATGCAGTCTGGATGGTGTAAAAGTTGCAGATGTCTGGTTAGGCTAGTGTGCACATGACCATGGACAGGAGTCGTCCCATATTTGATTTCAATTCAAGTCATTCAACTGTGCTCTCCTCTCAGAGTTATAGTCACCATCGATATCTCCCACCACGTGTGCGTTTTTAGAGTCGCTCACTATCTCACTCTTTACTGTGTAGATACAATTACTGTATAGTAGGCTATATCACTTTGGAATTAGCGATCACTTTGAATATACAACTTATCACACTCAATCGCATCTGCCTGCTGATCGCTGATTGGCTAAAAGTGATGCTCGTCGGTGATGTCAACACCAACGCCAGCTGACTCTGCATGGGCGTGTGTGTTTAATGTCATGATGACTGGTTTTATGGACTCTACATGCACACTTTAGTTTAGTTTTTTAACCAAATAGACTTTAAAATGTAGATATTTGAAAACCGCCGAACTGACCCCAAACCAGCCCAAATTTTGCCCGCTTTTTTACCCGCACAATCAAATTAAAAACCGCCCAATTTTGGTCACTAATCACACTCACACACCTTAGCGTCTGGCCTTGAACTAGGAAACGATTTCTCTACGATTCCTGTTCAGCTACAAGATTATCTACCCTGTGCTCTCTTCTCGTGTTTCCCTATGAAGTTCCCTGCGGATTAATACCAGCACTACTTGCTCCTGTGTCAAGATGCAGAGGTGTGTGCTCCGTCTACCTGCTGTCCATCCGCCAACCTGACAATCTAAGACAAAGACTGTGTTTATCATCTTTCTGCTTATCTTCATCGCCAGTAACCTGCTTCTCACCAGTTCACAGTGCCTGCTGTGTGTCCAAAATAAAGTGTTTATCTGGATTCACTTACACCTGTCCAGTCTCTATTTCCTGACAGAAGTTTTGTCGAAACCACACAATATATTTAAATTAAACAAAATTCTGAGACAATTTTTGCATTATGAAAATGTGGAAACTCCACACGTGTTTGTTTTGCCACTAAACATCTGAACAAACAGCCAGTCAGACATGCACATTTATTGATTTGTTCATCAAGCGATCATCAGATGTTTTTCTTTAAGCATGAGCCTTTGCAGTGGCATTTTAGTCAAATGTAAATCTATGTCACCAGGGGCCTGTTTCAGAAAGGAGGTTAAGTGAAAACTCTGAGTATGTTAACCCTGAAATGAGGGAAACTCTGGGTTTTCTGTTTCAGAATGGGAGGTATGTCAAACCTGAGAAAGCAGAGTAAGTCAAGCCCGTTTCTGAAAGAGAGGTAACTTATACTCGGAGTCAGTTACCATGGTAACTTACTCTGTGAACCTAACCTGGTCGGGAGCAGGTTTTCTTTGGTAAACCCAGAGTTCCCTTTCGTTGTCACTCACGCAGGGGGTATATAAGGAAGTGCGCGAGCAACATGCAGTTTATGTTTTCGCTTCGGAGCCAAGTTCAGTACTTCACTCCACAAGCCTTTTGAATGTCATCTCAAATCTCTTCGAGACGAGCGGCTCTTCAGAGTGTTGGTGTGACGGCGGGTTCCAGCAAGATCGCATTTCCTGCTGCTGGTCTGTGCAGTGATCTGCCGACAATGAGTGTGTTTTCTCCCTGGGCGTTTCGGTACTCTGTTGAGCTTTTTCAATCTCTAAAAGAGCTGCACGCGGCACGTCTTTTTAAAGACGGTTCGCCCGTGTATTTCTGTTCCTGGATGTGTGTGCGCATCTGCCTAATGGTCGCGAGCGCTGTTTCGCGTGTTGGGCTTAATCACGCTTGGCAGCGCTCGTGGATGAGTCATGTTTTCATTGCGGGAACATGACCATCGTGATGTTTATAGATCGAGACTCAATGATCTCTCTGTGAGTAGAGTCCCCTCTGCCACACCCCAATTTATCTCTTCCTCGAGAGGGGATACTTTGGCTGGTGGCCAGGGTGGTCTGAGGGTTACGGTGTGGCACAACAACCGACGAGTCATTCCTCGGGCCACACCCCCCTCCACATTGCAAACCGTGGAGCTTCTGTATATGCCTGGTGTCCTTCGGGGACCCAGTGTTTTATTCGGGGCTCCGGCAGATGATCTCATGTCACTCACAGCATCTCAAGGCGGGCTTGATTTCTCTGGAAATGAAGTTCGGCTGCGTTGCCTCCCACGGGAGTGCCATCGTTGCCGGGACTGATTCAGAGCTGTCAGCCATGCTTTCCCGGACAGCTGAAAGCATCGGTTGGAGTGGCGCTGCCCTCCCCCCGAGCGCTGTAGGCTTCGTTCGGATGTGCATTAGGACTCCGCTCCGCGAGAGTCCACGTGACTTTTCGCGGCCCGCGGCCGTCCTCCGCCTTCGCTGCTTCGATCGCGCAGCGATCATGGTCTGTATGTTCTCTGTCACTATCGTGACACAGTCATGCAGTGCTGTGTGTCGCCTGCGCCTTCACTGCAGTGCTGTCCCGGGAGTTCTGTCTGAACCGGCCGCAGTGGAACGCTAGTCCTTCCCTGGCCAACCCTGACAGAACGCGGAAACTCTAACCACGCCCCCATCCTGGGACGCTATGCCTCCCATGCCGGGCCTGGTTGTCCCGCCACGCACACTACTGACCTCGCTCAGGCGACATCGGTACCTGCGTGATCCTGGGTCAGGTGATGCCCACTAATGTGGTCCAGACATGGGCTTAGCCAGGTTGATGTGGGGCGGTCTAAGAATTAATTTTCTCAACCTCCCCATGTCCCGGGCTGGGCTCTTTGGCGGTGTGGCTTCGACCACCTGAAGCAGACTCGGGTCCTGCACCGATGGTCATCCATCCGTGCGGCCTCCTCAGTCTGATTCCCGCCAAGCCCTCCTCCATGCGGCTGCTCCCCTCGGGCCTGCATCGGACCTGAGCAGGAGGAAGCCGCAGGAGGGCGGCGCTGCCCGTCTCCGCCCCTTAGACTGCCACGCCAGCCTAAGCAGCACCCTTGAGGCGGGCAGCCTGGTCGGCGGGGTGGTTGAGGACTGCGCCCAACAGTCTTCGATCAATCCAGAAGCAGACTGAGGCTTCTGCACTGACGGTCATCCATCGGTGTGGTCTGCTTAGTCTGCTTCCCGCCGACGCCGCCTCCTTGCGGCTCCTCCCCTCGAGCCTTCACTGGCCTGAGTACAAGGAGGTCGCTGGAGGCTGGCACCGCCTGTCTCTGCCCCTTAGCCGGATAACACCTGGCTGAGCAGCACAAACCTGAGACAGGCAGCTTGGAGTCAGGGCTCAGTTCTTCAGGAGCTGGTAGCAGGACCACTCCTTCCCCCGCTGGAGGGCTGGGGCAGAATCTCTACAAAAGAACTGATGCTCTTTCTCTGAGCCCCAAGAGGCTGTGGATGACAGCAAACTTGAACCGCTCCCTTCACAGGCTGCCGTTCAAGATGCTCACGGCCAAACGCCTTTTCGAATGCGTACGGCCACAGGATTGGTTTGCAGCGATCGACCTGAAGGACGCCTACTTCCATGTCTCCATTCTTCCTCGACACAGACCGTTTCTTCGGTTTGCTTTCGAGGGGCAGGCATACCAGTACGCGGTTCTCCCTTTCGGGCTAGCCCTGTCTCCTCGCGTCTTCACGAAGGTCGTCGAGGCAGCCCTTGTTCCCCTACGAGAACACGGGGTTCGCATCCTGAACTATCTCGACGACTGGCTGATTCTAGCTCACTCTCGAGACCAGGTTTGCGAACACAGGGACCTAGTGCTCCGGCACCTAGCTCGTCTGGGCCTTCGGGTCAACTGGGAGAAGAGCAAACTCTGCCCAGTGCAGAGGATCTCTTTTCTCGGTATGGAAATCGACTTGGTCGCCATGTGCGCGCAGCTTACGAGCTCCATCAGTTCGAGGGCAAGAGTGTGGTTCCACTGAAACTGTTTCAGAGGCTCCTGGGGCATATGGCATCCGCAGCCGCAGTCACGCCGCTCGGGTTGCTTCATATGAGACCACTTCAGCTTTGGCTTCGCGATCGAGTCCCGAGGTGGGCATGGCATCACGGCACGTTCCGAGTCCCAGTGACTCCGGCCTGCCGTCAGACCTTCACCCCGTGGTAGAACCTCAGTTTTCTTCGGGCCGGAGTGCCCTTGGAACGAGTGTCCAGGCATGTTGTTGTATCAACAGATGCCTCCACCATGGGTTGGGGCGCCATGTGCAATGGACATGCTGCCGCGGGCTCCTGGACAGGACCCCAGCGCCTTTGGCATGTCAATTGCCTCGAGTTGTTGGCGGTACGTCTTGCCCTGCACCACTTCCATGCGTTGCTCAGGGGTCAACACGTACTAGTCCGATTGGACAATACCGCGACTGTAGCGTACATCAACCGTCAAGGTGGTCTGCGCTCCCGCCGTATGTCACAACTCGCCCGCCACCTCCTCATATGGAGTCAGAAGCATCTGAGGTCGCTTCGTGCCATTTATATCCCGGGAGACCTGAACCAGGCGGCCGACGAGCTGTCTCGGCTTCGGCCTCTCGCTGGAGATTGGCGACTCCATCCCCAGACGGTTCAGCTGATTTGGGATCAGTTCGGGGACGCACAGGTAGACCTGTTTGCCTCCCACGACTCATCCCATTGCGCCCTGTTTTATTCCCTGACCGAGGGCACGCTCGGCACGGATGCACTGGCGCACAGCTGGCCGCGGGGCCTCCGCAAGTATGCGTTTCCCCCAGTGAGCCTTCTTGCGCAGACCTTGCACAAGATCAGGGAGGACGAGGAGCAGGTAATTTTGGTTGCCCCGTATTGGCCCAACCGCACCTGGTTCTCAGAACTAGTACTCCTCGCGACAGCACCTCCCTGGCCAATTCCTCTGAGGAAGGACCTGCTTTCTCAGGGACGGGGCACCTTATGGCACCCTCGTCCCGATCTTTGGAACCTCCACGTGTGGCTCCTGGACGGGATGAGGCAGGTTTGAGTACCCTACCACCAGCGGTCTTTCCGCTACCATCACTTCCGCTAGAGCATTGTCCACGAGACATGCCTATGCGTTGAAGTGGAACCTCTTCGTCAACTGGTGTTCTTCTAAAAATCTAGAACCCACGAAATGCCCCATCAGTGTTGTGCTTTCCTTCCTGCAAGAAGGGTTGGAGCGAAGGCTGCCTCCCTCCACCCTGAAAGTGTATGTTGCCGCCATTGCCGCACACCACGACGCAGTTGATGGTAAGTCCTTAGGAAACACGACCTGATCGTCAGGTTCCTGAGGGGAGCCAGGAGACTGAATCCTCCTCGTCCTCCCCTCGTACCCTCTTGGGACCTCTCAGTGGTTTTAACTGCCCTGCAGAGTGCTCCCTTTGAGCCTCTGCAATCAGTGGAGCTTAAGTTCCTGTCAATGAAGACAGCGCTCCTGGTTGCATTGGCCTCCATCAAGAGGGTAGGGGACCTGCAGGCATTTTCGGTTGACAAAGCGTGCCTGGAATTCGGACCGGCTAACTCTCACGTGATCCTGAGACCCCGGCCTGGATATGTGCCCAAGGTTCCCACCACACCCTTTAGAGACCAGGTGGTGAACCTGCAAGCGCTGCCTTTGGAGGAGGCAGACCCAGCCTTGGCACTGCTCTGTCCAGTACGCGCACTCCGTGCTTACGTTGACAGGACGCAGTGTTTCAGGACCTCAGACCAGCTCTTTGTCTGTCATGGTGGGAAGCTGAAGGGAAAGGCTCTCTCCAAGCAAAGGTTGTCTCACTGGATAGTGGACGCCATTGCTTTGGCATACCAGCAGCAAGGTCGACCGGAGTGTGGCATCCTCTTGGGCTCTAGCGCATGGCGCCTCGCTAACAGACATCTGCAGAGCTGCAGGCTGGGCGACACCTAATACATTCGCGAGATTCTACAATCTCCGAGTGGAGCCAGTTTCTTCTCATGTACTCGCTTCAACTAGCCGGTAAGAGATTCTGCTCAGGTGTCTTCGCTTGCTCGCCATTCCTCTCCACGGACGGGATACGTGCGATATTCTCCTCAGGTGAGCCTAATAAGCCCTGAGTCTCCTCCAGCACTGACGACGTCAATGCCAGAGTTATGCCACCGGCAGCTTCGCGCTTGGCTAGGTGCCTCCATGTGCATGGTTCCCCTCCGGGCGACCCCCACATGTGTATTTCCACTGTAAGCCTCTTTGAGCATGTGTCTGTCCCTTGGCAAGCCACCTTGCCACCCCTGGGGTTGAAATATTCCACCTGCGGCTGGACACCCCAGTGATTCTCCATATGCAGTTCCTTCGGGTCATATGTGTATTCTTAAGTCCCCCCCTTCGGGCTGGGCATGATTGCATATTTCCTCTGAGATATGCTTCCCAGTGTACCTTGGTATTCCTGTGTTAAGTAGGACTCCTTCGTCCGTGCTAGTCTCACGACAGGGAGCTCAGACTTACGCAGGGCACTGGAAGACAGTCGAGAGGTGGCGTGATTACACTGGGAACCCCATTCGTCGTCATCCGACGTAACTCGGAGTGACAACATAAGGGAACGTCTCGGTTACGTATGTAAACCTCGTTCTCTGAGTAGGGAACGGAGACGTTACGTCTCCCTGCCACTTCCGCTGTACCGCTGGAACGCCTGAGTTCAGTCTCGGCTCCTCAGCGAAGACATAAACTGCATGTTGCTCGCGCACTTCCTTATATACCCCCTGCGTGGGGCGGAGATACGCTATGCAAATTCCGCAGACCCATGGCATTTCATTGCCATTGGCTCGTTTTATATACTCGAAGATGATAGGCTTTCTAAGCGAAACCCCATTCGTCGTCATCCGACGTAACGTCTCCGTTCCCTACTCAGGGAACGAGGGTTACATACGTAACCGAGACGTTTCTTTCGGTCTCCTCCCCTTTTTTAAAGAGGAAGCGGTGTTTAAACACCTCATTCATTATTTCAGTAAATTTTTATTAATAAAATTAATCTTTTTAATTAATAAATAAAATATTGCTATATTTACTGCTGTTTTTTTCTTCTATTTTTTTTTTTTAATAAGATGAAGTCATATAACTCCTTAACTGGCAATTGAAAATACAGTAGTAGATTAGAGTTACATAATGTAGTTCTAAACAAATTCTACAGAATTAAACTGTGGCATTTACTGAAAATCACTGAACTGTGTTCATCTGTGCAACAGAAGTTGAAGGACCGTCCTCTTGCTGTTCTTCCACACTCTGGGGGCGGGGGGAGAGATAAGAATACCCGTTTATACTTAGATTTAAACTTAGATTCTATAGGCTTAAAAGGCTTTCCACATAAAAATGTGAAAAAATCAGAATGTGTAGATTGTTTGATGTGTAGACACATAATATTAACATTACCTCTGTAGGCCTCTCTGTGGCAGCAGAAACTCTTTATCCTCATCGTCCTGTGAAGATGAGCATTTGGTTGAGTACACTTTATAACACTATTTGTCATAATTTCTGGTGTATTGAGTAGGCTAATTACAACTGCCTGTGCTTCTGTTGGGACAGGAGGCTCCAAAAGACAGATATTACCATCAGAATCTGTTGGGACCAACAAAAAACCCAAACCCAAAGTAAAATAAATGGAAATATCAAAAATAGTCTATATAAAAAAATAACACATATGTAAACCTCTTACATTTTATGAAGGCCCTTGGATCTTTGGGAGTGACTGGCTCTGAAGTCCCTCCAGGAATTCCCTCAGCCAAAAATGCTGCTGCACTGCTAGACACTGGATGCTATTTAGCAATTTAATATGTCAAATGTAAAGTCAGGTAGCCTACACCCATGATATGCTCAAGCCTTACCTGATTGAATTATGTTTTTATATTTAATTTTCAGCTGTTGCCATGTTCTTTTAATACCTGCAGGATTGCACCTACATGAAAATTAAAATTAGGTTGAATAACATACTTGTAACGGTCACCAGCTGGAGTGCCCTTGAGAGCCATTTCTACTATTATCTATTAGACTATTATCACTCCCTCACAAACTACATTTCCCAGAACTCACTGCCTGGACTCATCATCACTGATTGCATTCACCTGTGTCTCATCGCCCTGTTAGTCTCAGCCTATTTATACCATGTTTACTCATTCACTCACTGCAAAGTTTTGTATGTTGTTGCACTGCATTTCCGAGCGTTTTCCCTGGTTTCATGTCTCTTGGCTTTTGGATTTTTTGCCTGTTCCGTGGATTACTCTTTTGCCTTTGACCCCTGCCTTGTTTGTTTGTTTGTTTGTTTGGAGGGCCTACCTGTGTTTTGACCTATTGCCTGTATATTGGATTACGTTTCTGGATTGCCCCTTAATTAAAGTTGCATTTGGATCTCAACCTTTGTGTCCCAGAGCAGTTCGTAACAGAAAACTTCACCGCACCAAGATCCAGCAGCGACGACTGACGAAAGATGAATCCAGCAGCACAGATTATGTGTCTCCGTCAGGGAGACCGGCCTATAGAGGAATACGTCATGGACTTTTTGGAGCTGGCTCACTTGACCTGTATGGACAAGTTATGTCTTATGATATTTTTCCGTGGAGGACTATCTGAGCCGTTCAGCTCCCTTATGCCACTTCATCACCCTAGCTGGAATCTTCAACATTATATTGTCCATGCTCTTTTGCTGGCCGGATCAACTCTTACTGTGGGTTTTGCAAAAGAGTCCTGCAAACTGACAGTATCCGCTGAGCCAGAGACTGTTCACTGCACGCCTGCCGATCCAGAGTCTGTTCAAGTCATGTCTGCCGAGCCAGTGTCTCCGGACAGGATGGCCGCCGCCGAGCCAGTGTCTCCGGACAAGATGGCTGCCGCCACGTCGCCTGAGCCCTCAGCAGAGATGGCCGCCGACACGCCTGAACCTGAGCCCTCAGCAGAGATGGCCACTGACACGCCTGAACCTGAGCCCTCAGCAGAGATGGCCGCTGCCACGCTGTCTGTTCCTGTCCCTGAGCCGGTGTCTGTTCCTGCCCATAACCCCATAGCCGCCACCAAGGAAATTTTGGAGGAGGGCAGGAGGTCCCTTGATAGGACCATGGAGGCTGTGCTGCCATGGTCTCCTGAACCATGTGGTCCGCCCTGTAGCCCTGAACAGTCTACTCCGCCCTGGCTGCCTGAAGGGTCGTCTCCTCCCTGGTCCCCCTTCCCTGGTCACCTGCACTGCCTGCTCCGCCCTGGTCGCCTGCACTGCCTGCTCCGCCCTGGTCGCCTGCACTGCCTGCTCCGCCCTGGTCGCCTGCACTGCCTGCTCCGCCCTGGTCGCCTGCACTGCCTGCTCCGCCCTGGTCGCCTGCACAGCCTGCTCCGCCCTGGTCGCCTGCATTGCCTGCTCTGTAACCGAAAACTCAGAGTTACCCATCTCAGGGTAAGTCAACTCTGAGTTTAAGTTTTAACTCAGAGTTGGTTGTACCTCCTTTCTGAAACAGGCCCCAGGGGTTAAAAAGCAGTGTTTAGAACGACAAAACCCCCGGGTTAAACGCAGTGTGAAAAGCCCTAAAAAAAATATTTAAAAAACTCCAAAAGTTCATATAGGCCTATGCTATTTTGTCTATAATTTCAGAAACTACCAGTTTTCATAGAAAGGGAACCATATTTAACTGAACACGACAGAAAACCCACAGCCTGAAAGTAATCACAAAAAAACTTTACCTTCAGACCTGAATTTTTTCCACTAAGCTAAAAAGATTTTTGTAAACTTTTTTTTATTTTTTATTAGAGTTTTTTACATGTCCGCTACAATGGACACCACATCTGAAACGACATAAAAATCCTCATATTTTAGGTATGAGGATTGTGGGTTCGATTGTGGGTTCGATTCTCAATACTGGCAGGAAATGACTGAGTTGCCATTGAGCAAGGCACATAACCCCCAATCGCTCCTGTGTGTTCACTACTCACTGCTCCTAATGTGTGTGCACTAACTTGGATGGGTTAAATGCAGAGGACAAATTCCAAGTATAGGTTACCATGCTTGGCCTTCACGTGACTTCATGTGATAATTATTACACATTAATATTCATAAAACTTTAAGTCTGTATTTTAATTTTGAACTGCTTGCACAAATTTCACAACCTGGCACACAACTAAGTTATGAGGTTCTTGCTGAAATCTACCAAGTGCAATGTGACATGATTTATGGGGATAAAAAAATTTGCAATGTAAAATATTCAAATAAGTTTAAAAATTGAAAAACCAGCTCTGAATTTTTTTTTTTAATTTCATATTGTTGTTGAACCACAGAAGCACTGTGCAAAAAGGACAAATATCTCCTGACAGAGATGGAATGTAAACGGTATGTCTTTATGTTTGTGAGAGAGGGACTCCAGTGTACATGAAGTGGTTGTTTTGAGAATAGCCAGCTTGACTTTGTCTTCTCCTGAAAAGCTGTGGAATGATTCAATCTCGTTTTGTTTTAGTATGTAGTTTTTGTGATGTGATCTGGCATTTAGGGTTGAACAGATGCGAGTGGCAGTCTGGTAGGTGATTTTCTTTTGTATAGATGGTGTGCAAATGAGCTGCTATATTACACCATTTGTATAGATGTTGTGTTCACAGTGTGTGTGTGAGAGAGAGAGAGTATTGGACACCATATTTGGCTACATGTCAAGTCTCTTATGGAAGAAAGTTTGATGTGAATATTTTGGAGTTTACTCGGATGTTCTTATTGTGCATTCTCCTGAATTACTTGAGCATTTGTGTCATTGTGTATTTTAAAAGCATTAATATAAATCAGTCGTGTGATATAGCCAAAGAAATAAGGAGAAAACATTTTGTTTAACTGTACAGTAATGAATCAGTTATTACCCAGAGCTTTTGTGGTGTTTTGTTTTCGGTGAATATAATGTGTCTTTAATGTTGTGTACAATATATTTAGAGTGCCTCTTCAGATTACTTTTTATTCATTTTTACATTTAACTTTGCTTTTATTTGCATTTTTTTCAGTTGGTGTGTGTGTGGTTTTTCTATGGTTTACCATCATTTATATCAGTACATCTGGTGGGTTGTGACCAAAACTTTGTTTGCCTGCTAATACTATATAATATTTGTCCCAGTGTGCCATGTGTTTAAATCTTCTGCTGTTTTTTTTTTTTTTTAGTTGAAAATTTTTATATTTTCCTATGCAGTCTGTGTTTAGAGTTCTCGTGTAAAATATATTCATTGTAGTTATAGAGTCTGTCTGTCTCTATTCAAACTATTCTCACTTTTAACAAAACTAAAAAGTCCAGGTGGAGATGGGTGCTGCATTCTAGTTAACTGAACTTTACAAGTTTGAGATTGTTGTAGGCACGCTACTCTTCAGCCCCTGAAACAGTCAGAGTTAAACATTTCAACACTCAAGTTCCAATACATGAGCAATTAGCCTATACTCTTTATCATCAACCACTGGTGAAAACAGATTAAAAAAAAATACTCACAAATGTATGGCTCATATATTGAAATGTCTCAGTGATGACAAAACAATGACTTCTCACACTAAATCTTTTATTCTGAATGATGACAAAATTACAACAGACAACTCACCACTCTACCACTTTTTTAAAAAGAGAAATGAACCCCTTAGGTTCTGTAGAATGAACGGCAAAGTAAGAAATATAGTAAGACTGTGACAAAACACTGCAAGTCGATCACATGAAGCACTACTGACTGTCGCCATCATCCTACTATCCAAATCAGGTACACAACATCAGAAATCTTGAGCAATACCACGCATGGGCCACACCAGTGACTAAAAAGCTTTGGTGAGTGACCCTTCCTCTTGGGGACCTAAGCCCAAACTTGTTTCCCAGGCACAAAGTCATTGTCATCATTATGGTGTAAAGACATTAACTCAAAGGGGAAATATTAGTAATAATCCATAATTACCAATTATGATTAATTATTAATATTTGGGTCAGTTAATTAGATTAACTTTGAGGTAAGCCAAATTAATATTACAATCAATTAATCAGTTCCAACAAACTCTTTGATTATTCGTTTATTCTAAGGAAAATGTATCTTTCATGGTCGCTGAAAAATAATTATTCCTTATGTACAGCCATTAGAGCATGTAACAAGATCAAAATCGTAAAAGGGACTTTGTATGCAAAAAGAGGATCAGAAACCAAATTCATAATTGTGCACAAGTTTTATTAACTAAATCACAAACATAACTAAACTAAACAAAACAAAACAAACAAACAAACATACATACATACATACATACATACATGCATAGGTCAAGTGGTGAGTGTTATGGAACCGGAAGCAGGAAATAGAACTATGGAGCAAGATCTATTTTAGTATGAAAAGAACCATCAGCTAATCATTTTCAGAGCACCTCATTAAATTGATTTACTTGCATGGTCAGTTGCAATCGTGGACAATTCTTGAAGTGGATGAAGATTGAATTCGTTGATGGGTCTGTGGCATTGAAGAAGAGCATGGTGGCTTCGAGCACATGGCAGTTGTGAGTCGAAGCCTGCTGCTCTGGTTTGCTGAGGGCACGCTGGACGGCGCGTCGTCCCCAAGTGCCGAGGAGACCAGGAGTGGATTGTTGCGTCAGTGATGGTAAAGTTGCAGTTGTTTTCTGGATTGAAGAAAAGTCTGACTCGGCCTGCAGGGCCCAGTGGGGGGCCAATCCAGATCTTCCAGATTCTTATAATTCTAATGCGTCACAAATTAGCAAAATGTAATGTAAATTAACAAATTGGGGACGCAGATTGGAGTTTATAGAGACCAAATACGCCACACATCTGATTTTGGTAAACCATAGTATGCAACAAAGTCTGAAAATCATGAGGTGGGAGAATTAGATACATGTCTACACATTTCTCAAGAGGTTATCCATAGGATACATATGATTAATAGGGTTTATCTCTCCTTCTCAGCGAGAATTAGGTGAGAGTCCCGTTTTGGTTGTATAATCAAATATATATCAAAGTATATACATAATAGTACACAAAACATCACACTCATTCACACAGTTTCTGGGATGCACGTTCATTTCTAGATCAGTTTGTTTCTGTCTAATTCAGCGAAGTCTGCATGGAAGTTTGTTTCTGTTTCCCCATTGTCTCTCTCTTTCTTGCATGTGACCACATTCTTTAACACCCATAAAACCTTATCTGATTGTGGTCATGACAACTAGAAGACCTTCTTGTTGGAGGATGGGACGCAGATCCCAGAGAAGTTTGAAAGTTTTTATGGTACATGTACCAAATAAGTGTGTCTGATCTGGTCTCAGTTGTTACAATGGACATTATATGCAGGCTGCCATGGTCTCCTGTTGGTCATTGATTACTTGAATGACTACTTGTCTCATAACCACCACAAGTAATCCATACTTGGATACCCATGATATCTCTTGTTCAAGAGGAGCCCTAACACTGACTCCATCGGCGTTCAAAGTGCCCAGCCAAATATGAGAACAGCCAGTGTGCAGCATTTGGACCCCTAGAACACTGTCCAATAGGACCACAGGACAAGAGGTAGGAGATGGTCCCAGTTACGCTGGTGTTCACTAGTCAGGATAGCCAGCTGGTTGGACATAGTGCGGATAAAACCTCTCCACTAGGCCATCACTTTGTGGATGGGAGTGAAGGAGTGTAGGCCTTAATTATTCCAAGGAGCCAACAGTGTTCTGCCCTTTATCTCAAACGCCTTGCTTGAGTATGCAGTCAGATAACGCCTCCCAAAGACAACAGAGACAGGGATTGTTTCCAAGGTTTACTGCTGCCCAAGGAATAACGTAAAACTGTAAAAATACAAAATACAGAATCCTCAATGTACATAGTCATGTTTGCATAAGCACAACGAAGGCTTTACATTGCATATAGTAGCTAGCATCAACTATAACAGAAACAGATTGTGCATTCACAAAATAAAGAAAAACTAAATTTACATCTAGAATATAAGATATTACAATTAAATATGCATAGGAATTATAATGTAGCAACATCTACATACCGAAAGTGCCTTCAAAACAACTTAAATAAAGGAGCAATAGTAGCCATGACCACATGCTCTTCTTTGCTGCTGGGCTCACATTTGTGATGGCATCATGTAAGGACATTAACAATATTATATGCAATACCCAACTTTGAACAGAAGGTGTCACTTTACTACAACTTTTATATCAAATAAATGCAGAATGTTCATAGAACAGCACAAACAGACTTCTCCAAAATTGCATCCCTGGTCACTGTAAATTTCCTCTGGATCAGCATCTTGGCTGATCAGGTACCACATAGTGTGACCACATAGTGAAGTAGACCATGTTGACTAAAACATAGCAGTTCCCAGCCTCTGAAATTGAAAGGGCCCCAGAATATTGACTCAGGTGTTGGATGTTGGAGATGTTGAACTGCTCCATCAGAGCCCCCACAAGGTCCCGCTGCAGAGTGGCATGTGGTCACTGCATGGGACCTTTTCAGGCTGCATCGCTGCAATGGTCATGGAGCTCCACATCCTGACAACACCCTGCCCAATGGAACTGAATCCTTAGCCATTTCAAGGTCTTAGCCATGGCCAGTTCCCACTGAGCCGTGGACCAACTGCAGGATCCAGCATCTAAATGTGTGAGACAACAGAAGCTGCGTGCTGTTATCTCCGTCCACTCTGGTCCCTGCCCAGTCACCAGCTACTCTCATCAGGGTAGGGCCGTCTCCTGTAGCTGCTGCAGTTCAGGAGTGCCCAGTCACCATCTTCCTCGGCGACCTGCTGCACCATCTTCTCTATCGCTGCTTGCTCCCATTCCTTCAGCATTTGGCAATAACAGCAGTGTCACCTCACACTGGCAATGGGTCATTTGGTCCCGTGCTGTATTTTGAAGGTGTAATCCTGAAGGACCTCCAGCCATCAGGCCACCTGACCCTCTGGGTTTCTTAACAGCCAGGTAGTGGAAGCGTGGTCAGTGAGTCTGTAGCCGGAACCTTCTTCCGTAAAGGTATGGCCTGGAAATGGTGGAGCACCAACAGCCCCCGGCAAGTGACACACCTCCTCTCAGCTTTATTAACAACATGACTGTTGTACATGATAACGTACCTCTATTGTCACGTGCCTGGGATAGCACTGCACCCACTTCCACATTGCTGACATCAGTGCCAATGATGAATTGATGCTCTGGGTCAGGATATGTAAGCACTGGAGCCCTAGTCAATGCCTCTCTAGGCTAAGTGAAGGCTTCTTCGCAGGCGTCATTCCAAAGGAAAGGTTGCTGGTTCGTCAGCTGGTCCAGTGGACTAGCGATTGTGGAGAAGTTTTGGACGGCGACTGGTATCTTGCTGCCAGCTCCAGGAACCTGTGCAGCTCTGTAGTGTTCTTTGGCACAGAACATTTCCGTACCACTGTTACCTTCGCTGGTTCAGTGTCTATTGCGGCGCTCACCACATGTGCCAGAAAAGTTTTCTTACCGTAGCAGGTGACATCTTGGGATTAAGGTGCAGACCGACTTGGCAGACCACGTGAAAGACACCAGTTACTGTAATCTTACAGTGTCCTTACTGTAATTTAATTAGCTATTTATTATAATCACAGGACAATACTTTATTTTAAAATACAGTAATTTACCAGGTGCTTTTATTAGTATAATACTGTAATTTTCCTACTAAATTAGTTAATTGTATAAAATAATTCTGAATTTACAATACTCTTTATGCAGTATGTTTTGGCATTTGTGGGATATTAATTACTATCAGCTGAATTCAGCTTGTCACCAGCTGGAGTGCCCTTGACATCCACCAGAGGGATCTCCCCTCTTGTTCATTACCATTCACACATGGACTACACTTCCCATAATTCATTCCGCAGACTCATCATGTGTAATTGCATTCAGCTGTGTTTCATTACCTCATTAGCTCTGCCTACACAAGTCTGGTTATCTCAGGCTGCGTTTACACTTGGCATTAACATGCGACCTGTATCCAGATGTTGTCCACATACACATTGAAAAGACAAGTGTAAATGTGCTTCTGATCGGAATGTTATCCGATGAACAAACGCGCTCGGGTTCGGACCGCAGCAAACAAGCCCAGTGTGAAAGCAGCCTTAGGCCCCGATCACTCCTGACGCGTTTTTTGCAGTGAGAGGCGATTGTTTTCCTATGCCAGTGAGCGTTCTGTGTGCTGTTTATGCGCCCCAGGTCCCTCACGTTTTACCACCTGCTGCGCCTCGTGTTTTTGCAGCTGAAAAAAAAGCAACTCCAAGCAGAAAAAGCGCCCAACGTCATCGTTTTTTTCCGCTGTCCAATCGAATGAATGGAGAGGTGGGCCTTCCGTTGTAGTGATGAAAGCTACAGTTGCTTTGAACGCCTGCAGAGTGTGATGAAGGAGGATAAACTTGTGGTGCTCTCGCGGGTTACCAGGAGCTTAACGACTTCCATAATTTTAACAAAAAGTAAATAAAGTTAATAAAAGGCTGATTTGACGTTTATTTGACTGACAGGACAGCTGTTTCATTGGTTGCCTAGCAACGTAAAAAACGCAGCATACTGCTCGTACTGTATGATCGGGGCAGTGCTGTATGCCTCGCGTTTTCGAACCTGAAAAACACGTTAGGTGTGATCGGGGCCTTAAACCGTGAAGTCGGTTACGGTGGGAAGTGGGTTACGGTTCATGAAGTTGTTAAGCTCCTGGTAACTCGCGAGAGCACCACAAGTTTATCCTCCATCATCGCACTCTCCGGGCGTTCAAGCAACTGTAGCTTTCATCACTAAAACAGAAGGCCCGCCTCTCCATTCATTCGATTGGACAGTGGAAAAAAACGCGATGACGTAGGGCGCTTTTTCTGCTCGGAGTTGCTTTTTTTTCAACTGCAAAAACGTGAGGCGCAGCAGGCGGTAAAACGCGAGGCACAGCAGGTGCATAAACAGTGCGCAGAACGCTCACTGCCATAGGAAACCAATTGAGAAAAGGTGCCTCTCACTGCAAAAAATGCGTCAGGTGTGATTGGGGCCTTAGACTGTCTGTTTTTTTTTTTTTGGATTAGGTATTGGATTACCCTTTCATAAACAACTTCATTTGGATCTTCAAACTTTGCGTCTCCTAGCAGTTTTATGATACAGCTGTTATCTCACAAAACATTCAAAATAATTATATTCAAATAGAACTTTCATATTTACATATACAGTATATACATAGACATTACTGTCACAAGTGGTGCTGTGTAGAGACAAAGGCACGAGAGGAAAGAGTCCAAGGAAGGTAATCTTTAATCCACAAACTGATGCAAATAATCACAGGAGAACATGCACACCAAGGGCCCTATCTTGCACCCAGCGCAATTGACTTTGTACACTGACGCATGTATCATGGGATCTAGGGAATGAATTTGCGCTCCCAGGGGCGGTCCAGCGAAAAGAGGAGGCGTGTTTCGCCGCAAACGTTCCCTGATGCTATTTTGCAGGTTTAGAAAACAATTCCACCACTGACCAGGAAAAACCTAGTCTAAAGTCAGTGACACGTTGCGCATGTTATTCATATGCTATTTTAAGGGCGCTTGCTTGGCCATAATCAATGTAGTGCGTGCACAACGCGCATACACTTTGATTCTCTCATCTACACAGAAGCAGCAGTTTTCATTTTTGCAAATCATACATTATTACAAGGAAAAATATTACCACATGGGGGAAATCATTGTGGTGTGCATGAAGATATGATAAATCTAGCTTACACATTTACCCAAATTATCATACGCCTGTTTAACCGAAGCTAATTTGGGTGGGTTTCTGCCATCCCCATACAATGTCACTTCTCTGTCTCTTACGGCCCTGACGAGAACGTCGGTCTCCTCGGCTGTGAACCGCTCCTGGCGTGCGCCTGGCAAATCATCGTTAAAATAGGGCCCCAACAGTTACACAACTAACACCAGACAAAGAAAGAGGAGAATATATGGGTCATTCCTGGGATTCGGTAATATTTCAACTTGGATTTTTGTTTAACATATAAATCATTTTCTAAATAGCCACATCATTAGGCACATATTAAACCTCTAAAAAAATCATATCGTATATTGAAAATCATATTTTCCCACCTCAGGCATTTAAAACCTTTTATTAATTTCAGTATTATTTAATATCAATTTCTTTTATTAGTTTCAGATTTAAACACCTTTTATTTGCAACCCCATAACAGACAACATGGACTTGGTTTAAAGAGGATTTTACACACAACTTGCTATAAAACAAACATCTACCTACCGCCCATGTGTCCCTCATAACAATTTAATAACTACAAATGTAACATTTATGATACTTTTCACATTTTTTTGGGACTGAAGTTAAAAATAGACAAATTGTGTGTCTGTGTGTAACGATACTGTAGACTCAGAGAGCTCACCAGGAGAACAGTTAACATCAGTTTATTGAATTTGCAAAGAGCATGACACACGTTGATAGCAGACTGAAACAGCATAATGAGGGATGATGAGATGTCAACTGAAAGTAATAGTCCTTTCCTGAATATAACAGAGTGGGAGAATGATTGTTGAGAAGCACACACCTCAGTTGTTGAGATCGTGGAACGCCGGAGAAGGTATAGGAATCTTTCGTAGAGACGTTGTCAACAGGTAAGTAGCGTTTCAAGTGTCAGTATAGTATCCGCTTGTGAGAACAGATGATGTGTGTGACTGAGGTGTGTGCCTCACCCTGGATTTCCACCAACTGCGGAGCAGCTGTGGATCGGCTCCGCTGCGTGTCGGCTCAGTGCGCCGTCGTCCTTCAATACCCACCAGGTCCGGATTTGTTGCGGAACGGCTGCGGCCATGACTGACAGCTGAAAGCACGAGGACCCACGAGATCTCGCGAATTCACGTATGATCGCGCGATATAAGTGCTGAATTGATGCGGAGCTCTCCGGCATCCGGCAAAAATAGAAGCTCTGCGTATCTGCTCCAGAGGGCTGCGGATCGCTGGAGTCGGAATGCAGCCGTTCCGCATTCAGTGAAAATACACACATTGACTTTAATGGAAACCTATTGACTCCGCCGCCGTTCCGGAGCGGATCCGCAGCCGTTCCGCAGTTGGTGGAAATTAGGGGTAAGTAGTCCATGGTTGATAAACAACAGGTGCAGGTGATTTTTAATTGCCTTCCCTATTTTTTTCCAAAAATATTAATGTGACAAGGTTGAGGATAGTGTGACGGGGTTGAAGACTGTAACCGGTTTGAAGGGAGGCATTGCCTTCAATTTTATATATTTTGTAATTTTTTCTTTCTCATATTGTGCCCTTCTTTTTGGATCAAAAAGAACGAACACCACTAACCACTCGGTGAGTTGCACAGTTTTGAAAACGAACGTTAAGGGTTGTTTTAAGGACATGTTCGTGCATGCCCCTAGCCAGCCACTCTGAAGCGGTAAAAGGCGAATCTAATCGAGTCAAAAAGTCGAGACAGGACCCATCGTCAAAATTTCTGTGTCCACCACTCTAGTTCATCCAAAACAAACCAGAAAAGAGACTCAAAGTGCTAAATACCAGAATTATCCTTTAATGCTACAATAAGTAAATTACTACAGTTTATTACAGTTAATTACTCTTTGACAGCGATGCCATAGAAATATACAGAGCTACCGCAAAAACGAAAGTTCAAACACAAAATTCGAAAGATGGCTGTGCACTTGTTTCTCTGGCACATATGGTCTATAGTTTATGAAACTGAACAAACATGGATCTATTTTGGCAGGCTCAGCTGGAAAACCAGCCTGTTTAATTCCAAGGGTTTGTTTATAAATTTTAATTTTATTTTTTATTTTTTTTCCCTTGAGGTCCACAAATGGAGATGTCATCCTACCCACTTTTTAATAACTTTTTATTTTATTTCTATTGTCCAGTCTGAATTTACAATATGATTATTAAAGTTCCCTTGGCCTTTGGAATTAAAATAGCCCCACATCATCACATAGCCTTCACCATACCTAGAGATTGGCATGGTTTTATTTCAGTTAGCCTAATAGCTAGTTTGATTTGCATTGAGAGATGATCTTATGGAAAGTACTCCATGCCAATATCTAGGTATGGTGAAGGCTATGTGATGATGTGGGGCTATTTTAATTCCAAAGGCCAAGGGAACTTTATCAGGATGCATAGTATCCTGGATCCATGAAGTAACTGGCCTTTAAAAATAAAAATCTGCCTGCCTCTATGGGAATTTAACATAGGGGTGTCCAAACTTATGCACCCTGTATTTTAAGGAAGAACATTTATTTTATTTGCGATACATTATTCATTCACAAAGAAAATTGGTGTCCTTAAAGGTTGGATTTTTCCTAATTTGTTTAATTAAGGCATTAAGTTCAATTTCCAAAAGATGATTTTTTATTCCTCTTTTTAGTCAACTTTAGCATGGGTGTCTAAACTTATGCATAGCACTGTATATTTCTCATTACAATCATGTATTGATTAAAATGATCTGACAATGATTTTACTATTAGTCTAATAAAACGTTTTCACAATGCTTTGATGAGCAGCTCCATGCCTCAAATTAGTAATTAATTTGTGATGTAGCATTGCTGACATGATTAAAACATATGTGTTCATGACTCATGGTTCTACACTAACATGTGTTCTTGTCACTGAACATCCAAACAACCAGCAATACATGAGTGATATAACAGTATCATATCAGTAACAACAGTATCATGAGTCATATAAAACATGTGTGTGTTTGTGTGTGTGTGTGCCTTTACAACTTTTTTTTTTTGGCTCCTATCATTTCTGAGTTTGAGTTTTGTGTTTATTTCCTGTATTCTTTATTTCCACGGTGTCTAATGTTCTCATTTGTTTCCATAGTCACTAATTTAGTTCCTCACATGTACTACTGTATTTTGTTGAGTTCCTCTTTAACCTGCATTTTTATACTTCTCCTTCTCTATTTTTTGTTGGTTATTGTCTTTGTTGAAATGCAAAGCTGTTTATGTTGCGTTTGTGTTCTCCCTAGCCTAGCCTGTTGTATTATCTAACTTTCTTAATTAAAAACAGCTGCAAATCTACATCTTTTTTCACTTGAACGGACAAATACAGACAAAAATATGTCAAAATATCCTCGTAAACACAGTCAGTTATGTCTTAAGTGGACGTAAACAGTCCAGACAAAGAAAATGCATGTGTAACAGTATATTTGAACCGTCCTGCTCTTAAAGTGACAGCGGCCTAATATTCCTACAGCCGTCTCTATAATAACGTCAGTCAAACAACAAAAGACAAAGAGAAAATTCACTCTGTTCTTGACTGAATTACTTTTGTAACTATATATATAATGTATAATTTATTTACAAAGTGCAGTGTCATTTTACATTTGATTCCGGTTTCTGTACCTGAAAATCTTAGAACACTGTTTATTTAAATTGTATCTTTGTTCAGTTGTATTTATTTGTGCAATTGCTAATTTGTTTACCAGTTGATTTTTGTTGAAGGTTTTTGTTCATGGTATTTAGCTACAATGAAATGTTTTGCAATAAGAATTAGAATAAATGTGAATAATTTTAAATATGTTTTATTTTTTTTACCTTATTGGAATCAAAATTAGGATTCAATACGAATCGCAATCAATAGGCAGACTCGTAATTCGTTCCAATTCAAACAATACCCAAGCCTAATGGGCTTTATGCACAGCTGCACTACTTCCTGAACTTCAGGCAGGTCCTTTGTTTCCTGTCTGCCATTATTGGCCAAACTGATTAATCCAGGTGTGCCTGACTAATGTACCTGATTAATTAATATATAGTTACAAAAGTAATTCAGTCAAGAACAGAGTGAATTTTCTCAGGAAGTAGTGCAGCTGTGCATAAAGCCCATTGTAACATATTATATCTCACAAGGGGATTGTTTAGGGCTCCTTGCCATTGAAAGTTTGAAAACCCCTGATATGGACAATCTTGCAAATTCATAAGCATTTAATTTGGATGGTTTAATGCTGCCTGCTGTAGCCAATAATTGACCATACAAAAACACATTAAGATTGTCCCAAACCCATCTCAGAGTAATTGCTTAATTTATTTCATATTTTGAATTATATTATGTTATATCTGTCAGGTATCGGGTGCGATGAAAGCAGCGAGGACTCAGGAGCAGAGTTGATGGGTTTTTATTTAATAAAAAACAAGAACAAACCACAAACAAAAACTACCCAGAGGGGAAAAACAAGAGGCGAGGCGAGGCTCGACTTTGACTTTGACATAAGAGGTAACATTAAACAACGATCCAGCACAGGACTGTAAACAAGGAGAATAAATAGGGAGAGCAACAAAGCAGGTAATGAGGGAGGACAGGTGGGGCAAATTAACCAATAATCAGGTCACAACAGAATACAAACACGCAGAGCATGAGTGTCCGAATCCTGACACAGAACGGAAGCCGAACTAGACCGAATCCAAACACCACGTCCGCACATGAAACAAGGTACATTGACAAGTGAGTGACAAAGCTCTGTCACAAAATCAAGAAAAGAACTAGACAGAAGTGACAGAACCCTGACAATATCATTATTATCAGCTTTTTAAAAAATGTTTTTTTTTTTTTTATTTCTTGGTAAAGGAAAGAATTCTCAGGTAACCTAAAACATGCTTCATTTAGTGACTTCTGAATTAACTGCTTGTTAATTAACTGATTCTGAAATATGAATGATTACTTGAGAAAGCTGTGTAATCAGGGAGCAGGAGAAGACTATAGACACAGGATAGCATCACATCCCATGCAGGTGATCAGATATAATCAATGCCACTGTCATCAAGGGGGTGCTTCTCATTTCTTTAAATGTCCATCCTCATCTGCCGTAACTCGTCCCACTATAAGGGAAAGAATGAGACTGATGTCTATACTGAACCAAAATGGGCATTTCCCAATCAGTTGGCATTTCAATCCATGATGGGATTGAAACTTTTAAACTGCTTTTACCCGAAATGCTAAATTCATGATTTATTTCCCATCCCTAACCGCACACCTAAACCAATAGCCCACTTGTGGGTTTGAAAAACCCATTCTAGTGTTCTGCAGAGATAAATACTTGGGAATGAATTAATTGAATAATACATGGGCTATTTATAAAGTATAGAGCTCATATATATAATATATTATATATATTCAAGCTCATGTCACTTGCACTTTAAAAAATCTGCTAAAACCAAATAAGGTTCCACTTTATTTCGATATTCTACTTTAGACATTCTACTAACAAACTAACTAACTATAAGTAACTTTGGAACTACAGTACATGTCAGCTAACTCTAATTAAAGTAGTGGTAGACTGTTAGGGTTAGGCAGGGCTGGAGTGGGGCCACTTTTCAGCCCGGGAGTTTCAGGCCCAAGACCGGCCCACTTTTTCCATGGTGGAATTCCAAATTAGCACTTTTTCCAAACTGGATAAATGAAGCAACAGTTCAGCTCTTACTATTGTGTAGTTTATATTAATACTATGGTTCAACAAATAATGTAAAGGTTAAATAATAATTCACTTAGACTTTATAAGAAACAATTGCGACTTTATTTCACACAATTCTGACTCTATATCTCACAATTCTGACTTTATAAGAAGCAATTGTGACTTTATTTCACGCAGTTCTGACTTTATATCTTGCAATTTTGACTTTATAAGAAGCAATTGTGACTTTATTTCACACAATTCTGACTTTATATCTCGCAATTCTGACTTTATAACACGCAATTGCGACTTTATTTCACGCAATTCTGACTTTATAACACGCAATTGCAACTTTATTTCACGCAATTCTGACTTTATATCTCACAATTCTGAGAAATAAAGTCAGAATTGTGAGATAAAAAGTCGCAATTATCTTTTAAAATGTTTTATTCTGTGACGGAAACAAGCTTCCATACCTCCTGCCTCTTCCTCCCATCCATCCTCCCTGACGTGTACCGTTACGGTAGGGCCGGCGCAGCTATCGGTAGGTGCTGGCGGTGCCGCGGTAGCCTACCTGAGAAAACGTTTTGGAAAAGACGGGCTATGGACCCAACCAACTCTATAGGAGGGGAGGGGAGAACTCCCTCACATGGTACAATCCATGCAGAGGCTGCGCGCTGCGGTGTCAGAATGCGGAACGTGTAATGTAACTAACGTGACAAATGTGAAAAATAAATAAATAAATCCTCGACCGGCCCAAAAGTGAAGCTGCCCACCGGGAATTCTCCCGATTCTCCCGATTACCCACCCCCGGCCTGGGGTTAGGGCAACCTGACAGTTAGGGTTAGGAGAATAAGTTGTTAGAATTGTTATAGTTGTTAGAATGTGGACTATTGAAATAAAGTGTAACCATACAGTAAATGACGTTGGAACTAATGTAACCAAACTCACATTATCATAAGGAAACACCCTTCTCTAAAAAAAAAATGGGGAACCTGTTGCTCTGCATTTATTTCAGGTCCTTTCCATCTCCATTTCGGTTTGATCTTAACCGTCTGTTATTGAAGTATGTGGAGAGCTACATTGAGGGCACTACACTGGACACAAAAGAAAACCCACAGCTTGTAAGTAAACAAAGATATTATTTCAAAGAAGGTGTGAGAGTGGTAGTCGAATCAGGCTCCTCCTATATAGAAGCATTGAATCTTCACAACTTAATTACAGGTACCTATTTAAGTTCTTATTTTTGCGTCTTGAATGGTTTAATAGCACTTGAATGAAAGATAGCATGATCATATACTGTTGCGCAGCCAAAGGATTACTGATGATGATGCTGCTGTTGGGAAATTTACAGTTAAAGACCCAGAACCAGATATGATGACCCGGACTCAGAAGTGCAGTCAATTGAGGAAAATTTTACTGGAGATAGTTTGCAGTTTCATCAGGAAGAAGTCAGCTTCAAGACTCAAAAGGAGTTCGTAGGCCGCTCCTTTTACATTTACAAAAATCATAATTTTAACATCCCTAATACAGTATATATATTGCCAAATGCAGGTGGATTTCAGCAGTGGCATGAAACACAATCACTCCTACTAGCCACTTTGGCGAGTTGAATTTTATATATAATATATACATTTTTCAATTGTAGTCTTTTAAAAAGTCATCTGAAATAATAAACTATGTGCAATGTAGTGTTGTCAAAAATATACATTTTTCAATACATATCGATACTGAAATATCTGAAATGATTCCAATACTAATTTTCTGCAGAATAGATACACAATACCATCTGCACATTCTCGCTCTTTTTATCTCTCCGACAGCGAATTGACACACAAACCCGCCTCCCCTCGCTCACTTGTTTCATTTGCTCCGGATGAATATTGTTGGTGTTACAGGGCTTGAATTTTGGCAAGGGATTGAGAGTATTGCATATATTTTTTATTAATTCCTGTAGATTTTGTGCTCACACCCAAAGCGCACGCAGATAAAGACACCAAACAGTCAAATACAAACACTATAATGTCAAAATAATGTATTGGCGTGTATTCACATACACACAGTCAGTTATGTTTTAAGTGAATATAAACAATTGAGAAAGAAAACGCATGTGTAATATCCGTGTAATGGATCTGTGCATCAGGTTTTAAAGTGACAGCAGCCTAATATATCTTCTGCCAAATAATGAGATAATATAAAAAATATCTATATGTCCGTTTTTCTCCATGATATCGATGTCAAAATTGTGGCCAGTAAAAATGCTGAGTGGCTAGTAATTTTGGAAAACCACTAACCACAGTGGCTGGTAATCAAAAAAGTTAATGTCAAGCCTTGTATAATATAATATAATATAATATAATATAATATAATATATATATATATATATATATATATATATATATATATATATATACAGTACAGGCCAAAAGTTTGGACACATTACTATTTTTAATGTTTTTGAAAGAAGTTTCTTCTGCTCATCAAGCCTGCATTTATTTGATCAAAAATACAGAAAAAAATGTAATATTGTGATATATTATTACAATTTAAAATAATTGGTTTTCAATTTATTATACTTTAAATTATAATTTATTTCGGTGATGCAAAGCTGAATTTTCAGGATCATTACTTTTAGCATAAAAAATATTAAGCAGCAGAACTGTTTCCAACTTTGATAATGAATCATCATATTAGGATGATCATTTAGAAATAAAATTCACAATATTACATTTTTTTCTGTATTTTTGATCAAAAACATTAAAAATAGTAATGTGTCCAAACTTTTGGCCTGTACTGTATATATAATGTACTATTCTGAGACAAGTTTATTGAGAGGGTACCCCACAAAAAAAGGCAAAAAGTCATAAACAACAGGGTAAACACGTCAACATAATAACAGGGCACAGGCAAACAGGGAAATCCACGAGAGAGAACATGAATCCAAAAGAGCACTCAGAAATGTAGTGTAGACACATACAAGACTTCACAATCAATGACTGAGTTGACCAGGCTTATATGGTGAGCTAATGAGGCTAATTAGACACAGCTGACAGCAATCAGGAATGATGAGTCCAGGCAGTGAGTTCTGGGAAATGTAGTCCATGTGTGAATGGCAATAAACAAGTGGGGAGTGCACTCTGGTGGACAACCAGGGCACTCCAGCTGGTGATTGTGATAGCCGACCCCGCCCCTCAAAGGAGCAGCTTCCAGACACTCCTAAAAACAAGAAGTCCAGGAGGAAGGTGGAGCGGAAAAGAAAAATCAGCTGGAGCGGGCTCTAGAGCGGACTCACAGGGTCTGGAGCGGGCTCTGGAGCAAACTCACGGGCTGGAGCGGGCTCTGGAGCAGAATCAAGGGCTGAAGCAGCTCTGGAGCAGAATCAAGGGCTGAAGCGGCTCTGGAGCAGAATCAAGGGCTGAAGCGGCTCTGGAGCAGACTCATGGGCTGAAGCGGCTCTGGAGCAGAATCAAGGGCTGAAGCGGCTCTGGAGCAGAATCAAGGGCTGAAGCGGCTCTGGAGCAGAATCAAGGGCTGAAGCGGCTCTGGAGCAGACTCATGGGCTGAAGCGGCTCTGGAGCAGAATCAAGGGCTGAAGCGGCTCTGGAGCAGAATCAAGGGCTGAAGCGGCTCTGGAGCAGACTCATGGGCTGAAGCGGCTCTGGAGCAGAATCAAGGGCTGAAGCGGCTCTGGAGCAGACTCATGGGCTGAAGTGGCTCTGGAGCAGAATCAAGGGCTGAAGCGGCTCTGGAGCAGAATCAAGGGCTGAAGCGGCTCTGGAGCAGAATCAAGGGCTGAAGCGGCTCTGGAGCAGACTCAAGGGCTGATGAAGCGGCTCTGGAGCAGAATCAAGGGCTGAAGTGGCTCTGGAGCAGACTCATGGGCTGAAGTGGGCTCTGGAGCAGAATCATGGGGTAAAGCGGGCTCTGGAGCAGAATCAAGGGCTGAAGTGGGCTCTGGAGCAGACTCACGAGCTGAAGCAGGCTCTGGAGTAGAATCAAGGGCTGGAGTGGGATCTGGAGCGGACTCACAGGCTGGAGTGGGCTCTGGAGCAGAATCAAGGGCTGGAGTGGGCTCTGGACCGGACTCATGGGCTGGAGTGGTCTTTGGAGCAGACTCATGGGCTGAAGTGGCTCTGGAGCAGAATCAAGGGCTGAAGCGGCTCTGGAGCAGACTCATGGGCTGAAGTGGCTCTGGAGCAGACTCATGGGCTGAAGTGGCTCTGGAGCAGACTCATGGGCTGAAGTGGCTCTGGAGCAGAATCAAGGGCTGAAGCGGCTCTGGAGCAGAATCAAGGGCTGAAGCGGCTCTGGAGCAGAATCAAGGGCTGAAGCGGCTCTGGAGCAGAATCAAGGGCTGAAGCGGCTCTGGAGCAGAATCAAGGGCTGAAGCGGCTCTGGAGCAGACTCATGGGCTGAAGCGGCTCTGGAGCAGAATCAAGGGCTGAAGCGGCTCTGGAGCAGAATCATGGGCTGAAGTGGCTCTGGAGCAGACTCATGGGCTGAAGTGGCTCTGGAGCAGAATCAAGGGCTGAAGCGGCTCTGGAGCAGAATCAAGGGCTGAAGCGGCTCTGGAGCAGACTCAAGGGCTGATGAAGCGGCTCTGGAGCAGAATCAAGGGCTGAAGTGGCTCTGGAGCAGACTCATGGGCTGAAGTGGGCTCTGGAGCAGAATCATGGGGTAAAGCGGGCTCTGGAGCAGAATCAAGGGCTGAAGCGGGCTCTGGAGCAGACTCACGAGCTGAAGCAGGCTCTGGAGTAGAATCAAGGGCTGGAGTGGGATCTGGAGCGGACTCACAGGCTGGAGTGGGCTCTGGAGCAGAATCAAGGGCTGCAGTGGGCTCTGGACCGGACTCATGGGCTGGAGTGGTCTTTGGAGCAGACTCATGGGCTGGAGCGGGCTCTGGACCGGAGTCACGGGCTGGAGCGGCCTCTGGAGCGGACTCATGAACTGGAGTGGGCTATGGAGCAGACTCTCTGGCTCTGGAGCAGGCTCATGGGCTGAAGTAGGCTCCGGAGCGATCTCGCGGACTTCTTTTTGTATTTAAGACTGAGATCTGCGCTAAAAGCTTATGGAGTACCCTGGTTGACTAAAATATATCCTCATCCTATGATAAACTGGAAAGATTCCAGTATGGTTTCTAGAGGTATTGTGAGTATAATTTATAAATCACTTGTGGTACGACAGTACTCAAACATTCTGACTGAGGACTTCTGGGAGAGCCAACTTAACACCGTGATTGATTGGGACACTGTCTGGGGGAATTGTTTTGCTACCTCAAAAAATCTGGCTCACTAAATTATACATTATAAGTTAATTTATAAAGCATATGCCATTCCCTGTTTATTGTATAAAATGAAAAGAAAGTCTGATCCTTTGTGTCACGTGTGTAAGGCAGGCTGTTCTTGAATTGAGCCATTCTGGTCTTCAGTCCAGGACTTACTGACAGATCTTCTGAGGACTCCAATCCAAAAGGAACGTTTGATTTTTCTTTTGCTGGATGATTCTTAACTGTCCCTGTCTGTCCATCAAAGGAGGATTCTGTCTGCTGCCCTTACTGCTGCTAAAAAGGTTATTCTAAAATTGTGGTTGGAACCATCCACCCCAGCCATGTCTCTTTGGATGTCCAATTTGCTGGACATAGCTAAACATTTTGCTGGACCCCAGCTAAAGTGCACTGCGACGCTAGAAGGATAATACCATTATTGAGGAAACCTTATTGAGATTTTATCAAAAAGATTGAAATCTTGAGATTTTGAGACTTTGAGATCCTTCTATATATTGTTTTGGTCACAGTTTTATTTAATTTTATTGTTATATTATTAATTTATTTTTGATTTAGTCTTATGATTGTGGGCGAATCTTAGGCTTTGTTGTAAATAGTTATACACATAAAATGTTTAATAAATAATGAGCGCTCAGAAATGCAGTGTAGATATGTACAAGACTTCACAATCAATAGCTATGTTTCCATCACCCTGTTTTTATGCGCATTTCGAAGTATCACACCAGAAACGAGAGACTGCAAGTCATACTTGACAGCACCATGGAAGTGAATCCGAGGTGATGATACGTTGGATTCAATAGTAGAGATTTCATAGCCATTTCATTCTTAACCAACATACAGTTGGAAAAACGGAATAAAACTTGTGCGTTTGAGCAACCAAACTCACATCTCCAAACCGGTAAAACGGTAATGGTCCAAAACAGTAGTGATGTCTGGTTCGTGAACGAATCGTTCTTTTAAACCGGTAACTAAATCGAACTGAATCGTTTAAAATAGTTCATGTCTTGAGTCAGCGCTGATCCACAGTTTTCTAAAGTTATTTGCTTTCGGACGTGCCTGAAAGTCTCTTCGACTCTAAATAAACCAATATCCCGGAGTATATGTTACTCCAGTACAGCTGATACTGTTAGCTGATACAGTACAGCTAACACGAGCAGCTAATGCTGAGCATGCGTGTACTGCCGAACAGAAATTAACCAGATTAAATACATCACAGTTTAGATATATGTATGGCTGTGAAGTAGTTAATCTAGTTCAATTATTATTTTATTTTTTTTGGCAAGTAGAAGTTCTGATTGGCCAGTAACTTAAAAATTTAGTAGCCAAATTGGCCTGTGAGTGAAAAAGTAATTTTCAAACCCTGCTTATTTCTCCTAAATGTGAATTTTTGTCATTGTTTTGGAACACACCAGCTTATTCATAACCTTAAGACTAACATATTCATACTAAAAGCTAAAAAACAGTAAATTTTTATTTCAGGGGTTTAAATTGCGTTAAAGAAATGTACGCAATTAATACAGCATCCGTTTTTTCAGGCATCCTTTGGATAGCGTCCTACATTATATGATCACGCTCTTCTTCATGCAAATGCTTTTAAACCATTCAAGCGCGACAAGACAAAAGAGAACGCGCTGGCTGTGAGTGTCCTCCTGTCTGTGACACACACACACACACACACACACACACACACGACGCACAGAAAGACGCGCACCAGTATTGTGCGCACATACAGAACACCAGAGTTCTCTTTTGCGCTTGAACGTAAAATAACACACACTTATGCCAAAATGTCCGTTTTGTCGAGTATCCTCATAAGAGCAGTCTTAAATCATTTAAATAAAGTCTTAAATGTAAATGAACGAAAAGAGTTATCTAGCCAGAGACGATAGCTCCTCAGCAGGACGACTCTAAGAGCAGAGAAGGCCTGCCACACTTACACCAATGTGGTCTTATTCTAAGAGCTTATTCTCAAAGTGTGAAAAGTTCATAGTGCAGAGCTCAGACAAAGGGCCTAAGATCAACTCTTCGTTATCAAGAGGGCCATTTTTCAGTACTACTACCCGCAAAGCTGTTTGCATGCAGGCCTCAGCAGGATGACTCTCCTAAGGAGGCCTACCATACCTTTTAAAGGGATATTTCAGGATTTAGCATTAAGCTTTGTCAGGGCCGTGCACAGACCTTTTGAGGGGCATGTGCTGAAACTGAAAAAGGGCACCCCCCTCCCTTTTTTTATATCAAAATTATTTAGTAAGCCTACATAAAAGGAAGAAATGGTCACGTCTTCATGACAAATTCAATAACACAAAATAATAGTCTCAAAAGCTTTAGATTTATTCACGATTAATAACAACCATAATAATAATATAGATAATATAGATAAACAGGGTTTTAAGGGCCTCTTAACCTAAATACAACAGCAACCTTCTGTTGCTCTTGTGTACTCCCTCTTTTTTAAATTGCATTTATAGAAATATATGTCAAAAATACTTGACTCATACATAAACATGTTAACCAAATAATACAAATTAGCTTACAAAACCAAACAGAATAGCTAAAAAATTCTGTTTTTTTTTTATTGAACTTTATGCACTTTTTTTATGAACTTTGCAGAGAAATATATATATATATATATATATATAGAGAGAGAGAGAGAGAGAGAGAGAGAGAGAGAGAGAGAGAGTTCAGATGCAAAAGCCTCTAAGTGCCATCTGAAAATTTCTTCTAGAATGATAATTTTTATCAAGCTCGTATATTTAAGTTCAGTAATTTCACTTAAATGACAATTAATAGCTAATTTTCATTGCCATTTAAGTGAAATTACTGAACTTAAATATATGAGCTTGATAAAAAAGATCATTCTAGAAGAAATTTTCAGATGGCACTTAGAGGCTTTTGCATCTGAACTCTTCATATTCTCTTTTTTAGCTATTCTGTTTGGTTTTATAAGCTAATTTGTATTATTTGGTTACCATGATTATGTATGACATTGAGAAGAGGGGAAGGTAGAGCAATGAGTCAAGTATTTTTGACAAACTATTTTGAAATATAATTTGAGTAATTATGTCCAAATAAATGGAGAGTATAGAATAATATAGATTATAAATTAGCTAGATAGCGAATACATGCATATTAACAGCCTTGAATTAACCATAATTGAA
This sequence comes from Squalius cephalus, assembly GCF_949319135.1. Lineage (NCBI taxonomy): Eukaryota > Metazoa > Chordata > Actinopteri > Cypriniformes > Leuciscidae > Squalius > Squalius cephalus. The sequence goes on from NC_137134.1 coordinate 10,902,701, forward strand.
TATTATTACCATAACATGATTAGCCTAAATGTTAATAAATTAAGTGTATCAGCAATCATAAATCAAAGAAGAAATTTCTTAGAAATATGTTACCTAGGTGATGAGGATCGCTTTGTGTAGGCTAAGTTCCAGTACGAAACAGCGCGGGGGCGCACCTGTTATGATTTTCCAATGGTAAAAACAAACTATACGTTGTTGTATTACTTATCAATATATAGTTTTTGACCAGCGAATGTGTGCAAATGTGCATTTTTTTGTCCGTCATTAAAACGGCGCAGGCGGTATCACATTACATTTTCATCAACAGGTTACAAACTAGTTTGTTTTTCCTGTTGTAAAATACATTTGGCCAAAATCGCATTTTATAAAAGATGAAATACTACTGTATGCACAGGATATTTAAGTTATTTGCGTTAGGCTATGTATTGGCTATGAAGATGGCAAATGCTAGCCTAGACCTCTCTCTCAGGCGACGTCCCACATGTCTCAGTCAGTGAGTCATCAAATAAATAAAATATGAGCCTTTAAAGACATAGTGTTTAGTAGTACTTATTCAAACAACAAGATATTTATTTACCTTTCGCAAAACTTCGTTCAGCTGCTGTCTACTGTGCGGCTGCTGTGGAACTTCAGTTGATTCAGGAGGAGGCGGAGTTATCAGCTTACTGACAGCTTGAGGATCGAATAAGATTTACACAAGCTCGGTTTAAGAACTTTCATTGGCTAAATATTTGTAAAACAGACAGACAGACGTAAAGGATGATACTAGCATTGATTTAAAAAAGAAAAAAAAAGAAAAAAGAAACACCACCAAAAAAAGGGCACTTCGGAGTGTGAGGGCAAAAAGGGCATGTGCTCTGCACAGGTTGAGCCCTACCTGTGCACGTGCCTGAGCTTTGTATTAGTAGAAAACCTGTAGTATTTTCGAATTACCGTGCTTTCCACCCTCATATCCCCCTGAGACGAGAGATTTATGTATTTTTTGTCTGGAAAAATCCAGAATTTTTTGGCCAGAGGCTAAAGACTACAGCCAGTAGTAGGGGCTGTCCCGCATGTTTTCAACCTGCCCATAGAGGGGGGGATCTTACTCACAGAATGTACACATAGTGTCAGCCATCTTTTTTTGGAAGCTAAGCTAGCAGGCTCTTGTTCTGTGGAGAAAGCTGAGTAGTAGGGGTTACCATCCTCTTTTTCCCGGACCTGTCCGGCCGTCGAGATCGTCCAAAATGTTCGGGATTCGGCTTTTGCTTTCTCTGCAGTTGCCATTCATTGTTTACATGCACACCTTTTGTTTCAATCTAACTGAATTCATTCCGATTGGTGAATCTGAATGTAGTGTTTACATGAACGCTAAACAAGTGATCGGTTGATGTGCGTTTTAACATTGCTAAGAAAATTCCCGCTCCTCCATGAGAGATATGAGACCGGTGCATCTCACAGGTGTCGCTCATCAGTAATCACGCCACCGGCCTCGCGCCGTTCTCCCACTGCCCTCAGTCTCGTCCTGCTCGCCACAGTAAACATAATGAATGGTGACTGTAGAACGCAAAAGCCGAATCCCGGACATTTTGGGCGATCTCGAAATCCCGGGCATACTCGTCACGGAGACTCACTAGTAGCCTAGTCTTGTTGTTTAACTGTGCGCTCTTTCCGGTAGACCTGGCTTGGGAGTGGCCTCGTAGAGCAGTGAAGCAAGTGCATTCTGGGAGTTGTTGTCTTTCATCCACATAAGCCACAAATACATTTTCTGGCTTTTCTCAGTCTAGAAAGCTCCAAATTCAAAAATAATTTCACATTTCTTCTACATAAATGACCCATTTTAAATACACATTCATCTTTCCAGAGGTGAAGTATCCCTTTAAGAACCAGCTAAGCTCTAGCTAGGCGCAACACAGAGCTGAAGAAGCGAAGGGCCTAAACACAACTCTCTGAATTAAGAGAGAGGCCTCCTCTCGATGCAGAGACCAGATCTATCTGCTCGGAACTCTGGAGGATGGAGGCCTCAGCATGACAACTCTCAAAATGAGAGGAAGCCTACGACATCCTTATGTGCTTTCTCAGAAATATGGCTCATACTACTACGGCTACTCAGCTTAACGACCCTAGACTAAGGGGAGTACTGGAGTCTGCATTTGAAGGAGGCCTGGCCATATAAGGGAGGCTAACACAGGAAGCCTGTCACCTTAACACACCTGCCTACTGGAAGCATAGAGGCCCAAACTTTCTGAGGGCCTGCTAGAAACTCAACAAGAGGTTAAGTACTCTGCATAACGACCCAGGGGAACAAGGGGAGTACTAGGCTTACTCGGCAGCTATCCGTGAGATGGAGCACTCTTTATAATATAAATCCCATAAATACATCAGCCCATGGCGGTATACGTCTCTAAATTCGAGACAGTGGTCAAATAACCTCTCTTAGGATGACGTAGTACTCCCCTATTTAGCAGGGTATTTATAAAGAGTGCTCCATCTCACGGATAGCCGCCGAGTAAGCCTAGTACTCCCCTGGTTAGCAGGGTATTTCTATGGGGAGCAGGGCCTTAGCAGAGAGACTCTAAGAAGAGGAGGCCTGCCATACTCACACCCAAGTGGTCTTAAACTAGTTTTTCTATTGTGATAAAACAACTATGTTAGATAAATCCAGCTCAGAGCCTGAGAGGCAAAGGACCAAAAAACTCTCTGCCATTTAAGAGAGTGACCCCTTATCTACCTCTACCTGCAGCAGGGCCGGGCTGCCTGCATGGGGCTCTAAAACCGGAGGCCTCAGTATGATGATTCTCGCATGAGAGGAGACCTGAAAAAAAAAATCACTAAGTGAATTAAAATTTATAGACACTCTGTCGAGCTCTAGAGAGCGGAGGCCTCAGCAGATAACTCTCTGGAGTGAGAGGAAGCCTAACCATGCCTATAAGCCCACAGGGAGGAAACCTGTTACCTGTGCTTATCACTACTCAAATTAGCTGACTTCAGATCTGGGCTACCAGAGTAATAGTAATTTGTTTTAACTGGAGGAGGCACCTAGTGCCAGCTACTCTGCTAATGGCGCTGTGAGGCTACAGGGGATGTTTCTCAGTATGATCGGTTGGTCTTTTGGTTGGTCACACAAAAAAAGTCATCATCGGTTCAGCTCGTTGGGTCTAATGTTATGGACTAAGGGGGAAAAAGGAAAAGGAGGGTGTGCACAGGGAAGGAGGCGATTACCTGCCTCTGCTTGTGCCAGGACGCTCGCTTCTGGCCTATGCTACTTCCCTGACACCATGCATCTTCCTCCTGGACTCGCGCCGCCTCGTTGACCTACTGCTGCCAGGAGGAGGGGCATGAGCGGCAACTGAGTCCCAGTGGCCCCGTCTACGATCCTCGGAACGAGACAGGCCAGGACCCCCAGGCTGTCTGGGTGTGGGCCTTCACGGCACGGTATGCAAGATCTGTATGCCACTGAGCGCGTCTTCGCCTCCCTGAACTTTCCGACCACCGCCTCAACGGAGGTCCCGAATAGCTCAGAGGGCGAAACTGGGGCATCGAGGAGAAAAGCTTTCTCTTTCTCCCCGATGCCTGCCAAGTTCACCCACAGATGCCTCTCCTTGGCCACCATGGCCGTCAACGATCGTCTGATCGCGGCAGCCGTCTGTTTGGTGGCCCAGAGAGCCAGGTCTGTGGTGCGGCGCAACTTAGCCACCGCACCTGGGGTTAAACCCTTACCCTGCCATTGTGTGCAGCGCAGCCTGACCTGCCACCGCGTATGCCCTGCCATTTAGACAAGATGTGGTCTGAAGTGGTCTATATGGCAGGGTTGGAGCTCTTAGTGTCGATGTCTACCCTTGCGAGAGATGGCTTGTAAACGTCTCCTCAACGGGAGGCATCGACACATACCTGTGCTTTCGCATTCCCTCTGAGATTTCCACGATCTGAGTCTCCACTCGGCCTCGGAATGAGCGGGACCCGAACCACAGGGCAAAGATGAATGTCCCTCCTCCCTTGAGAAAAGAGACAGACAAGAATGGACACAGTTTGCGCACACCGTCCCCTCAAGGACAGCGCGTGCGTGCTCTTCACCCAGACAAAGCACACGTAAGTCGTGAGTGTCACTAGGTGTGAGAAACCTCTCACATGGATCGGCACACTTCCTAAAGCACTTGTTTCCGGCCATAATTTTTTTCGTAACTCAGTGTCAGTGAAACAGTCCCTGAAGACGAAAAGAGGATGACATGTTCTCTAGGCGCCCCTTTTACACTTCCTGGTTGTGCTAGAGGATGACGTCATGGCTGAATACGATTGTCGTGATTATACAGTGTTTCAGTCATCAGTCATGCTGAGGCGTTCCCCCTTTCCTTTCGAAAGGAAACTTCTCACTGCTCTTGACTAAATAACTTTTGATCATTTATGTGCAAATTGTTTGATAATATTTAATTTCTTTATGATCTACCTGTTAGACATTTTCTGTATGTTCTACCTGTTAGATAGGTCAATATGACATATATTATGGGTTTATGTGAGGATTGTTTGAAGTTCACTTAAAGGTGAACTAAGTAACTTTTTTTACCTTAACTGAACAGCTTCGGAGTCATTGGAATGGTTATATTACTTATTTCGGGTTGAATGGTGGTCGTTTCGCACCCCCCTGGTGCCCGTGAGCGGAAAATCCGCACTTGCAACTTTGAGCCGGCGGGCCGCCGCGTCAGGAAGTATCGCGTGATATCAGGTCTCGCGATGTAAACAATTGCTTTACGGCCAAAAGAAATCTGCTAAAATGCTGTCATTATTGCGCTCCCTCACGCTGTTCGAACCCGAATGAATAAGACGTTTTAAAGAATGTCCCATCTGCTTTGATGTCGTTGATCTACTAGCCTCTGGTGTCTGAGAATCGCCAACGAGTTTTTACAACAGTGTTGTCAAATATCTATTCCGAAGCTGTGGGGGGAGCTCTAGAGAGAAACCTGTGAGCAAAAAGCGAGAATACAGCGAAGAAATCCCGAAACTACTGAGCCCTGCTTTAAATTCAAAGTTGTTATATAATTTTAAAAAATCAACAAAAATCAGTGATACTGGCCTTCATTCATAAAAAGATGCCATTAAACAAGTAAAATATACTGTCTTTATGTTGTCTCTCATACATTGGAGATTAACTGTGAAATGAATTCATTATAAAATGTATAAAAAACTTAAGTGTTTTTAATTGCTATTAATCACAGAAAAAAATGTGTGATTAATCTAGTTATTTTTTTTAATCGATTGACAGCACTATAGCCCTTGGAACATTAACAATTAAAGACTGTTTTTGTTGTACTCTCCTGCATTGTGCACTCAATACTGGCATGGTTCGTGACAAGCCATATGAAAATAAATTTTGATTTGGTTAAATGTGTAAATGTGTTGTTAATCCATGGTCATAGTTGAATTGTAGCAGTCTCAAGTCGTACACTTTTTTTACCACTCGCAGCCACATAGAAAACACTCCTGAGGTAAATGAAATAGGCTTATATAAAAAAATTACAAAAGCCTCAGCTGCCTTCTAACCACTTTTAATTACATGCCCTTTTCACAGAGGCCCTTTTATGGTTGTGAGGGAGGGGCTTTTTCTACAGCAAGGGACAAAGTGCTTAGGCAACAGACTGTGGAACTAGTTTAGCTAGTGTACAGTTTTTCCCCATGTGAACGAGAGAAAGCTTTTAGGGTTGCCGTAGGATTCCAGTAGTAGGTACGTGATTTTATTTTTAATATAGTTTGATTATTATGGAGAAGTGTTTTTATCAGAGTTTTACTATTGTTTTAATATTAATACTATTGTAGAATTTCAAACACATTTCAAGTGCTTAGCTGGTAAATCACAGTTTGTGCATGTCATGCAGTTTATGGTAATTTGTGTTATTTACAATTTTGGTAAGTGTTGGGTCACTACACAATTGTTCAATGTAAAATCCAGGTTCTGAAGCTAAATAAATAAATAAAGTTTATGTCTGTATTTAAACTTATCACATTCAACAAAACTGTTGTCCAAAGTCCAAGTGAACATGGGTGTTGCTTCATAGTAAAAAAAAAAAAATGGTACAAGTTTGTACATGCTTCTTTTCAGCCCCTTTGGCAGCACATGGAGTCAAAAGACCAACACTGAAGTACAGCTTTAAGAATAGCAGAGATTCCAAAACATTTTTTTCTCAGTTGAATCCCTTAACCTAAAACATTTTAAGTAAATATTTCAGTAATTTAACAACACATTTGAATGTTCACAGTTCTCTAATGTCAGTTAAAGGTCACATTACATGATGCAGATAAACAAATAAAATACATGCAATCCTTTTTAAATTGACCTTACAATCTTGGTTTTATCAGTGGTGTAAAGTTTTTAAGTAAATTTAACTATTTACTGTACTTAAGTATCTTGTTTGATACTTTGTAGTTTTACTGAGTGTCAAAGAAATATTTTTACTCTCTACTTGACTACATTATTGAATAAGTATATCTTTACTCCCATATATTTGTAATGCCTATTCTCCTTACATGTTGCATGGCACATAACTTTTTCTGCAGCCGTTTATTTCTGCTACAAAATAAGCAACAGTGCCATCTAGGGCATTGAATGTACTATATCTTTTAACCATAGACTGTAAAAAAAATATGGACATTGTGTCCGAGACGTCATTTTTGAAGCCTCACTCCCAGATAAACGAAAAAGAGCAAAAAGGCGGGATTAGCTGAGGTGACATGACGGCTAACAGACAGCAGACAAACGGCTAGTAGTGACAGCAGCGGCAATCCACCTGTCACTCAAGTGGCCACGCCCTTAATTATGCAGAACTTTAAGGCTTCATATAATTTAAACGGATGAGTTATAAAAAAATTCACCACCAAAATTTACTCACAGTTGTCATGAAGGGCAAAATTAGCTATATAGACCAAATCACTTTTTGCACCAGGCTGTAAACAAAACAATTTTCTGCTGTAAAGTTGACTCTCTTTTGCATCCAGACTCTAGCGGCCAGTCGATGAATTGCAGTTTAAGTCACTTCCGTGTTGGTTTCAAGAGAGAGACAGGCAGGTTGCCGCTTGGTTTTAACCCTAACTTGTCAAGAAGTCCTCGCTGCAGCCTGTAGCGCGATGACGTACTTGATATCAAATACGTAGTTGACATTTTAACACGCATGCTCTGTAGTAGGTTTCGAGTACGTCATGAAAGTTTAAAACCACATACGCACAATTACCTATTACATTATACAAAAAAACAAAAAATGACATTAAAATGAAAGAAAAGATGGGCTCACATGACTAATAATGCCTCAGTCAAGTCAAATAACCTAAATGTTTATTCATTTGCTTTTCACACCATCGTCTAAAACACTCGAAACAATAACGGAGATACTATGTTTAACTGCACTCAATTTCAAAATATTTAGAAGGAAAAAATCTGCCTAGATAGAGATTGAGCGCTCTCTGGATAACGGCACATTGCTATTTTTCATGCAAAGTGTAATTTAGGCTAATTAATATATTTTGTTATCAACTAATAATAATTATTTGTAGAGCATTCAATGCTATATGCATATTCAATGTCTTTAGTTACTAGAACGCTGATCTATCTCTAGGGATTTCATTTGCATAAAAAAATATGATTTTTAGGGGCCAAGCACCGAAGGTGCGGAGGCACCTATTGAAATCGTTGGCGTTTTTATTCTTCTTCTTCTTTCTTCTTCCGCTCTGGGAGTCTATGGCAGCCCATAGAACCACTTGCGGGAAAGTTTTGACATTTGGCACACAGATAGAGGATAGTCTGACATGTCACCATAGCAAATTTGGAGTCTCTAACTCAATCCCTTTAGTGCCACCAACTGTCCAAAGTTTCACTCATGTTTATGCTAATAACTGTTGAACCGTATGGGCTAGAAACAAAATTATCCTAATAAAATGATTCCTCAGCTCAAGACGATTTAATTGCACCCTATGACTGAGAGAACTCTACTTTTTCAAACTCCTCCTAGGCCGTTGCTCCGATTGCATGAAAATTGAACCAGATTATCTTCAGACCATGTCAACAAAAAGTTATGGAATTCATGCTGATTCGTCAAACTGTTCTGGAATACTGCGCAAACTAATTTTACGTAGCGCTTCCAAAAACAGACGTAAGGCTGTATCTCCGCAACGTTTTATCCTATTCAGACCAAACTTGGTACATGTTCTGGTACTTGGTACTTGAGGTTTCAGCCTGCGTTTCGGCGCAGCACCGCCTACTGGTCCGGAGATACGAAATTTTTTATTTATTTATTATTCTATTTTTTGTCATAACTTCTGAACAATTTGTACAAAAATCATATAAGCGGTCTCATTAGATTTGGGGCATCATGCCGAGTCAAATGATATCCAATTTTTCCATATCGGCCATTTTGGGTGTTGGCCATTTTGAATTTTGCACTAAAATGCTGTATTTTGTGAACGCATGAACGTATCGTTACAAAACTTGGTATGGGTCATCAGTACGATGCCCTGAAGGAGCATGGGAAGTGTTGAACCAGCCCCACCTAGCGGTAAAATAAAAATTTCAAATGATTATAACTCTGGGTGTGGTTGACTGATTTTCACGGGAGTCATCTCATTAGGTTCCTGAATCCTTGCTGAGTCAAATGATACCAAACATGCTAGGTTCCGCCTTCCGGTTTGTCTAGCGTTGTTATTTAGCGCTTAAAAAAACATTTGCCAATATCTTCGAAACCGTTATAAGCCAATATCTGACAAAACCACCGTCAGAAGTTTGAAAACATAGGTCGCTGGCCATATGTTAATGCCCAAATGTCAAAATATTAATAGTAAGTGGCATAAAAATGCAAACAAGGTCAGTGGCCAGTTGCATAAACATAGCCATAATGTTAGTGTAATGTTCTAGTATGACCTCCTAGCAGTTAGTCAGGGGCAGTCAGTCTTAGTTTATCTATGTTTTTATGTAACTTATATAAAAAAGCTATGAACCATCTTAAAGAAAATAAATTGATGTCTAACTTGTAGAGGTTTATGCAACCGGCCCCAGGTGTGGGTCATTTTTTGTGTGTTTATACATATAAATGTCTATAAAGCGAAATGAGATAGTTTCACCAAATTTGACACATGTATGGGCTCACTTTGAGGACACTCTGAGGATTGTGCCTCTTGTTGGCGCTATAACAGAGCAAAACATGAAATTGGCATTGACTTCAATACAGTATTGTGATATAAAATGTTATACATTATGAACGCATTAGCGAATCATTACGAAACTAGGTATGAGTCATCGGCACCATGCCTTGAAAGTACTTAAATAGTTTTGGGGCAGCACCACCTTGTGGTAAAACATTTATTACAATATTTCCAAAAATGCTAATAGCTTTTGAATAAATTTGCCTATTGCAATGACACTGGTCTTAATAGATTCCTTGGGTTATGCCAAAAACATAGATATCAATTTTGCCATAGTCAGCCAAACTTCCTGTCCGCCATCTTTATTTTCTTTAAAACCTACTTTTTCGAACTTCTCCTAGACCCCGTTTGTCCGATTTTCACCAACATCAAATCGTATCATCTCCAGACTGTGCTGACTAAAAGTTATGGATTTCGTGACAATAGCCACCTATTGGTCGAAAGTGATAATCCATTAAATCATATTTTTAGTTAATGTATATGTTTTTTCAGCCATTTTGTCTAAATTCATCTTTAAATGTCTTTAATTGCTCCTTGCTGCAGTTGGTCTGACATTCCCAGCCATGTTGGCATGTCTTATTGTCTTCTTTGCGCTTGGCCCCGATAATGGCTGCTTGCTATATTTTTTTCATTGTATTCATATTACCTGACAGTTTGTGAATTTGTTGGACTTCCATTCATTCCATTCCTTTTTGATTCATTCATGAATGAAAAAATGCCACATTGCTTTTATAGAACAATGAAACAAATAACACAGAAGACTATTTATAAGACAGACTATGAGTAGAAAAAAAATAAGACAAAAGTTATGGATATTTTCCAAATTAAATTAATTAGGTTATGCTATTCAAAACACTATATGCCTTCGTTGCTTTAAGTTTAAATACGTTAAAGCTATGATTTAAAATCACAGAATAATTTGTCTAACGAAACACAACCATTTTGATCTATTTATTCTATCTTTAACTCTGCATTAGTTTACATTACATTAAATACAAGATTAATGCATGTGTGTTAAAAACATCCCATTCCGTGCATGTGTCGGACAGGAACTACGTATTTGATTAAACACGTATGTCATCACGCTTGTCATGATTCCAATCTTGTGTTCCCCTTGTCTTGTGTGGACATTTTGTTGTTTCTTGTCTTGTGCCATGTTTTGTAGTTCTTTGTAGTTTTTCATGTTGATTAGTCTCCCCAGGTGTATCTTGTTTCCTCATTACCTTACGCTTGTTTGCCCCTGTGTATCCTTGTGTTTCACTTGTTACTTTGTCAGTTGTTGAACATGTAATGGTTGCTTCGGATTGTGATCCTTGTGGTTTTGTTCATTTGTTCCTTGAGGTCTGTTATCTGTTTAATGTGTTACTTTATTAAAAACCCTGTGTTTAGATCTGTGCATCAGCCTGCTTTCTCAGCATGTTACAGCACAGGCTGCAGCGAGGACCAGCAGCCCAGTGCAAGAAGGCGTTGACTTTATTACATTATTTATCTGTTATATTGTTGTTTTTGGGTTTACTTATGCCCTTTTAGAGCACTTGGGCTTAACTGAGACTTGAGTGTCTGAGTGTCTAGGGGTTTAAGAGTCTGTTGTGTCGACCTTGATTTATTGCAATTTTGAGGTGTTCAGGTTTTATGTTTATTTTAGTCAAATCAACCAGTATTTACCAGTATAAAGCTCATTCAAAAACTACAGAAGTTAAAATAATTAAAAAACTACCCTGAATTTCACCGGGAGCCAGTATAGAGATGCGAAGACCGGGGAAATGTGATGCTTCTTTCTTGACCCCGTGAACAGGAAAACTTTACACCTCTGGGTTTTATTTTCCCTTTCAGCTGACATGACATAACAGATACATTATCATGTTTTATATCGCACATTATCTCTGTGCAAAACCGTTTTGTTTTCTCCTGTCTCAATGGCATGCAGTGAGGCTCAGATGGGAACGCGTTTCATGGTTGTGTACGTCCTACACGAGGTTGTGAGAGAAAAGAGGTGGGTTTGAAATCAGTCTAAAATAAAGCACATTCACACTGCTACTATTGTTTATGCATTATGCTACAATAAAAGCACACTGGATTTACATAGGCAATGTCTTTTAGCCATATTACCCATGTAAACAGCTAGTGTGCCAAACAGCTTTTACATTTACAGGCGCATTTATCAAAAGCAACTTACAAATGAGGAGAACAATAGTCAAGTCAAGTCAAGTCAAGTTTATTTATATAGCGCTTTTCACAACATAGGTTGTATCAAAGCAGCTTCACAGTAATAAATTAAAACAATACATCAATGTTTGTTTCTAATGGAACGTCCATGTTTGGTAATGCTGATCAATAGTATCGTTGATTGATTAGTTAAATTAAATATCCAAAAATCCCCAACTGAGCAAGCCAAAGGCAACAGTGGCAATAGGAGCAATCAAACCAACAATAGGGAAAATATTTAAGTGCTGTGACTAGTCTCAGTTAGTCTAGCAAAGTACATATTGCAAGTTTTTTGTTTTAGAATTGAAAATGTTAGTATTAGTGGGTCAAGTGTTGATAAAAAAAGATGCGTATTCAGCAGTTTCTTGAAAATGACCAAAGACTCAGCAGCTCGGGTTGAGTTAGGCAGGTCATTCAGCAGGGAACAGTCAAAATGTCTGTGAAAGTGATTTTGTGCTTCATTGGGATGGTACCACAAGCACCGCTCACTTGCAGAACGTAAGCTTATGGAGGAAACTGGCCTCTTGAGTCACTGTGCCCCCTTACTTTTTACTAATTATTTATTTATTTAAATATTAGTAACATATTTTAGGCCCACCTGGAAGCAATGCACATGTATACAAGATTATGAACTTCTGTATTTAAAATGTAAAATTGTCCTTCCATGCGCTAATAACAACAACTAGCCACGTGGCAACTGTTTAGCATCATCAGACAAACCAAAATAACTCCAGGCTAATTGGTTTATTTTATTATGCAGGTTTAAGCAATTGCTTTTCGCTGTCCTTTAAAATACATGTTAATATCATTGTTTTTAAACCATAGTGGTTTTACATCAAAAACCATTCATATGTTGGTCATATGAACTGAGCCATGTTTCTCTGGTGCACATATGGTAGGCTTGCAGAGTGGAAAATTCAGTCCTGTTTACATTCTCGAACAAAAGGGTGTGATCATTGTTTCAGCTGCTCTCCATTATTCAATATGTCCACCCTTTGTGATGTGGTGAATGAGTGCTGTGCTAATATTTGACCATTTTTCAAACCAATCATTTACCACAACAGGTGTTACATGTATGCTTTTCGGTCATAACATGGCTGCCGACCTGCCTTTATTTTAGGTGATATGTTTTCAGCAATGTATTTGTGTAGTACACTACCATTACTCTAGGGATGGGCAAATGAAGCCTCATGAAGCACTGAGGCTTTCCCCTGAATGTTTAGGGAAACGATTCGAAGCATCAAGAGTGTCAAAAACAGCGCCATCTTGTGGCAGGTCAAATTTATAGCAGCCATGTTTATGAGAGGCTGAGTGTGCAGCGCCATTGTTTTATCCATTTAAACACAAATAAAAGCCAGACAACGCTAAATGTTACGTTTTCTGATAATATAATTCACATATTAAAGTGTGACAATAAATTAAATGTAACAATTATATTAATACTAATTATAAAAAAAAAACAATAGAGTTGCTTGATGCAAGTAAATGTTGGTCTAATTATTTTATGGTTTCTATGCTGTTTATCTGTCAGAATATATGATCATGTAACATAGGCTATAGGCTTGTCATTCATTAACTGTAAACAAGCATCTTTAGAGACAATTCATATTCTCAAAATTCAGGCCCGGTTTCACAGACAAGGCTTAAGGCCCGTTCACACCAAGGACGATAACTATAAAGATAACGGTAAAGATATAATTCTAAAAATCGTTCTCCATATTAAAGAATAACAGAGTTCACACCACAGCTATAAAGATAAAGATATGAGGAACGATATCGTTGGGATCACTTTCAGAACGATTTTTTTCCAGCTGTCGAACGAGAAAACACTGACAGCCAATCAGAATCCATTCTAATTTAAAGGTCTCGCGCATTTAAAATGGATCTGGATCATCCGGGCGCGCGCGTGCTTAGAATAAAAAGACCGTTATCGGTCGTTGGTGTGGACGCATATATAGTTATCTTTATCGTTATCTTTATAGTTATCGTGCTTGGTGTGAACAGGCCTTTAAGCCAGGATTAGGTTAGGCCCGAGGTCATGGTGCAAAGGACCCTAGGTTGATTTTACTCCGAACCATCCCTTTAAGCTTTTCTCAAACTGTCGACTTATAACATGTATGCTGATCCAGGTGTAAATCAACAGTTTGAGAAAAGCTTAAATGCATTTGTGTGTGTAATCCATCTCTCCACCTCGATGGCACATCAAAGTAAATAAAGAGTCTTTTAAAGACCCAAGTATGTGTTCATTTTCTTATACAAAGGGGCTAACAAGGGGAACAACAGAGGGCAGCTCTGTGATAGTTGTTGTGAACTTTTGCAGCATGTTTGTGTATTTGGTTGTGTTCTGAACTTTGTATTTGGTTGTGTTGTGAACTTTTGCAGCATGTTTGTGTATTTGGTTGTGTTGTGAACCTTTGCAGCGCGTTTCTGTATTTGGTTGTGTTGTGAACTTTTGCAGCATGTTTGTGTATTTGGTTGTGTTGTGAACTTTTGCAGCATGTTTGTGTATTTGGTTGTGTTGTGAACTTTTGCAGAGCGTTTGTGTATTTCGTTGCATTGTGAGTATTTGTAGCACATGTGTTGTCAAACTGATGAAGGGTTTTTCTTAAAGGAGAACTCCGGTCAATTTTAACATTGAGCTCTTTTTTTGTACATTTGGAGTGCTGTCAATACAGAGAACAACGACAAAAATCGGTGTTGCCTACCGATAAAAATGATATTTATTTAGCCAGCGCTCATACCTGTATTTACATCCTGTTTTCGGTCGAAGTCCATAGTAATCGATTGTCGAGTTCACACGCATGATCATAGGTACTAAACCAATGCGCGTGAACTCGACAATCGATTACTATGGACTTCGACCGAAAACAGGATGTAAATACAGGTATGAGCGTTGGCTAAATAAATATCATTTTTATTCATATCTTTCACATCTACTGCAGTCAGATTCACTGTGTTCACTCCGAAGGAATCACTCACATGACCTGGGCACTTGTAATGACACATCAAGGATGTTAAAGGGATAGTTCACTTTGAAAATACATTTTGGTATGTTTTAGCTTACCTCAAGGGCATCCAAGATGTAGGTGTCTTTTTTTCCGCAGTAGTTTCAATTTTGATATTTTTAGGTCAAACCGTTCTTGTCTGTCAGTCATATCATGCAGGTCTGTGGTCACTGTCTCAAAGAGCATGCACAGAGTCCAAATTAAAACAATTCCCCATCGTCCAAATTAAACAATTCCCCATCGTAAGTACACATTGATGGCCTAAGACACGAAACGAGCGGTTCGTGTGAGAAAACGAACAGTATTTATATCGTTGTTATCTCTTGAAAACAGCACACAATGCACACAGTTTCGTTCCAATGAACTGCAGTAGCCAAGGCGACATCTATGTATATATCTATACCCGCCCGCGCCGTCAGATCATTTGGACGTGTGCTGTTTTCAAGAGATAACAACGATATAAATACTGTTCGTTTTCTCACACAAACCGCTCGTTTCGTGTCTTAGGCCATCAATGTGTACTTACGATGGGGAATTGTTTAATTTGGACGATGGGGAATTGTTTTAATTTGGACTTTGTGCATGCTCTTTGAGACAGTGACCACAGACCTGCATGATATGACTGTCAGACAAGAACGGTTTGACCTAAAAATATCAAAATTGAAACTACTGCGGAAACAAAGACACCTACATCTTGGATGCCCTTCAGGTAAGCTAAAACATACCAAAATTTTATTTAAAAGTGAACTATCCCTTTAAGAGGCTAAAAGCAGGTTTAAAACTTGCCCCATTGAAGTCAACAGGGTGCAAATTTTAAAAAGAGGATAACACGGTGTAGGCAACACCGATTTTTGTCGTTGTTCTCTGTATTGACAGCACTCCAAATGAACAAAAAAATGAGCTCAATGTTAAAATTGACCGGAGTTCTCCTTTAATTTGCTGGGGGGTTTTCTATTTGCATGTGTTTTCTTCGATTGCAGCGCGTTGAGCTCTCTCGGCCACCGTACATCTGGCATAATGCAAGTTTAACACAATGGCAGACACGCAAACACTTTATAACTTTATATTTAATAAGTCTTACTGAAAATAGACTATTAAGTAGTTTCTTTCTCTAGACTTTGTTTAGTTTAGGTTAAGTGTAAATCAAACATTTGGATGAAAATGGACCTCCTTCTGTAGAACACTGAACAACTACATCCACTTGCAAATTACGTTTATGAGACTATCCTTACTTTTATTTATTTATTTTTGGTTAGGTTCAGATTTGCAGTTGGTGGATGTTAGAATCTTAAATTAGATTAGGGAGAAGTTTGTAAATTAATTTTGGTTTATTCATTTACTTGCAAAATAACCAATTAAATTGTATCAAAATACCAATGCATATTTACTTTTGAGTTGAAAATAATATATATATTTTTAAGATATCATTCTGCTGTTCACAAAAAACAGTAGTGGCGTTGCACAAGCGAGCGAGGGCGTTGTCATGTCATCAGAAACGGTCATCAGTGAGCAAGCGTTAGTGATGGCCTGGGTGCTTTCGAAACGCTTTCTGAAGCTTTGAAACGTTTGCGAATCATTTGTTTCGAACAAGTGATTCGGAGCGTATCGAACTGTCACGTGATTTCACGTCACGTCCTTTCGTCATAACTGTTTCGAATTTTCAACATTTCGCCTCTTCCATCTGTCAACCCATGAACCAATGATTTTTTACTTGATCTCGGATGAATTTCGAAAATTGTAGACATTCAATGACGCATTTGTATAATAAAAAGGACACGTTGTAGTCTCTTATACTATTGGTCTGAATAAACAAACCATCCATAAAACAAAACTATAAACTATAAAATAATATTTAAAGACTCAAAATATTTAATGGTATTAGATTATTTGTTCTTTGCTTTAACTCGAGTACACCTTCAATAAAACATATGCAGTTCGTTTGTAAAGTTGTTTTAATGCATGTTTGGGCTGAGTTTTCGTTGCATTTACACTGTTCTGACCAGCAGACGTCACCAGCGTGTGGCGTTTCAAGCGCTTCGAAACACTGAATCATTTCCAAAAGCTTTTTACCCGGAAGCAGCAAATGATTCCCGATATTTAGCAAGCGGGAAGGAAGTCGACCGGAAGTTGAAGTCGGCCGGGTGCCGCCATCTTGAGCGGAACTTCACTTGCGTTAGCAATCCCATTGACTTCCATTCATTTTGGCGTCACTTTGACAGCGAATAACTTTACATCTGAGGCGTTTGAAGACTCCATTTGTCCATTTTTTATTTCTAAAGAAACACGACAATGTATAAAATGCTCCATTACCTTGTAGCTTATGTTATGGCCCCGTAGAAGCAGTTTTTGTAAAAGTAGGCTAACGATTGCGTCATAACCAAGCGACTCTTTGTCGCACATTAGAGAGATTACCGTATGGACAGGAGGAGAAGCTCGCTGGCAATCGGGGGGACGTAGAGGCAAAATGACAATATAATTAATCAGAATACCTAGCAAAAGTTGATCCTGCTCCATGCTCATGGACAATTCCTACTCACACTCTCCGTCTCTGCAAGATTCGGAAGGGAATGATTCAGATTTCTCTCGGCACAGCTACTAGAAGACAGACGGGTTGCTCACGTGGTCCGTGTAACGCTTTGCTCGGTTTGAGTCTGCGCGTCAGGAAAGGAAGTGCTAAGAAATCGCTAAAAATGGGCTTCACTTGTCGCTTATGTGATACGCGCATCGAAGCTTCAGTGTCATATGTAACATCACTACCGTCCGTTTCGTTTCGTTTCGTTTCCCCTATATGTCCCCCAGACCTAACAATAGGACAATCAACACGGACAGATAATACGCGAGTCATGTTTGTAAGGTATGTACACATTTATACTGTAGCTAAATATAACGGACATGTTTTCAATTTTCCTATTGTACAGCTTGGTCGGTGTACATTTTCAATATTTAATTTAGAGACATTAGATATGAACAATGAAGGTTCACATGTTACAGTAACTTACACAACACACGATTCTACGAAAAGTTTTGTAACAGTGTTACTTCCGCCTGTGATAGATGAGTGTAGTCTATTAGAACCTTACTTTTTTTTGTTAGAAGCAATTATGTGGAACAAAAACAACTTGTAAGCTGGACATAAGAAAATCTTAGATGGTTTGGTGGCTGTGGTTAGGTTTTAATGCTGTTGTAAATTAATTACATTAAATTAGCAGAAGTACAGATGAGTAGCATCACGAGGAGTCTCGAGGCTAAAACAGGAAACATTATGTCAACACTGTCTCTTAAAGGCCCAGTTCAACCAAAAATAAAAATTCTGTCATCTACTCTCCCTCAAGTTGTTCCAACCCTGTATGAGTTTCATTCCTCTGCTGAAGATATTTTGAAGAATGCTGGTAACCAAACAGCTTCTGGTCTCCATTATCTTCCATAATATTTTTTTCATACTAAAGTCAATGGGTGCCGTCAACAGTTTAGTTACCAACATTCTTTAAAATACATCTGGAATTTAAAGAATAATGTGTTTTTATTATCAGTTATTAATTTTCTGAATATGGCTCAATTTCATAATGCAATTTTGAGAGCATGTGTTACAGTTTTTTACAATCACTTTGCTACTATTTTCAGAACCTTGATGTAATTTTTCAAAACTCTAGACACAAAACTCAAAACGGTTATCACTTGTAACACAGGCTGTCTAATGTTCAAAACATTGCATTGTGCATTCACATCTTTAAAGAAATCTTGCACTTGCACAATCATTGGTTCAAAAAACAAATTTACTGTGAAATACCATTGAACCATAACTATAGATCACCCACACACAAGCAACCGATAGTTTCACTGTGTCATTGTTCGTACAATCATTAAATATTGTAGAACAAAATAGATGATACAGGTTTCATTATGGCACTACATGTACAGTAAATACATCTCTGTAAAAGTACTGCAGTAGTAGAGAGAATACTACAGACACAGTGGAATCATTGAACAAAGTTTGTAATATATTGATGCAAAACACTACAGTAGAACCACAGCATAGGTTTATTTGAATCAAAGCAAAAATAATTAGCTGAAATAGAAAAGAAAAGACAGTACTGTAAAACATCAAATGCAGTGTTCCTCAACTTGCTTGCTTGTACTGTAAGAAACAAAACAGGAGTGATTATCTATACAGTGCAGGACTGTCAATACTGTAAATAGTCTGAAAAGGTGGTACAGTATTTGGGACCATACACTGTCAGAAATAGGGGTACAGTAGGAGTCAATTTCTGTTCCCCAAGGTACAATCTACACTAACGTACCCCATAGGGCTTATTTATTGGACCTCTAGGTACATATATGTAGCTTTTTGAGTGTCAAAAAGCATTAAAAGGTACATATATGTACCGTTTCTTTTAAAGGTTAAGGTACAATATTGTACCCTTGAGGGTACAGCCCCAGTGACAAGCCATTGTACCCCTAAATTTACAATTATGTACTTTATTTTCTGAGAGTGTAGACACAGTGTCTGATGAAGCATTATGATAAAATATTAGGCTACATCCATGGATATTGTAGTCTAATTGGTTCATGCTCCATGCTAATTGGTGACAATGAATCTCGTTATCTTGAAGCTTTCATGATTTACAGTAAACATGGAAGATTGTTTGTCTGTTTACAACTATGCATTAAGAGTAATGCAACAGTTACTTATCATTTTGAGCAGTTGTATCAGTTGATAGTTAGATCATTGTAAGGAAATGAATAGACACTCATTTGAAATGTAATGTGTGAATTGCCTTTTGAAATAGTAGTACTTTGATGTTAAGTTGTGTCATATTGAACAGATGATTTTTGTTGAATGAACAAATGATCTAAGTTGTATGTGTATTGTATCCAAGCAATTGAGAAAAGGGTTAGAGTTTTGAAAAATGTGCATTTTGATCATTGGTTGTGAGTTTTGTGTGTAGAGTTGTGAAAAATGACATCAAGGTTCTGAAAATAGTAACAAAGTGATTGTAAAAAACTGTAATACAGAGATGCTAGGCTCGTTTGAGATGAGCAAAATCTGCACAGAATCGATCACCAGTGATCACGGCGAGATGCATGCCGGTTGCTCTGATCTCATGCTGACAGTTGCTCTTCACCGACTGCGCTGATCTAAAGCACGATGGGAAACGACACAGCTTAAAGGAACACTCTGCCGCTTTTTGAAATTGGGCTTATTCACCGTCTTTCCTACATTTAGATAGGTGGGTAAATGCATTTTTGTCTCAGTGCATGCATTGTTTTAGTTTGACAGGGTCGACGCTAGCTTAGCTTAGCATAATGAATGGAATCCTTTGTTGCCAGCTAGCATGTCATGAATAAAAGTGATAAAAAAAAAAATGAATTACTTCTTTTAGCCTGCGTATTCACAACGAGTACAAATAGCAATGCAGATTAAGACTAGACGATTTCCTAGGCAGAGATTGACTTGGGACTATATTAGGGCTACTTGGGCACAGAGATATCCCACAACACCTGAAATCCCCCAACTTCCGTCAACATACCGGCGTGAATAGTAGCCGTCTGTTTTTCCTGCAGTAGATAGTGAATGGCGATGAACATGGCGGTGAACATACCTCTACGTACCAGAGTTTTCAGAAGAGGAGCTGCGTGCTCTGGAAATAGAACGACAGGAGGAGGAGGTTGCGATCGCTCAACAGCCTGAGGACGTGAGGATGAGAGCCAACACGAACTGGTGGTGAGTGTGATATCTCTGCGCCCAAGTAGCAGTGCTTCGCCTGTGCTTCACCCTAATATAGTCCCAAGTCAATATCTGCCTAGGAAATCGCCTAGTCTTAATCTGCATCGCTATTTGTACTCGTTGTGAATACGCAGGCCACAAGAAGTAATTCGTTTTTTAAATTTTTTATCACTTTTACTCATGACATGCTAGCTGGCTACAAAGGAGTCCATTCATTATGCTAAGCTAAGTTAGCGGTGGCGCTGCCAAACTAAAAACAATGCATGCACTGAGACAAAAATGTGTTTGCCCACCTATCTAAATGTAGGAAAGACGGTGAATAAACCCTATTTCAAAAAATGGTGGAGTGTTCCTTTAAAGATTATAAGATTATATCTTAAAGATTCACTTTCCTGATAATTTACTCACCCCCATGTCATCCAAGGTGTTTTTCTTTCTTCATTTGAAAAGAAATTAAGGTTTTTGAGGAAAACATTCCTCCATATAGTGGACTTCAACGAGGACAAACGGGTTAAAGGTCCAAATTGCAGCTTCAAAGGCTCTGCGTGATCCCAGCCGAGGAATAAGGGTCTTATCTAGACAAACCATCGGCCATTTTCTAAAAAAAAATTATAAAAATGTATATACTTTTAACCACAAATGCTTGCATTATGTAGGCTAATCACGTTGAAAGGTCACGCATGACGTAGGTCGAAGGTTGGGTAGGCTGAAAAACTCCGAAATCTTTGTTTTTCCTTTTTTTTTTTGTTCAGGCTGTTTGACTTAGTCTTTGCACGTTTAGCGCAATTTGAAGCTGCACTGAAACTGCAATTTGGACCTTTAATCCGTTGATAACTGTTGAAGTCCACTATATGAAGAAATCCTGGAATGTTTTCCTCAAAAACCTTACTTTCTTTTTGACTGAAGAAAGTAAGACATGAGCATCTTTGATGACATGGGGGTGAGTATTTTAATTCTGAAGTGAATTAATCCTTTAATGCTCATTGTTTAAATAACCGAGATGTATTGTTCTCTTACTGTAAGTCTTTTATTTTAAAACTCTGATATCATGTACATTGTACTATATTAGGGCTGCACGATAATGGTTAAACTGATAATCACGATTATATTTCATGAGCGGGTCTTTTCCGCTCGGTATGTGCGTCGCGCTCTGTGCTCCGCGCGCGCGCGTGTGTGTGTCGGCGCGCTCTGTCGTTAACGGCCCAGCAGCGGCGCGCTCTCCGTTCCGTGTGTGTGTGTGTGTGTGTGTGTGTGTCGGCGGCTCTGTCGTTAACGGCCCAAAGGCTTCAATCATGTACCAAGCACTGGAAAAGTAAAGTCCACTCAAGTAACGTGAAATTTCTCTGTAGACTTCTGTTTGCTGAGCTGGTGCATGCTGAGCAACAATGGTAAAATGACCTGCTCTGATCACATGCTCTGGTAATAATAGCTTTGTAGGACTATATTTTGTTTTAATAATTAATAAAATAATAATAATATAATCTGTTAAATTGATTATGTTGATTGATTATTGAAAAATAATAATATATTGATATATTGATGTTTAATATTTTAATATCGGGCTATTTTCTGTTCCCTTTTTTCCTGTGTTGTTTAATTAGGTGATTCTAAGTTTAAATATTGATGATTACAAGCTTGGGGGAAGCGCAATTAATTGCAATTAATTACAGAAATTGTGCAATTAATTAGTTAATTTTTTTTAATCGATTCCCAGCCCTAATATATATATATATATATATATATATATATATATATATATATATATATATATATATATATATATATATATATATAATAATTATTATTATTATTATTATTATTATTATATATTTTTTTTTTTTTTTTTTTTTTAAATATATTATCAAACACACACACACACACTCTCACTCACTCTCTCTCTCTAACCCTCTCTCTCTAACCACAACCATCCAATCAATTCCACATAGACAAAATCAAGTCCCACCCTTCAATTTTGTTGTTTTTTTTTGTTCGTGAAGCCATTTTACTTGGATATATGTAAAATACTACCACAACTTCTTTTTCATGCTGATTTAATCCATTGTTATTCAATTAAAATATGTCTCTCTTACTATGAGACCCCACATATGACATGTCTCTGATGTCATGCTCTCCTCTAGGCATGATGTTTAGTGTCCAGTGCTAAAGTGAATAAAACTAGTTTATCTAAAACAAAAATGTTGCTTTGAGTAGACAAGTTTTGCCTAACAATCATGCCAGACCAGGGGTTAAAGTGGGCCGGAACAGTCCGGAACTGAGTTCTGGCACCTCAGAGATAAATTAATACATAAATAGATTCAAATCAAATCAAATCATTCTCATCAAATTCAATGATTCTCATCATTCATCAAAACATAATATCACCCCCTGACCCCGCCTTCACAAACACGCTACCCAACGTTATGTTCTCAGTCACTGTTCTGACTTGAGTACATCTATGCGGGTTCACGCATGCAGACAAAGTCCTTCCTCCCTCCCCGCTGAACGCCAGCGATTACTAATGCGTGAAATGCACTCACGGTGGTTGAGCGCGGTAAAGTTAGTTTTAGGTTTGATATTCGCCGGACATTTTTTTTCCCTTGCCACTGTTCTATAGGGTCGGCAGTCTTACAAAGATATCAATAGCAGAATTAGTTTAAAACATAAAACATAAATATCAGTTGAGCCTATGTTTACTTTCTTCACTGACACAGACGAAAATTCTTCACTGACACAGACGAAAATTCTTCACTGACACAGATGAAAATGAACTATCAGTCAAAGTTCAGCTTTAGGAGGGGAAGAAATAGGGCAGGATAAAGACTGAGAGAAAAAGAAAGATGAAGATGAGGAGAGCGCAGGTATTGACAAATGACATCTAATGACTAGGTTTTAAAGCTATTTCTTAATTTTTTGGCCATCAAAAGTCCTAAATTGCACACATGTAGGTCAGAGAAATCCAAATTTTCTTGGGGGAGCATGCCCCCGAATCCCCCTAACTACCTCACATTTGAATGCCCGTGTCTGTGGGCTGGTGTGGCTACAGTGCCAGGGCTGAATCTTTGTCCCAGTCCGTCCCTGACAGTTGCTGTTCTAGCCAGAGAAAGTGGATGTTGAAGGTGAAGTAGGCCAATGTCAAATTTCCATAATTGTGATTGATTTATTTCTGTTATAGTTGTCTTCAGACATTTTAGTATGTTAAGTTTGAGTCAGTTTTGGACTTCATTTTTATGTTTAAATTTACATTGTGAAAAACAAGGTTGTGTTCCATATTGTGGTGTTCAGCAATTTTAATATAGTATCGTCATCATATCAGTGTAGATGTAGATGGACTAAAATAAAACCATTAAAATATCAAGTAAAAAGTATTGTAATACTTGGTGCCACAGTGACACTCGTATTGCACACAAAAAGTATTGCTATGTCATGATACTCAATATGTTGTCCCACGGTGAGTCATTTTTCCCTGTTGCACCTACACAAAATTTGAGGGTTCCCCCACCTGCCAAATCCCACTTTAACCACTGTGTCAGATGAATAATAACATTTATTTTAATTATTTTTTTCCTGCAGATACTGGTTCATTTATATATTTCTACATCTGCTAGACAAAGGTTAGTGTTCACAGACCTCAGTTTACAGTATGGGTTTTTCATGTAACAGTGTGTTTATTGTTTGCTTATTAAAGTTGTAACTCTTGTCTCCAGTGTCTCTGCAGGACTCTGTTGAAATCAGTGGTTTTGTTGGAGGCTTTGTCATCTTGCCATGTTCATACAAAGAAGGAAAGCTAAAGACAGAGGAAATGTATGTGTTTTGGAGATACAAACAAGAAAGAAAAGTTTATGATATTGAAAATGGTAGTGCCTTACCAGAAAAACAGGATGCAGTGTTTAAAGATCGAATTAAAGGTTTTCCCTCAGAGTATGCGAATGGAAATTTCTCTCTCAAACTCTCCAATCTGAGTCTCACCGATGCAGGACAGTTCTCCTGCTCTATACCAAAAAAGTTAAAGAAATATGAATTAACGCTGCTAGTCAAAGGTACGTGGAAACAGTTATTACTCACATAGGCAGTTTGAGTCATTTGATAAAAGGATGTAATGTGTAATGCCTCATCAAATATATTTTTAATTTAAGCTTTTATATATATATATATATCCTCCAGCATGTGCATTGTATGCCTGTGTTGCATTTTTAGACAATTACTGTGTCTCAATAGTAATTTTTTTTTTTTTTTTTTGTCTGTCTGTCTGTCTGTCTGTCTAACAGCAATGCCTACTACAGCACCTTCTACAGTGTCTACTCCAAAACCAACAGTGAATACAAGAAGCTCTTCCATGAGAGCACGGCCAGAAGGGATTGTAACTTTCCTGTTGCTGTTTTGGAGTTTTGTTTTTTGCACTATATCAGAGTAGTTTGCTAGACTGCTGTATTGCTGTAGTGCCTTTCTTTAACGTATATATAGAACATATAAATGTTCTGACTGCTGTATGAAACTGTGGCCAAAATGGCTATTGCATATAGATATTTGATATTACTTTTATTTTTATTTATTTGAAGTTCAAACCCATTATACATTATGTAATGAATACTATTAGTAGAACAGGTCATTCTTGGCTTTATTGGTAAGGGTCTTTTACATGGGGAAATGAAGCACACTGAGAGTGCACGCAAGGCCAGTTAAGGTAGTTAGTAGGGACTTAACATATTTGCTAGCTATACACTTTTTGAATTTATGTTGATGTTTTTAGATCATCAGTATAGTGATTATTTTCACAGTCAGTATATAGTTATAGTTTCAAGAATCCGACAGACAAGTTGTGCATAGCACAAAACTCATGATATGTGTTACCATGTTGATAGACATCAATCTTCGTCCAGGTTTTATTTTTTTCTACATTATTTTCTAGTATGTTTGTTTTTGTTATAGCCTGATTAAATAGAAAAAGAACAGCAACATATTTGTAAATATATACACACAGTACATAGCAGTAAAAACATGTACTGTATGTGCACAAGTATTCTTATGATAACTTGCTGGTTATGTCCTTCATTTGCAAGCTGGATTGAATAAAAATGTCTGCTAAATGAAAAAATGTAAATGTATTTTTACAGTTTTCTAATGTATGCAGATTTTTTTTTTCTGGTTTGTAATCATAGAGCTCAGAGCATGCAGTATTATTTGTCTCCACTGTATAAATTATAAAGTGACTGTGCAGTGTTCTGAGGTAATCAATCAGAAGTATTGTTTTAAAATAATTAAAAAAAAAAATGTACCTTATGGATCTTTTTAATCATCAGTTTCCATGGTCAGAGTTGTGGTAGTGGATTGTACACATGCAAGATCGGTTGGCTCAGGGATGACTACGACACCACTGTTTCTCACTGCTATTTTCTGTTATATATTTACTGTCCTATTAATAAAGGCAAAAAAAAAAAAAAAAAAATACTCATTAGTGGTTGATTTTCATACAAATTAGCTTACAGTGTTGAAAATATATCTCACTAGTTTCTGGCTTACAGCCCACTTACTATCAACCCACAGGAATGGACTTCACAGCATCACATGCAGTGAAAATATGTTAAAATATGAGTTCGTAGCCCTCTGATGGATGCCATTAAATCCCAAAGGGGGAAAAAAAGAACATTTTTGATTCACTGCTATAAACAACAATCACACACTGTGTATCCTTATTACTCTGTATTTACTAAATAAAAACGACATGTACAGTAATTCTTAGAATTGTGCAAAGTGTTGTTTAATTAAAATATCCTTGTGAAAGTTGCATCACTATTTGATTTTAAATCAAGTTATGAAACTTTTTTTCAGTTATGTAAACTACAACACATAAATTAATAACCTGGAAAATAAAAGTGTTCCTTAGATCTAATATAACTGAAAAGAATATGTGTTTGCCTGAATAAGAGACAGGTATATAAAGGGATACAGTAGAGGTAGTCTAGTAGTTTAATCACCTATGGTGGATTGGATGTGACATCACACATGATAAAAAATGGCTTTTAAAATGGACACTGCATTCAGATTACCATCTTAAATAGTACACTGAGATAAGATTTGTAGCTCTGGCAGACTTACATTACACATAACTATTACTTACTTCAACTTATGATGTTGATTTGACAAAAATGTAAGAATTATCATGGTCTCAGAGAAACCCATCTCTGACTTCCCCTCTCGTCTGTGTGGTCGAGGTTTTATCTAAAGCTGCTGATGTTTCCGCTCACAGTACGAGATGTTTGAATGATCACAGTATAGCAGATATTATTCATCTGGATCAGACAATGAAGATCATTCAGCTGCAGATCTGTGAGTTTCTCACGTCACATTTGATTGAGTCAGTTTTCTTTTGATTTTATATCTTAATAAATGTGTTTTTCTTTCTCTCATAGATCTGTTCATGTTGTATCAAGCCACAGAGAGTCTAACAAACACACCAGTAACTTTAGGATCTGATGTGATTATAACCTGTGATCTTGATATAGAGGAGATTTACTGGTACAAACAGAAATTACCGGATCCTCCAGTGTTGATCTTACGCACTTACAGTAGTACATTAGAAGGAGGGGACTATGAAAACAGCAGCTTTATACACAAATACTCAGTGAAAACTAACAGTCGTTTGTTCATCAGAAATATCACCATTGATGAATTAGGAGTTTATTATTGTGTGAAAACTAGTGAACCACTAAAATTTAACAACGGCACCAAAATCTACATCAGCGGTGAGTTATTTTATTATTTCATGTCTTTATAAACCACATGATGGATTCCAGATTGAATATACTGTATGAAGATCTAATAATAGTTTTATTGCTCTGTTAAAGACAGAAACTGAATAAAGATTGAACTATAAACCTTTTACAGACTCCGTCCACAGAAATCAGACAGATGACGCTCCACAACACCAGATACCATGGAGAAATATGACCATCGTATTCATCCTGATAAATGTGCTTCTGACCATTGCCGTGATAGGTGACGTGAAAATATCATAGAATTAACTACATGGAGACAAACTCTAAATCAATACACAAATTCAGCCATATATCATATCTGCTCTTTGTTTAAACTGTCAAGTGTCTCAGTGATGTTTATTCACGGTTGTTTCAGGTTTGGTGAAGAGCTGCATTGACGCAACTAGAAGATCTAAAAATACTTCAGATAAACCTCAAAGTACCACTGCAGCTCAAAACACAAATGATCCACAGGTAAGACACTTCTTAAATAAATTATCTTAATTATTTTGAATATATTAGTTTAAATATAACCTGCTCACATTATTGTTGCACTATGCTCTTAGGTTAGTATAGTGATATAATAGTTATCTTTTAGTAGTGGTTAATCTTAAATCCTTTCAACTTCAGATAATGTACATTACATTAACTATATGAAATGTGTTTTAGAAAATTACTTTTAAAAACATAGCACAAATGCTGTCTGGGATACTCAATTCTGATTGGTTAGTTGCAGCATTCTGGTCAAATATATTTATTGTAATTAGTCCTAAACCTTATATTTGATCATTGTGCTAGTTTTATATCTCTCACATCATCCTTCATCTGTTTCTATTGGTCCTTCAGGATGATACAAGACCCCTATGCTTCATTTCGGGGTCCTGATCTCCTTGTTAGGGTTTATTTTCCTATCGGCTGACTGTACATTATGTCTTACACACTTAATAGCCATTCATTTGTATGATCTTCCTCTTCCAGTATGCTGAAGTTGATTTCCCCAAGCGCTCCAGACGAAACCGGCCTTGCCAGGATCAGACCACCTACTCTTTTCTTCAGCCCGTAAAAGCTGTATGAAGTATTCTCTGGAATTATTGTCTCTATACAGACCTATTTATCTATTTTTTTCTTCTTGCCAGTGCCCTGAGATGTTCATGTTTGCAGTAAACCAGAAGGCAATGTGGTTTCTGTGTGTTAGAGCAACTTTTTACAAATGAAAATTTGAGCTACTTTATGTATGTGTATTTGTATGTTAAAGAAATTTGCCATTGAGCTAGAGTGGAAATAACATGAACAACGCTTAATAAATACATATATTTTTATCTTATTTATATATTTTTTGCTTGCATATTAATTGTTCTAAATAATTTACTTCTTGTATTAAAACTGTTAACTTCTGCTCTGTTTCTGTGTGGTCAACATACAGTGTGGTTTCGTGCAAATGAAATGTTCCACTAGTTTGGTCAGTTGATAAACGAAACAAACATTAAACTTTGCAAACATATAGACAGGCGGTTTAAACATTTATCAAGTGAAGACGTGTGGAGCACTTTCTGCCTGAAACAAAACTCTATAAACAGATTTTACTTGAACCTTTTAATTACTCAGTTTCCCATGACTATTTCGAAAAGCTCAGCAAAACCATCAAACCCTTGTGTTTTAGAATCAGGAAGTACAGACTTGACAGCTTTGCTGAAAATGACATTCAATTTATGATATTATTCTTCCTGCAACTTCTGAGCTAAAATATAGTGGGTTGCGATGCAAAAATAGACCATATATTTCAGGTAAACCTGTAAAAACAATGCTGCATTTTCTTAGCAATAGATGCTATTTACACTAACTGAAAACAGAGATAGATCTGCTTTACACAGTGAAAATGGCAGTATTTTCTTTGCACTAAATGTAAATGGTAGTTAGATGCTATTCATACTCATAAAACAATAATAACATATTCAGTGTATATGAATATGTTTAATCACAAATAGATGCTGATTTATTGGGATATTACTTGTAGTTGACATTACCTTCTCTACATCAGGGCTTCCCAACCACGTTCCTGGAGCCGCTAACATGCAAAACCTGCAGTGTTTGGGAAATCCCAGCTCTACGCCTACCACTAACCCGACCCATTAAACACAGTATTCCCACTATTAAATACTCACTAGGCACTTTATTTACACTTTTTGAAAAATGTCTTAATTTTTATTTAAAATAAACACCTCTCTGGGCTGATGTGCGATGGGAAGAGAATGAGTTTGGTAAATGGCGGCTTCAAACTCAGATCGGTTGCATTCATGCGTTTGTCTGACTCAATGACACAATGGAGGGCAGAGTGAGTAAATAGCCTCTGTCAACAAGACAGGCTATTTGCACTTAGTGAAGAAGTAAACCAGTGGAGAAACAAAATGAAAAAATGAAAAATGAAAAATGAAATGAAATGAAATGAAACACTGCACTAATTTACATACAACAGTAAAAAAGACAACAACTGCATAAAACATGCTCTCATTATGCTTTTAGCCGAATGCTCCCTAGAAACTGAGGTATTAAAGATTATATATAACTAGTTCAGGAAATGATCAAATGGAATAGACGACTGCTTGTGTGATCAGAGCAAATTTAACTTTAACTCCCCCTTGATTGTGGTTATTTGTCTGCTAGTAGGCTGGGGGTGACAGTATTAAGACTATCATGTGTTGCTTTTATCATTGAGCCATTGTGCAGCTATGCTAGCATCAGCGCTGACACAAGTAACTTCTTGTTCATAATATTCACATTCTATTGAAAGTTAGATTCAGATTGAACTTGTGTCATGTTAGCTATTAGTAGTAACTTGAAGTAAGATTAGTTGATAACAGTGCTGCTCTTCTCCATATGCAGATTATGCTTTCTGTGTACAGCCGTATCAGACTGGAACGCTCATGTGCACAACAGCTAGGCCTACCCACAACCTAAGCACAAGCTTCCCTCCTCACCTGTCACAGTTATATTCAGTTTAATTGTCTTGTTTAGTTTTAGTCTGACACTTATGGGGTTAGGATTGTTGCATTATTCCAAATAAATAGATTGAGATTCAAATGTGATTTATGTCACAAACACAACTCTGCCTGGCATTTATTTGTGAACCGCTTTCTTGTGCATTTGTAAATCCCCTTACGCATCTGTGGATTTTGAAACACTTCTAGCGTCGACGTGCACAAATAAGTGGACTCCACCCACCGTTTACTCAAGCCAATCAGATAACGGCCACACTGAGCTGACCAATCGTAGCACGTTCTCACTACAACAAACCATGTATGGTTTTAATCAGGGTGTTCTTGCCCTGAAATAACTTTGCTTGTTCATCTGCATTAGCTCAAATAGAAAGTGAAGGCTAAGGCCCATAAAATTGCTACAGTAAAATAGGTTTAAAATTTGCATTTCGTTAGAGTTAGACCAAGACTGTGATTCAAGTCAAGTCAAAATCATCCGTTTTGCCATTTCTTGCATCGTGTTTACCCCGTGCGAGCCTGTCTACACTGGACAGAGCGAATGTGCAAATCATTCGCCTACTTCAGAAGAAGAATGTCAGTGAATCATCGTGTCATCATCCAGTGTAGACAGTATCACGAATTATACATTTTCATAACCGGCACTATAGTCAATAAGGAAGATTATGCAGACACTTTACATCCCCTTACAGAAAAACCACATTCACATGTGATCACGTGACCTCATGTGAACAACGTTTCACCACTTGTGAACGACGTTTCACCACTTGTGAACATAATGGAGCACGTGGCACATGTGGAAAACATGTTACTATAGGTTATAATGTGGAGATCATGTGACATATATTTGCACATGTTGTAATAGGTTTTAACATGTGAATCATGTTACCATGTCACAAATACTGTACATTTTCAGCATCATTGTAATGGGAAGTTCAGATCATTTTACTGACTCGGATCTTTTGAACCTCGTTCATAATTAAAATGTTATATGTCAATGGACAAATCCCTTACTTACGCAATGTTGATGTTTCATTCATCCCTATAAGCTGAGCTATGCAGTCTAGAGCCGGATACAAAAGTGATAATTAAGTGGTAAGTACTGACAAGCACAATTGCAAAATTAACTGCAATAGGTTATGATTGCCCTTATTTAATTAAAAACTGGGTCAATGACCCAACCAAATGTTTCCAGACATATTTTGTTATCTGGTTGAATCTCCAGGTAAGACGGTAGCCGTAGCGGTAACATTAGCCTAACTCAATCAACTTTTGTATATGTTGCATACTGTAACTCCATAAAACCTTGTCACTTATCAATTGTACATATGCTTCACTCCAAACTATTAATCTTTTTGTAAAACGGTGATCAGTAGTACGAAGTTGCCGAGGGACTGTGCTGACAGTTATCCCTAACTCACAGACTGCAGTCTGTATTGAGTGTAGACCTTGAACTACGCGAATTATACGCGATTCGCGATTGGCCTAACAAGCGAGCCTTCAGCTGATAACGCTAATGTGAATGAGACATCCCTTATGAAAAACAACTATAGGAATCTTGTAGTATTTTGGGACAAAATATTATAGTAATCCTATAGGAATACTATAGGAATACTATAGTATTTTGGGACATACTATAGAAGTACTATAGAGGTATTACAGAACATCACAGAAGTATTATACACTACTATAGAAATCTTATAGGATTACTATAGTTGTTTTTCGTAAGGGATGTAGACAAATCTGGCCCACTGCCTAATAGTTTAACAGCCACTACTATATCACACATGGATCTACTCACACAGTAATCTCAAAAATTACAAGTCCCTGGAGGCTCACACCTTTTTTACCAACGGGTTTGTTGGGGTGGTTCTACACCACCAGATGCCAGGACTCTCATGTCTCATGAGATGCGATGTAAAGCCGTCATGGAGGGTAACAGACAAGCCACGTAAGATTGCAGTACAGCAGGACGGGGCCATCCTTACTGGTCACTGCGACTGTATGGCAGGGTATGTGGTTGATTATACTTATACTGATTCTTTATACGTGACACTTATTTATATTAATACTGTAATTTGTTCTACAACAAAGCCATTTCTCTACTTTTTCTGTTTTCAGTCTTGGTGAATCATGCTCTCATGTAGCTGCTGTGCTTTTCAAATTGGAGGCGTGTGTTCGCTTGGGTATTAATAAAGTAGCATGCGCAAGTAAAGTCTGTGAATGGAATCAGGTGTGTGTTAAAAAGATTGAGCCTGCACTTGTTGCAAACACCACTTTTTATATCCAGCGACCAAAAACCACGAAAAGGAGAAAAATAAAACATGCCATCCCCAAAGCCTCTGCTTCACAGCAGCATCAGTTCTTGTCTATGCTGGCTGAAAGGTCTGATGTGGTGGCACTGAAAAGCTTCTGGGATTTTTCTACACCATCAAAAAAGCCATGGTGTTTTAGCCAGCACAAGGTAACCGAGGCAGAGGTGGAACAGGTGGAGAGGGCCACAATCAGCCAGGCATCGTGTGTGCAATGACACCAAGAGCGAGTGGGACGCATCACAGGGTCCATTACACACCGTGTCCTGAAGGCTACTGTGTCGAGCTGCTCCTTTATCAACAGCATATGCCAGCAAAGGCACAGGCCAATTTTGAAGCCATGGATCCAGTGGGGGAGGCACCATGAGGAAGATGGCCTGGCGACATACAAACATGCTCTTGGGATGGAAGGTACCACAGCTAATGCACTATCAGCCACTATATACATCTGTGCTCCTGTTGGCCAACCTCACCTTAACCTCAACATAACCAAGGCAAGTTTGAGAATTTGCCAGGCCATGTCATTCATGGGAGTGTCCTGTGATGGCTATGTGTCCTGTGACTGTTGTGGTGAGGGTGTGGTCGAAGTGAAGTGCCCTTACAGGTGGGGGCAACAAACTTCTAATGGATGGCAAGAGTGGCTAGAAGATCCAAAAGGACACCTGGAAAGCTTGTCAGCTTTGAAGAGGGACCATGCATATTTTACACAGGTAAGCCATATTTTTCATTACTATTGTAAATGGTACCCCCCTGGGGTGCGTTTCCCAAAACCATAGTTGCTAACTGGTTGCAATGCAATTTCCCATTGCCAACCAACTAAGTTGCTAACAGGTTAGCAACTATGGTTTTGGGAAATGCACCCCTGGTCAGTTACAGAAACAGAGTTGTCATTGCATGTACAATGTTCGTAGGTCCAGATGCAGATGTTCGTCATTCAGCGAGCATATGCAGACTTCATTACATGGACTCCTCAGACTTGCCTGATATTCAGGGTTACAAGGGATGAGGAGTTCATCAATAATGCTGTCAGCGTCACTGAAAGATTTTGGTTAGAGCACATCTTTCCAAAATTACAGGAACTGAAAGATGCACAGGTAAATGGTTTAATTTGCAATCTGATTGTAAACATATAAGGTCATTACAATTGGAAGTACCTTATTTATGAATGTATTTCATTACTATTCATGTTTTGAAAACTGACGTAGCACACTGTGACTTTGTATGACATTGTAAACCTGGCTACAATATCAAAACAATGTAACAATGTATTTAAAATCATGTTAGGATAACTGCAATAATGTACTGTGATTTCAATGTCAACAATGTCATATTTTCAAAATTAACATAGTGCAGTTAATAGCATGTGTTAATGTTAAGATACTGTATGTACATTTTTCTGTCAAGGAAGCTGAACACAGACAATTAGATAGAGGTGAAAATAGAAGAATAACAGTGTGCAGAGAAGGAGGTGGCGAAGTAGGACCGTCAGGGTGCAGAGAAGGAGGTCCGTCAGGGTGCGTAGAAGGAGGTCTGTCAGGGTGCAGAGAAGGAGGTCCGTCAGGGTGCAGAGAAGGAGGTCCGTCAGGGTGCAGAGAAGGAGGTCCGTCAGGGTGCGTAGAAGGAGGTCCGTCAGGGTGCGTAGAAGGAGGTCCGTCAGGGTGCAGAGAAGGAGGTCCGTCAGGGTGCGTAGAAGGAGGTCCGTCAGGGTGCAGAGAAGGAGGTCCATCAGGGTGTGGAGAAGGAGGTCCGTCAGGGTGCAGAGAAGGAGGTGCGTAGAAGGAGGTCCATCAGGGTGCAGAGAAGGAGGTCCGTCAGGGTGCGTAGAAGGAGGTCCATCAGGGTGCAGAGAAGGAGGTCCATCAGGGTGCGTAGAAGGAGGTCCGTCAGGGTGCAGAGAAGGAGGTCCGTCAGGGTGCGGAGAAGGAGGTCCGTCAGGGTGCAGAGAAGGAGGTCCGTCAGGGTGCGGAGAAGGAGGTCCGTCAGGGTGCAGAGAAGGAGGTGCGTAGAAGGAGGTCCGTCAGGGTGCGTAGAAGGAGGTCCGTCAGGGTGCAGAGAAGGAGGTCCGTCAGGGTGCGTAGAAGGAGGTCCGTCAGGGTGCAGAGAAGGAGGTCCGTCAGGGTGCGTAGAAGGAGGTCCGTCAGGGTGCAGAGAAGGAGGTCCGTCAGGGTGCGTAGAAGGAGGTCCGTCAGGGTGCAGAGAAGGAGGTGCGTAGAAGGAGGTCCGTCAGAGTGCGTAGAAGGAGGTCCGTCAGGGTGCGTAGAAGGAGGTCCGTCAGGGTGTGGAGGAGGAGGAGGAGGTGGAGGAGGCCCGTCAGGATGCAGAGGAGGAGGTGGTGGAGGAGGCCCGTCAGGGTGCAGAGGAGGAGGTGGTGGAGGAGGCCCGTCAGGGTGCAGAGGAGGAGGTGGTGGAGGAGGCCCGTCAGGGTGCAGAGGAGGAGGTGGTGGAGGAGGCCCATCAGGGAACCATTAGACACTTCTGGATAAGACAATCAACAGAGCGTACAATTAGAATGCAAGAATGATATTGTAGAGTAGCCGATAAAAATATGGTTCATTTGTTGCATCCTTACTTTATGATTTAATGGCGGCTGTACATAACACTGCCAGACAAGTTCACTAATGCTGCACAGACATGCACAATTCTGTCAATCATGGCCTCTTCTCTGTTTTGTCGCTCATCCATCAGGCTCTTCACAAGTGGCCCATCCAGGATGTGGTACCGGTTCTTCAGGGCACCAATCACTCTCTCTGTGGGGAACATATCAATTGTCTAATCACCTGTTACTTTGGATTTGTAATAAAAAAACTCAAAAATAGTTCATGACTGACTTCTTATTCATGTAATGGACAGCTAACTTATGACTCAATAACACTAACCAATGTGAATTCTGATGTTGGATGCCACACGAGAATATGCTACATCTTCTGCAGACAACTGTTTTCGACCACGGGTGAAAGATGGTGTAATCAGCTCTGCACCCAAAATGGCAAAGTCATCCTTTAATGTGAAACCTCTGTCTGCAAGAATCTGATATAAACAATGTTTTAATATACAGTTCCTGTATTATATGGACATATTCAGTAACAAAGTATGGGAGCTGAGCGTGAAAGTGTCTCTACAGTGTAGGCCTTCATAAGACATAAATAACATTTGAAGTTAACAACTTACTTGATCTCCAATGTAATGGTACCTTGAAGACAGAAAATCAGAAGACCTCACAATATGTACATCTGAGGCT
The DNA here is from genome assembly GCF_949319135.1 of Squalius cephalus. NCBI lineage: Eukaryota > Metazoa > Chordata > Actinopteri > Cypriniformes > Leuciscidae > Squalius > Squalius cephalus. The sequence continues at coordinate 10,938,084 of NC_137134.1, forward strand.
CTGCCACCTTACACGTTTTAAGTCTATTAAACATTTATACCCATATGTACTTCTGAGGGTTGGGGGCTCACCTGGTTTTCAGCTGCTTGAAATGTTCAATTTGTATCTCAAAATAGTCTATTATACTGGTAAGTCTGGGATAATGAAGCAGAACCTCGGCAGGAACTGTACTCCTGATACACTCCCTGTCTGACATCTGCATACATTAAATCCAGCCAACAGGAGAATATACCAAGGAAGGTGCTGCATGCTACATTTAAGATATAGCACATCAGGTCTGTTGATGGATTTTGTTGTAATTTCACTAATGTGATGAATAGCTGGTCCTGCGTTGACAGCTTGCACCGAGGATGTGGCACCACAAATTGTGCAAGGAACTGATGCAGAGTCTCAAACAATGTCCATGACAGGCCTGTCATATCTTTGCATTTCTCATAATTTCCCTTGACATTGTTTGCTGAAAATGTCAGCCTTTCCAGCTCCATCACCACATCAAGTCTTTTCTGCCTGGCTTCATCCCGCTCTCTCCTTAAATGCATTATCTCCTCATGGAGCTGCTCTATCTCACCATGATGGTGACATGGAGACATGGTAGTTTCAACCAGCAGTTCATTTTCCATGGGAGGCACCGACGGTGTTTGTTGACTCTCTAGCGCCACTGGATCGGTATCCAGCTCGTGTTCACTTGGGGGAAGCAGTGTTTGTTGACTCTCTAGCGCCACTGGATCGGTATCCAGCTCATGTTCACTCTCCGTAGTCTCTGTGTCTGGCGTGAGGACTTGTTGAGACAGTTCACATTAATTTTTTTTTACGAGAGCGATTCTTCAGTCTCTGCAGTCTATTCAGTTTCAACGTCGATTTGTGTTCTTTGTGGAAACACTGATGGCATGTAGTCCGGGTGATCTTCCTTGTCACTTTTAAAACCTACAGCAAAACGGTGTAAACAAACGAATGAATACGGGAGGTTATGTCTAAATTATATCTGACAGTAGTTATCAATATGACTATGTTGAAAGAGAAAGAGTTAGGCCTACTCGGTGCCAAATGTTTCTTAGCAGACGCGTTTTCATGCGAGTGTAGGTTCGACACTAGGCTACATAGTTTTGCTTAAGGTAGAATGATAAGGCTAATTATATATGCATGCCACTTTCTGAAAAAACCTTACACAGTTTTGATAATGTTAATAATGAACACAATGTTAACGTAGCCTACCTGTGATGAAATGCCGACAGCACACATACACATGCTTAGTCTTGGGATTCCACAACTTCCCTTGATCATCCTCACGCCTTATTGCTTGTAGCCATTTTGTCCTCCTTTCCGGTTCTGTGTGTTTATTAGGAAGGATGTAGAACTTCAATTCATAATTTGTTTGTTTATTGGCGGTACAGAAAACGACACAGCAACTCTAGCGCAAAGGCAATGTTTTCCCCCACAGGCTAAATTCACATCACGTGACAGGGCAATCAAACCCCACAGCCAATCAGAACAGCGTGTGGGCGGAGTCTCACGGCAAGTGCACAGCACCAGAGAGTAATTTGACGGCACTTGCAAGAAAATGGATAAGTAGGCTACATAATCAAATTCACAAATATTACACCATTTAAACATTATTAAAAATACATGGGCTACTGAGTTACTAAAACAATCTTCAAAGAATACACTTGTTTGTTCACAGTTTGAACGTTCTTGTTTCCATTTGTTTAATTTCAAGATCTGAGGTGAATTATCCATTGTTGCTTTTACAGTTACAAAGCTGGGAGCACTTAATGATATTCAAAGTCACATTACACGCTTTTAACATTAAACAAAACACATAAACAGTACCTGAGATCATCATTGCCACACTTTGTGATTGATTCAGCTGCGGCGCCATCTCCTGTTGAGACGCGGGAATTCATTCAGTGCACAACTCTCACAGTGCATTTTGGGTATTCTCTAGCCTGGTGGTTTTCAACCTGTGGGCCGCAACCCATTAGGGGGCCTCAGTGATCCTCCAGGGGGGCCACGAGATAACTTAAAATATATTTAAATATATTAATATTATTCATTCATTTTTATTATTAATACATTGAATAAAAAAAGATTAATTAAGTTAATTAAAAATTAAATTAAACAAAGCACCACCTCTCTCGTAAGCATTCTGTGATTGTGTCGGAGCAGCCCAAGCCGTTTCACATCGCGCTGTGTGAAATACAGACTGAACGGCGGCTCACAACACCCAACCGCTTCATGAACATAGAATGCGCAAACTAGTACATCTCTCAGTTGGATAAAGAGAACCAGTGTCACTAATAAAGTTTTGATGGATGACGATTGTAATGAAGGTAAAGACGATTATTACTGATGCGCAAATGTGTATGTGTGCTCTCGGCTCACTGATAACATTGTATCTCTGCATGAACACAGCTCAATATATTTGCATAGTTGTCAAAATGAATGTACTGTGAGTGTTTTATAACTGATGCTCACCTAAGAAGTGTGTTTTAGTGAAGTTTGTGAGGATCAGTGTTATGTACACATGGGCATCAGATGCTCCAAACATAGACACGATTTCTTGTTCTATCAGAGGAACTGTTCACATATAACATCGACCCGTCTTCAGATCGCTGAGTTTCCACACATTCAGAATTTTTTTTTATTTTTTATTTGTATTTTGTTGTGTTTAATCATTTAGAATGGATCTGTATAGCTATATTCAGTCCTTTGGCATCTCCCTGTGGTCTTGTTTGGTATGTACAGTTGTACACTTGCTATTGCGGTGCATTGTGGGGTTGAATGAGTGCACTTGATTATGTCCACTATGGTTTCGGACAACACTAGAAATGGTTGTACCCTCAAATAGTGCCCTATTTAAGGGTATAGGGGGCGATTTCGGACACAGCCATATTTTTTTTTTTTTTTTTTTTTGTCACCAGTTTAGTCATTGATTAGTTGAATGGTCCCTGATTGGTGTCACACCTGTTCCCTGTTCCTCCATCATCCATGGATCGTTATTCAAGCAACCCCTGACAGAGCACAAGACCGCTAAGATTGGATTATTTTGGGGTGATCGCTCCCTCGAGTATCACATGAGGGACTTCCTCAATCTGGTGTGCCTCACTCACTACCTCGAAGGCATGCCTGTCCGGGATGGTCCTCGAGGGAGCTTTGCTCATTATGTGGAGTGGGTTGTGGTTAGAAATGACTCACATGTTACCATCTACCTTGCTGATGAGGACATCGTTAGCCCCACTCCAGACCCAGAGCCCAGCCCGCTGTCAGCCATGCACGCCACAGAAAAGCCAGAGCCCACCGCTGATTCAGAGCCAGAGCCAGCCTTTAAAACAGAGCCAGAGTGATTGCCAGAGGCCAATTTTATCCAGGAGCCTGAACCCAATGCAAAATCTGTCAATGTATGTGAGCCGGCAACAGCGTCCATCATCATATTGGTGGAGTTTGTCGAGATGGATTGGAGCCCCGCCCACACTCTCACTGAGGAACATAAACAAAGCTGGTTGTCTGAATTAATGTGTGATGAGCTGTATGAGGAGGTGTTTGCTTCTCAGATGGTCCTATCCAATTGCAAGTCATCGCGGGATGAGTTCAGTTCCAAGTCATCCAAGTTGTCCCTGGTTAAGCCCAGCTCCAAGTCATCTTTGTCGCCCAGCACCAAATCTCCTTGGTTGTATATGGTCCTGCCCAGCATCGCTCTCCCTCCTCCACTGTCAATGCCATCTGGTTCATCATCTTCGCGGTCTCCCTTTAGTCCCTCAGCTCCTCCAGTGGTTCCACTCTGCTGCATGGATCCGCCTGGTGCTTCCCAGTCATCAGCTATGACTTGGCTCTTGGATCCCTCAGCTTCACTTCAAGCCTCCAAACCCAAGACTCAACCTCGGCCCCCTAACCCATCGGGTCTACCTTGCCTCCCCCAGGTTCCACCGTTGACTGTCATCCCTCAGGTTCCTCTGGGCTCCCTCATTTCTCTGGCTTCACCTTGATCTATTGTCGCTCTGGCTCTGCCTCAGACTTTCGAGTCAGCTGCTGTGCCTCGACCCTCCACCCCTCTGGCTCTGCTGGGCTCCTGCTTCCCTCCACCACTGTCCCACTCCCACCGTCTCCACCCCGCTCTGCAAAACCCTGGCTATTTGGCTAATGAATTTATTTTCATACAACAAAACTACAATAAATCAGTCCAAACTAGTAGTCAACATTTGAAGTGGATCAAAACCTTTCATCACAGTTATACATGAATTTTGAACAATATCTGTTCTTGTCTTAAGACAACTTTAAACTTTTTTGATCCACTTCAAATGTTGACTACTGTAATTATTTTTCATTGGAAAAATGTAATTCAATTTCATGGAAAGGTTTTCCTTAAAATATTTTTTACTGACACTAGAACTTAAAATAATTAAGTTTGTTCAACAAACTATTATTTGTTTAAATGGATTGTAGTCTTGTTGTAGTAGAAAGTTTTCCTTAATGCCTGGCTCACACTACAGGAGTTTTAGGCCGATTTAACCCCGATTTTCCCCTCCCCAGAATCTGAGAGAAAATATTTTCGAGGACCTCGATCGGTTCGAATGTTCGGCACATATTATCTGGTAATGTGAGGCGTTCACAGATCTAATCTTGCACCTCCTGATCTGCTCTCACACAAATTGGGCCTGCCCCAATCATATCAAACATGTTTGATATTTAGGATTTTAAATCGGGATAAGCAAGACAGTGATTACGTCAGTTCTGTCACAATAGTCAATAAGAAACAAGTCTACAAGGAGACAGAAGTGACGGATATTTTGAAATGGCGACCGCGAAACCTGCAGCACGGACTTCGGAGATGGAGGCGTGACTAGCCAGCCGTTAGCATTATATAACAGTAAAAAAAATTCTAGCACACTACCAGATAGTAATACGGGCAATTCAATTCTTCTTGTAGTGTTTGTGTGTTTAATATTTGAGGGAAGAAAATCTGCAAAGATTCTCCTTAATTCAATTAATTTCAATGAACATTGCCAGAAGTTGGGGTCTGGTTATACATCTTGTTTGCAGCAGGTCTTCACACCAAAAGGATGTTCTACTAAGTACTAAAGATGCTTGTCATGAAGGGGTTGAATAATTTTGAATAATAATAATTCATGTACTGTATATAATTCCCATAGTATAATTATACATTTCTTAAAATTATTTCTATGATGAATTTTTATATTCACTGTGTCATTGGGATCATGTCTGTGGCTGCATAACAGACCATAGTGTGTTTATTTCTCTGGTAAATATTCAAAGATAAGATATGAGCGTGAGAGTGGGGCTGACTAGCAATGTTCACAATTAACAAAATAAGCAAACCACATAGACTACTATATTTAATTTAAACAAAATTTTGTGACAAAATTCTTGTATTATAAAAATGTGGAAACTCCACACGTGTTTGTTTTGCCACTAAAAAATCGGAAACAAACAGCCAGACAGACATGCACATTTATTGCTTTGGTTTCATCTGTTCATCAAGATTTTCTTGAAGCATGAGCCTTTGCAATGACATTTTAGTTAATGTAAATCTATGTCACCTGTATGCTGGTAGCAAAAAATAAATAAAATTTAATATAGTTATATAAAAGTTATGTGTTTATTTTGAGGAGCAAATCAAAATTCACACATCTGTATATTCGAATAAAACACACTTGCATATTTACACACACTGTATCTTCTAATGACTTGTTGATTTAAACAACTAAGAATGATGATGTTCTCAGAGAAGGCCAGCTCTGACTTCCCCTCTCGTCTGTGTGGTCGAGGTTTGTGTTTCCGCTCGCAGTTCGAGATGTGTGTATGATCACATATAGCAGATATTATTCATCTGGATCAGACAATGAAGATCATACAGCTGCAGATCTGTGAGTTTCTCACGTCACATTTGATTGAGTCAGTTTTCTTTTGATTTTATATCTTAATAAATGTGTTTTTCTTTCTCTCATAGATCTGTTCATGTTGTATCAAGCCACAGAGAGTCTAACAAACACACCAGTAACTTTAGGATCTGATGTGAATATAACCTGTGATCTTGATATAAAGGAGATTTACTGGTACAAACAGAAATTACCGGATCCTCCAGTGTTGATCTTACGCACTTTAAGCAACACAGGACGATGTAAATATGAAAACAGCATCTTTGAAAACAAATACTCAGTGAAAACTAACAGTCGTCTGTTCATCAAAAATATCACCATTGATGAATTAGGAGTTTATTATTGTGTGAAAACTAGTGAACCAACTAAATTCAACAACGGCACCAAAATCTACATCAGCGGTGAGTTGTTTTATCATTTCATGTCTTTATAAACCACATGATGGATTCCAGATTGAATATACTGTATGAAGAACTAATAATAGTTTCATTGTTCTATTAAAGACTGAAACTGAATAAAGATTGAACTACAAACCTTTTACAGATTTTGTCCAAAAGAATATTACAGACTCCGTCCACAGGAATCAGACAGATGACGCTCAACAACACCAGATATCATGGAGAAATATGACCATCATCATATCTGTCCTGCTGAATGTGCTTTTGACCATTGCATTAATAGGTTTGTAAAAATTCATTGAATTAACTACATGGAGACAAACTCTAAATCAATACACAAATTCGGCTATATGTTATATCTGCTCTTTGTTTAAACTGTCAAGAAGTGTCTCAGTGATGTTTATTCACGGTTGTTTCAGGTTTGGTGAAGATCTTCATTGACGCAACTAGAAGATCTAAAAATACTTCAGATAAACCTCAAAGTACCACTGCAGCTCAAAACACAAATGATCCACAGGTAAGACACTTCTTAAATAAATTATCTTAATTATTTTTAATATAATTAGTTTAAATATAACCTGCCCACATTATTTTTGCACTATGCTCTTAGGTTAGTATAGTGATATAATAGTTATCTTTTAGTAGGTTAATCGACTTAAATCCTTTCAAGTTCAGATAATGTACATTACATTAACTATATGAAATGTGTTTTAGAAAATTACTTTTAAAAACATAGCACACATGCTGTCTGGGATACTCAATCCTGATTGGTTAGTTGCAGCATTCTGCAAATATATTTCTTGTAATTAGTGCTAAACCTTATATTTGATCATTATGCTAGTTTTATATATCTCACATCATCCTTCATCAGTTTCTGTTGGTCCTTCAGGATGATACAAGACCCCTATGCTTCATTTCAGGTCCTGATCACCTTGTTAGGGTTTATTTTCCTATCGGCTGACTGTACATTATGTCTATCATACTGTATATGTCCATTCATATATAATATGGTCCTCTTTCAGTGTGCTGAAGTTGATTTCTTCATGTGCTCCAGTAACACCAGGCCTAGTCAGGAGCAGAGCACTACTGTCTACAGCCAATGTGTGATGTGATACACTTTATGAATACAGAGTGTGCCTATATATGCTTTTTTTTTTTTTTACAAACTAAAATTTCCTGTTATTATGTTTTACATTTGTAGATTTTAATTTCCATTTCCATTTATGAGTTTGCTGCTTTGCATGTTAATATGCAGTGTGTGTATGATAGTAACACTTTTTGCTGTTACTGTTTTAAATGGAGATCTTGCTTATAGTAGTATATATAGCTTATATATTTGCTGTATATAGGAAATCATGATATTTTCTGCCAGTTTATGTTTTGCATAGATTTGACAAAACTTGAAGTCAAGAGAACAATGTCAATAAATTTAAAGATAATTTTTGTCATGCATATTAATTGTTTTTAATACTTTTGCACATGTTTAAAAACATCTAACTTCTGCACAGTTTTCTTTTTTGTGGTTAACACGCGCATGGTTTCGTGCAAATGAAGTGTTCCACTGGTTTGGTCACTTGATGAACACACGATCACACACACTTGCTGCATCAAGAGGTTTAAACTTTAACCAAGTGAACATGACACGAACCACATAAGTTAACATAAGTTAACTTCAATAGTAAACATGAACTAACGATGAAAAGAAATACTTCTACAGCATTTATTAATTTTAATTCATGCTAATTATTATTTTTTTTTTTTAATTTATTGAAATACATTATTAAAAACAAAAGTTGTATCTGTAAATATTATTTATGTCAGGCTTCCGGGTGGATGAAGTAGGAGACGAACACGAAGATGATGAATTCCAAGGTTTTAATTCTCAAACATAACAGATACACAAAAACAGGGAGCGTGTGCTCAGAGCAGGAACCTAACATTAAACATTGACCGACACAGAAGACTGAAAGACAGGAACTTAAATACACAGATGACAACGAGTGAAGACAGGTGACGGTGATGAAGAACAATGGCTAATAACTAAACACAGGTGATGCAGATGATGATGATGATGATGAAGACCAGGTGCAGGTGATGATGACTGGGAATTCTGGGAAGTGTAGTGCAGACAGGACGATGACAGACGGTGAATGTGACATTACTCCCCCCTCCCGGTAGGCGCGTCCTCGCGCCGTAGAAAGACCAAAGGGGTGGGAGGGTGGGCGCCCTGGAGGCTGACGGGGAAGACAAGGCAAGGGAGACAAGGCAGGAAGCCTCCAGGGCGGAGCAGACTGTGGGTGTGGTCACGGTGGAGCAGGCTGTGGGCGTGGCCAGGATGGAGACGACCCCTCGGGCGGCCACGGCGGTGAGGACCCCTCGGGCGGCCACGGCGGAGCGGACCCTTCGGGTGGCCAGGGCGGTGATGTCCCCTCAGGCAACCACGGCAGTGAGGACCCTTCGGGTGGCCATGGCGGTCCGGACCCTTCGGGTGGCCACGGCGGAGAAGACCCTTCAGGTGGCCACGGCGGAGAAGACCCTTCAGGTGGCCATGGCGGAGAAGACCCTTCAGGTGGCCACGGCGGAGAAGACCCTTCAGGTGGCCACGGCGGAGAAGACCCTTCAGGTGGCCACGGCGGAGAAGACCCTTCAGGTGGCCATGGCGGAGAAGACCCTTCAGGTGGCCATGGCGGAAAAGACCCTTCAGGTGGCCACGGCGGAGAAGACCCTTCAGGTGGCCATAATGGTGAGGACCCCTCAGGTGGCCATGGCCCCTCGAGTGGCCAGGACGGAGCCCTATGGCCCCCCCCCAAAAAATACTTGGGAAAAGTCCCGGGTACCAGAGAGGGCTCGGTGCTGGGCAGTGATGAGGGCTCGATGCTGGGCAGATCCAGCGACGAGGGCTCGGTACTGGGCAGATCCAGCGACGAGGGCTCGGTGCTGGGCAGATCCAGCGACGAGGGCTCGGTGCTGGGCAGATCCAGCGACGAGGGCTCGGTGCTGGGCAGATCCAGCGACGAGGGCTCGGTGCTGGGCAGATCCAGCGACGAGGGCTCGGTGCTGGGCAGATCCAGCGACGAGGGCTCGGTGCTGGGCAGATCCAGCGACGAGGGCTTTGTGCTGGGCAGATCCAGCGGTGAAGAAGGCTCGGTGCTGGACGAGACCAGCGGTGAAGAGGGCTCTGGGCTGGACGGGACCAGCGGTGAAGGCTCTGGGCTGGATGGGACCAGCGGCGAAAAGGGCTTTAAGCTGGACGGAACCCGCTGTGAAGAGGGCTTTGAGCTGGACGGAACCAGCGGTGAAGAGGGCTTTGAGCTGGACGGGACCAGCGGCGAAGAGGGCTCTGAGCTGGGCAGGACCAGCGGCGAAGAGGGCTCTGAGCTGGGCAGGACCAGCGGCGAAGGAAGCTCTGAAAAAAGGTCAATTAAGTCCTTCTCGTCCGGACTCTGGCTGAGGACAGGAACAGGAGACACTGGGCGGACAGTCTCTGGCTTGGCGGGCACGGCGCATACTGCTTTGGACTCGGCAGATCTAGCGTGAAGTGCGGGCTCGGCTGGACTGGCGTGAAGTGCTGGGTTGGGTGGTGTTCTGGACCGGGTCGCAACACTCTCCAGACACCGGGTTACCGTCTCCTTCCAACTCAGTCCGGTGGTGTCTGGGAGGTTGAGAGGACGATGGAAAGAGGCCCCGATCCAGAACAGGGTGCTGAGGGTTTCGTCCTTCAAAGAGCTTAAGAGGGCGAGCTGCCAAAACTCCTTGGCAAAGCTCAGGATGTCGTGGTTCTCCTGAGCCACGAGGATGAATTTGAGGTGTTCATCCATTACCTTGGTCGGTCAATCTGTCAGGCTTCCGGGTGGATGAAGTAGGAGACGAACACGAAGATGATGAATTCCAAGGTTTTAATTCTCAAACATAACAGATACACAAAAACAGGGAGCGTGTGCTCAGAGCAGGAACCTAACATTAAACATTGACCGACACAGAAGACTGAAAGACAGGAACTTAAATACACAGATGACAACGAGTGAAGACAGGTGACGGTGATGAAGAACAATGGCTAATAACTAAACACAGGTGATGCAGATGATGATGATGATGAAGACCAGGTGCAGGTGATGATGACTGGGAATTCTGGGAAGTGTAGTGCAGACAGGACGATGACAGACGGTGAATGTGACAATTTAATGAACCTGAGCTAACATGAACTAAAAATTAACAGCTGAATTTGTATTCACTAACATTAACAAAGATTATAACAAATGTGAGAAATAAGTTCCACACTTCCTACTATTTTCTAGTTAAAAGGTGGACTTGGCAAAACGAAATTCAATCCAGATTAATTAAAATACTCACTTGCCTCGAGGATAAATATTGTTAATGGTGAATTAGTGGCTTCTGAGAGCATTGAAATTCAAGAGAGAGAAGCCATAAACCTCCTCTAAATTTATGAGTTAATAATCACGGGTTAGAGTGATACTACAGTTGAAGAAAACATAATATGTGTGTTTGAATGACACTGAAGAAAGAAAAATTGGGCTGTTCTCAGTGTCTTGGGTCATTTTGCTGCCAGTGAATTATAGAGATAAATATATATTTTTAAAAGACAAGAGATTATATATATAGGTCAAGGGTTGAGTTTTGAACAAATCGACAACAAAACTAAACGTGTGGCCAGAGCAAACCTGCCTTTAACTTCCTCTTGATTGTGGTTAATCACCATATTCATCTGAAAGCTCTGAGGTAAAGTTACATCTCTACAGTCGGGTGAAAGAAACAAGTGTTTTAACATCATGAAGATTGTGCAGCTTTACCTCTGTGAGTTTATTGTACTTCATGAATATTTTATTGTTCTTTATAAGTTGATTTATGATGTTTAATGACATAATAATAATCCATAGTATGTGTCTGTTGTGTCTATTTCACAGATCTGCTCATATGGTGTGAAGCTGCGGAGACTTTAACTGATCAACTAACAGATTTGGGTCAAAATGTGTCTATAAACTGTGATTTTGATGTAAAGGAGGTTAACTGGTTATTACTGAAACTACCAGATTCTCCGGTTTTTATATTACGCTCTTTCTCATCTGCAACTCCTCATTACTACAATAATAGATTTAGACAAAAATATTCAGTGCAAAGTAAACATCGCCTGTTCATAAATAATGTCACTATTGATGATTTAGGACTTTATTACTGTATGACAACAGACGCTCCTCCTAAATACAGCGACGGCACCAGACTACACATCACTGGTGAGTGAACATTCAGTGATCATATTGATGTTATACAACAAATTATTATACAATGCATCCTTTTTAGACCGTTATGTAAAGTAACTAAACATTTCAATGGATGCACAGTCCTGAATATATTATATATTATATAGAACCAACTCCAGAGATCCAGAATCATACAGTGGTGAAGAACATTGAGAAGAATCAGACACATTGGCAGATTATTATCTTCATATCTGCTTTCATAAATGGTCTTCTGATCATTGTGATCATAGGTGAGCTCTTTGGTGAAATTATACATGTATGTCTCCAAATGTGGACATTGTGCTCTTGAATTCTCACTATAAAATCAGTATGCTATTTAAAGAAAAAAAAAAAAAGAATATTTGAACAGATCTTGCAGTTACAGCTCTTTATAGTGACTACAATTATTATATTACAGAAAGAACAAAACCATGAAATGTGGGTGAATAAATAATGTTTTTGGCTGAACTACTCATTCAATGTTAAATCTGAATTCACTTTGTCACTTTTAAGGACTCTTAAAGGTGTTTGTTCATGCAAGAAACAGAGACGACTTGAAACTATTTCAAGACACAGACCTACAAAATCTTCAAGATATGGATTTCGAACAACCTCAAGACTCAACACAAACACTGATATGTTACATGAAAATATAATGTAAAACAATATGTCTTTCTCTTTGTTAAAGTATAAAGCTTATAAATATGGTTGATATCAATGTATGTGCTGTTTAGGGGAAAGTCAGTATAAAAAACATAATACCCAATTATGCAAGATTTTCATTTTCATAATATGTCCTAGAATCAGGAATATGTGACCAGAAATAATGTTTTCATGTTTCCTGCTGGCTTTGTTCTATGCTTTTGTAATTTGTTTATTTCTGTTGAAACAAAAAATAAGTCACAGCACAAAGGAAATGCCTCCTGACCACAAGAGGGCAGTGTTGAGCAAGAAAACCAGGATTTCAAAAAACATTTGCTGACAATAAATCAAAAACATTGACTAAAGTGACTACATTGGCTATAAATGTATGAAATCCAATTTGCATTTTCGTTGTGTTGTGAACCTTTGTTCACTGAGTGTGCTTTAAAACACAAGGTTCTGTGCAAGGACTAAATCTTAGGATGTGGATTTTGTCTATTTGCTAAATTTAGGTCATATTAAAACTTATTTCACGAGTTCCTTTGCCCATATAATCTTTAAGATAATAAGGTTAAGCGTATTTTGCTTGCTGTTTGCAGTGGAGGGGCTCGAGGAAGCAGCTTCAACTCGAGCTTAGATATCCCCCCCCCCAGAAATAACAAAAACAGAAATAACATAAACCTAAACTATTTTAAATACTTACTCAAACATTTAAGCTTTTAGTGTTACATTTTAATTATTCCAATTATGGCTCTTACGGTGACAATTAAGCACATTTCTCCAAATTCTCAGTAGCGTAATGTGTCCAGGTTTACAGGTGGATTCTGGCAGGACAACGATCCTCCAGGACATCCCCCGCGTCCCATTCACCATGGAGGCACCAGTAGCTCATGGAGCCAGGGAGCGGGCCTTGCAGAGACAGGCGTCTTGGGGATGGCCTCCGTGGCCGTGTCACAGGAGAGAGGAGTTTCTAATGGCCCCGTGGCTGGAACACAGGAGACAGGAGTTTATATTGGTTGCCGTGGCAGTGAATGTGACAGACATGCCAGGCTCTGTCAACAAACAATCACAAAGAGCACCATCTCCAGAGTTCTATCATCTTTGAACTTTACTATTGAAAATCCACTAAACTGCTTCCATTTTTCTCGCTGTGCTTTAATAAACTCATACTGTTGAATAGAGCATCACAGTCCCGCCCACAGCCGGTGCCGGAAGTAAGAATTCAATACAATTTCTCCATTGACAGTTGGGGTATAAGCCATAAAAACGTAACCATACATGGTAGACTTAAAACCAGCTACGGCTGTACTAAGCGATTGTATATGCTCATATAAACGCCAAAAGTTCATGGGGCACTAGCCTTGTTTTGAGATAAATTCCTTTTATTCGCGATGTCTTGGATAAGTACTTCATTACCCACAATCCTGAACAATCCCACAGTGATGCATCTGATTGGTGGAACTCGTGTAACTGTCTGGTTAAACCCCGCGAAGGTCCGTGAAGACTGAAGATCATTAATAAAAAAAAATATATAACAAAAAAACCTGTGTTGCGTTTTTGCCATGGTTTTTGCACTGTAGACTTATCAGTGCAATCATGATCTCTTGGCTGCCATGATGGCTTTTTTCAAGGAGGAAAACAAAAGTGTTCAAAGGGGTGAAAACCACTTCAAATCAGGTCATGTAGCTGAGTGTAACGTTAGCGTGCCCGAGGGTCAGCTTGTGGGTTTTGTAAGGGCCAGGATGAGGGACAAGAAAGACCTACAAAGTTGTGGTGAGTTTTGCAGGGAGGTTGGTAACGTTAGTTAGCATTATCGTTCACGTTAGCTAGGCTACTGTAGCCTTCATATGGTATGAGTCATATCAAGCATTTTATGATGCCACTGTCAAAACAGTATTTAGCCTAGGCATACATGCATTTACTGAACATTTGTGTAATAATTCATGGCAAGTTAATAAACTGAATATGATGGTGGTCCAAGAGCGGTCCATGCATCAGACTGGTGGCGTGGTGCACTTTCTGGTTTGCTGACCATCACGTTTTAATTTTCACTTGTTGTGGATATTAAGACAATACATTAAATGTTATTAAAATGGATGAACTATAACTTCATGAATAAAATGAGCATGGACCACAAGTGGGAAATTGTTTGAGTATTTGTCAGCAACCTGCCCGTGGGCCGGTGAAACCGATGAGCAGAACGCCTCGGACTGCCAGATCTGCACCCGTGGTCCACGAGCCTTGCTATCCGACTCCCAGCCAGTCTTTTCATTTTCCTCCCACCCTCGCAGGCTTCGCAGTTATCGTTAACCGCTTTCACACACGCACACAATATAAAATACACGATGATAAATATAAAATTCAATACACAATAACTATATAAAACACTTTTATTTACACGATTACTACTGAAAGAACTGCTATTAACTGCACATTCACTACGATAAATGACCGCACTGGAGGAAAAAGTTCGCGTCGTTAGATTTGAAAGTCGCTCAAAAGGGCAGGCTCTTTCGCGGTTGTGGCTTCAGTCGACTTCAGTGAGGCGCGGTGGTTTATGGCAGGGGTGGGGAACGTCCGGCCCGCGGGCCGGTTACGGCCCGCAAAGCAGTTTGATGCGGCCCGCGAGTCAATTCCTCCCAAAGAAAGAAAAGAAAAAAGAAAAAAAAATTCAGAAACAAAACCCTCAGCAATTACTTTTCCTGTGATAGAAAACACAAAATAGGCAAAGTGGCAAGCAGCACGAGTCCACGAGCCTTGAGAGCAGGGCGAGGCCAGTAGCGCGAGTGTTAATGAGTCACCTGCGCGCCGCACCGATTTCAAGTTTCTCACGGATGAGCTTGGGGGCGCGCGCGCCGCGCCGGTTTCAAGTTTCTCACCGCGCCCCGCACCGGTTTCAAGTTTCTCACTCATCAGCTTCGAGGCGCAAAAGGATCGGAACGAAGACAGCGGAGGACCAGGCATGGACTTTACTTTATGTGTGTGTGGTAGTCATCCACGAGGGGCTGCTGCTTTTACTTTCGTTTTGTCATTTGCGTATTAATGTATTAAAGTGGTTTAAACATTTGCCGGTTCCCGCCTCCTCCTTCTCTGAACTAACTAACTAACCACGTTACATTTAATATAATAGATAATATACAATAATATTATAAAATAACATAATAGATAGAGTCAGGTTTCCGGGTGGTCGCTTCCAACTGTGTCCGGGTCACAGTCAGAATGAACGCAACAGACACGTAGCGGTTGTCATCGCTGAAATGCATCATGGTGACTGTCAAAAAAAGAAAGGTAGATTCAGAATGTCGCGCTTTTCAAGAAAAATGGACAAATGATTTTTTTTTGTTGAAGTGAAAGGCAAGCCAGTCTGCCTAGTTTGTGGGGATGCGCTTGCAGTGATGAAAAAGGTAAATCTCGAACGTCATTACAGCTCGAAACATTCTAAACTCGATGAGTTGCAAGGACAAATGCGTTTGAATAAAGTTCACACTCTTCTGCGGAGTTTGGTTGCCCAACAAGCAGTTTTTACAAGACCGCATTCTGACAGAGACAATGTTACTCAGGCAAGTTTTTCTCTCTGGCCTGCGATGAAACAACAGACATAACAAACACTGCCCAACTAGCCATTTTTGTGCGTGGGATTACTGCTGAATTTGATACGAGCGAGGAATTGCTGTCTTTGCAAGCCATGCATGGCACTACAAAAGGTGAAGATTTGTTTGAGCAAGTTGTTTTGGTGATGAACAAATTTGAACTACCATTTGAAAAGTTAAGTGGCCTTGTCACTGATGGAGCTCCAGCCATGCTTGGCTCGCAAAAGGGATTAACTGCGTTGGTCAAAAAAGAAATGAGTCGTCTCAGTCTCGATCCAAGTGATTTAGTTGTATGCCACTGCATCATACATCAAGAGAGCCTGTGTGCACATTCCCTGAAGCTCAACAGTGTAATGACAACTGTCGTTTCCACAATAAATTTCATAAAAAGCAGAGGGTTAAACAGCCACCAGTTCAAAGAGTTACTGAGTGATCTTGAGTCTGAGTACGGAGATCTGGTTTACCATTGTGAGGTGCGATGGCTGAGTCGCGCAGATATGCTCACACGGTTTTACAAACTGAGAGACGAAGTAAAACAATTCATGGAGATTAAGGGAAAACCTGTTGCGGAACTAAGGGATGGCAAGTGGCTGTGTGATTTGGCCTTTATGGTGGACATAACGAAGTACCTGTCAGAGCTGAACGTCAAGCTTCAAGGTCCGAACCAGCTTCTCAGCTCTCTGCTTTCAAATGTGAAATCATTCGAAGTGAAATTACAGCTGTGGCAATTGCAACTGGAAAAGGGTAACACTGTGCATTTTCCTACTCTACAAGAACAAAAGCCTGCTATAACAACTGAATATGCTGGTGAGTGTGCAAAACTGCGTCAGGCATTTGGCGAGAGATTTCAGGACATGAAAAGTAAACAAAAGGAACTGAAGATATTTGCTACGCCATTTAATGTGGAACCATCTGATGTACCTGACAACCTACAACTTGAAATTATTGAGCTTCAAAGCAATGACGAGCTCAAAGCTAAGTACAACAACCTCCCTCTGCTCGAGTTCTATAAACTGTATGTACATTCTGATGGTTTTCCCATTCTGAGGAGACATGCACTGAAATTTGCATCTCTGTTTGGGACGACTTACTGCTGTGAGCAGTTCTTTTCAAAACTGACTCTTGCAAAGACTCGATTCCGCTCAAGACTGACTGACTCAAACTTGGAAAACCAGCTGCGAGTAGCATCATCATCACTACCATGTGACATCAGACGCCTTGCCAAAGAGAAGCAGTTCCAACCATCGCACTAGAGAGGTTAGTGATATGTGTTCAATAATTTATTATAAAACAATATGGCAAAAATATCACAATTTTTTTCAGGAAAATCACGATTCACGATTTTATCACGATTCTTTTTCATGTTGGTTTTACTATTTTGCAAGTGACTTGAGCATTACAGCCAAACTAATGTCCCTATTTTAAAAATAAAGCCTTAGGTAACAAAATATAAAATAATAAAAAAATATAAAATAAAAAAGAATGGCAGACATTTAGGCCAAAGTGGCGAAGATAAACATCACTGTCATTATTTTCTTTGTTATTAAATATTAAGAATAAAGATACACATACATACACAACTTAATTTACAAATTAAATAATCTATTAAAGTTCTCAGTCAAGAGCAGTGAGTGATTACCTCTTTGTGTTTTGTTGTTTTATTAACATTAAAGGGATAGTTCTCACCAAAGTAAATGATGACAATTAAAATTCTCTCAAATTGTTTTAAGCTCGAATAAGTTTCTTTCTTCTGTTGAAAATAAAAGTTAAATAAAAGTTATTTGGAATAATGTGGGTAACCTAACAGTTGATGTACCCCAGTGACATCCAATGGAAGTCAATGGGGACCAGCAACTGTTTGGTTAGCCACAGTCTTCAAAATATCTTCTTTTGTGTTCAGCACAAGAAAGAAATGAATACAGGTTTGTAACAACATTAGAGTGAGTAAATAATGACAGATTTTTTTTAAAAAAAAATTTGGGTGAACTGTATGTGAGTTTTACGTTTACACGCTCAGAAAAGCGCATGTTAGAACAGCGCATCAGCACGCGAATGACAAGACGTTTTATTTTTTTAATCATTTTTTTAAAATAATTATTCAACAAACACACACCTGTGACCACATTACATTAGTATTACTGCGCAACTGCCGTTTGTGATTCTTTGTTGCTTCATGTGTTGCTTGGCAAACTCTCTGGAACTACATTGCTTGGCGGAGGAATAAATGTGTTATAACGTTATATTTTTTTGTTGCTGGTGTTTATTTTATGAATACCTGTGTCTTGTTGCAGTAATTACCTTGGAGAGACCAGATATAAGCTGCCGGAGAGTGAGAGATGGGAGAGAGAGAAGGACTGAGGACTCGTACACCGACAGCAAGTGGAATGAGTGGCCGACAGCAAGTGGAATGAGTGGCCGACAGCAAGTGGAATGAGTGGCCGACTAAAAGTGGAATGAGTGGCTGACTAAAAGTGGAGTGGAAGACTAAAAGTGGAATGAGTGGCCGACTAAAAGTGGAATGAGTGGCCGACTAAAAGTGGAATGAGTGGCCGACTAAAAGTGGAATGAGTGGCCGACTAAAAGTGGAATGAGTGGCCGACAGCAAGTGGAATGAGTGGCCGACAGCAAGTGGAATGAGTGGCCGACTAAAAGTGGAATGAGTGGCCGACTAAAAGTGGAATGAGTGGCCGACAGCAAGTGGAATGAGTGGAATGAGTGGCCGACTAAAAGTGGAATGAGTGGCCGACTAAAAGTGGAATGAGTGGCCGACTAAAAGTGGAATGAGTGGCCGACTAAGGCCGACTAAAAGTGGAATGAGTGGCCGACAGCAAGTGGAATGAGTGGCCGACAGCAAGTGGAATGAGTGGCCGACTAAAAGTGGAGTGGAATGAGTGGCCGACTAAAAGTGGAATGAGTGGCCGACAGCAAGTGGAATGAGTGGCCGACAGCAAGTGGAATGAGTGGCCGACAGCAAGTGGAATGAGTGGCCGACAGCAAGTGGAATGAGTGGCCGACTAAAAGTGGAATGAGTGGCCGACTAAAAGTGGAATGAGTGGCCGACTAAAAGTGGAATGAGTGGCCGACAGCAAGTGGAATGAGTGGCCGACTAAAAGTGGAATGAGTGGCCGACAGCAAGTGGAATGAGTGGCCGACAGCAAGTGGAATGAGTGGCCGACTAAAAGTGGAGTGGAATGAGTGGCCGACAGCAAGTGGAATGAGTGGCCGACTAAAAGTGGAATGAGTGGCCGACTAAAAGTGGAATGAGTGGCCGACAGCAAGTGGAATGAGTGGCCGACAGCAAGTGGAATGAGTGGCCGACTAAAAGTGGAGTGGAATGAGTGGCCGACAGCAAGTGGAATGAGTGGCCGACTAAAAGTGGAATGAGTGGCCGACTAAAAGTGGAATGAGTGGCCGACAGCAAGTGGAATGAGTGGCCGACTAAAAGTGGAATGAGTGGCCGACTAAAAGTGGAATGAGTGGCCGACTAAAAGTGGAATGAGTGGCCGACTAAAAGTGGAATGAGTGGCCGACTAAAAGTGGAATAAGTGGTTGACTAAAAGTGGAATGAGTGGCCGACAGCAAGTGGAATGAGTGGCCGACTAAAAGTGGAATGAGTGGCCGACTAAAAGTGGAATGAGTGGCCGACTAAAAGTGGAATGAGTGGCCGACTAAAAGTGGAATGAGTGGCCGACTAAAAGTGGAATAAGTGGTTGACTAAAAGTGGAATGAGTGGCCGACAGCAAGTGGAATGAGTGGCCGACTAAAAGTGGAATGAGTGGCCGACTAAAAGTGGAATGAGTGGCCGACTAAAAGTGGAATGAGTGGCCGACTAAAAGTGGAATGAGTGGCCGACTAAAAGTGGAATAAGTGGTTGACTAAAAGTGGAATGAGTGGCCGACTAAAAGTGGAATGAGTGGCCGACTAAAAGTGGAATGAGTGGCCGACTAAAAGTGGAATGAGTGGCCGACTAAAAGTGGAATGAGTGGCCGACTAAAAGTGGAATAAGTGGTTGACTAAAAGTGGAATGAGTGGCTGACTAAAAGTGGAATGAGTGGCCGACATTATTTTGTGACTGTTTTTGTGCTGTAACGAGGCTGCTATGGTGAATGCGCGGCCTGCGCACCTTTTGTTTTGTTTATAGTTTTGAGTTTCCAATAAAACGTACGAGTCCCAGTCACGCCGACCCTGTCTTATTCCTTCCAAACACTGAACCTCATTACCAGAGGCGGCTTCAGTCCCGAATGTATTTTTAAAAGTTGACTGACAAATATGAAACCGGACAATAGTAACCCCCTGAAATCATATATTGCCTAATTGTATTGTGCTACTATGGCTTTGCTGCTGTCTCTGACTGGTGATTGTTGAAATCTGTCTCTCACACCTCTCACACAGAGACGCACCACGTGAGTGATTTAAGCCTATCTCCAAGTTCATCTCCAGGATTTGCGCGCAACAGCAAACAATCTCACAGCAATTTAAAAAAATAAATAAATAACGCAGTCAGCACCGCCACACAGTCTTCTGTCAGACCACATGTTGTCAGTTGTGAGTAAAACTCAGAAAAACTAACTTACTTACGTTGTGCCAGCCGTTTGCTCGCGGCGCGCACTCTTCAATCACGCGCAAATGTGGCGCGCCCTGTATCACGCAAAATAAACTACTAGCATGTAACGTCGTGTTCTGTCGTCAATTAAGTATTGAAATAACCAAAAGGGAGATTAAAGCTGCGTCAAAACTCTGTTGGGGCTTTTGTATTCCTTTGTAGGCTATAAATGTTACACATTTTGTCATAGCCTACTCAGTTTTCATTATTAATATTCTAACATTTTATCAATATTGCAAAGTCATCAAAGCTGACTAAATATTTTGTGACCAAAAATGTGAAAAATAGGCCTACATCTAGCCTAAATGATTGTTCATGACATTCTTAGCCTATAAGCAACCCAATTTGTCTAGATCTGTATTATTTCCTTTGTATAATGAGCTTAAATATTGCTGCGCAGTCATGTGATTTAGGCTGCTTGATTAACATTATTACAATGTATTCCTATTTAACTCTGATATGTAGCCTATATATAAGGTCCTCGAATGTGTTCGAATATTTCACCAGCATCAGCCTTTTCACAGTTTGTATCACTCCGCTTGTCTGTGTTTGAGCAACTTGCATCATTAAGCCAGTAGGTGGTGACAAGTGACTGTCTTTATGAGTGAACAATTGAAATTTAATTGAACTGATTTAATAGTGCCAAAAACATTGATTAACTCAAGAAGGAAACAAGATGCTGAAACCAATCTTTAATGCTAAAAAGTTTACATCTATGCAAAATAATCCTTGAAAGATTTCTCATTTAAGGCCATTCCTGTTTGGAATATGTGATTGTGTATTGTCAACAATAAGCAGAAACATTTTGCATTTCCATTTTGTAGTGTGGATCATTCATTTCAACATTTATCCTCATTCTCATGTTTAAGAATCTGTTATCTGCTTGACAAATAATTTATGCTACTGCCCACTGACATGCTTTTAAAGCTATTGTTATCAAAAAATGTTGGCCTTCAAACACCTTAAAATGCACATATGTAGGTCAGAGAAATCAAAATTTTCTCGGGGGGGCATGCCCCCGAACCCCCCTAACTGCCTCACATGAATGTGTGTGTCTGTGTGGTAATATGGGCTGGTGTGGCTACAGTGCCAGGACTGAATTTTTTAACCAGTCTGCCCCCCTGCATATAGGACTAAAATATACATTATTCTCTGAATCGAATCATGTTATCTTGTTACCCACCCCCAGTCCCTGATGTTTCGGGCTCCGCTCCTGATGTTTTTAAAACCTAGAAACACCCCTGCTCATTACAATGGCCCTTAAAGAATGTTAAAAATTTGTAAATGGCCCTTGATAGGAAAAAGGTTCCCCACCCCTGGTTTATGGGATGAGTAGTTCCTTCGCTCGGAAATGAAAATATGTACACAGTCTTGTACCTTTTACTTTTTTGGGATTTTCTCTTCGTTTTTTCACTCGAAATGATATGTTGTATGCTTATGAGTTCAGCCGTAGCTGGTTATCCTCAGACATGCTCTAAAACTAAAAACTGGAGAATTGAGATTTTACGAGTTCACACTTACAAATAAGTCATTTAGAATAAATGCATATTTGGCGTGCTGTCCGAGGAGAGGGCTCCAGGCTCGGTATTCGGCCCGAACCCAAAGTACTCCCCCCGTATTCCAGGCTGTGGAAGAACAAGCCGAGAGTGAGTGGAGGGATGCTGAAAACTGTCAAGGAATGTTAGGTGAGTTGACAGAGTGAAAATAATATATGCTTCCTCTCATGCAGATAGTGTAGACGGTAATTGTTTGATGAAAAGTTGATTGGATTGATTATTTGAATGTGCTCCTCCTGAACTTTGTTTATAAAACATCATGTGTAGATTCCGCCATCGTGTCTGTTATAGAAGATATCGACAACACATTCATTTTAAAAGAGGAACAGAGAACCGCGATCAAGGCATTTGTCGATCGGAAACATGAATGAAAAACATAGTCACTTACTCCGTTGCTCTGATTGGTTGTAGGTCTATCCAATTGAGTGCAGAGGCATTTTCCTTCCTGGTTCAGTTGAAACACGCCCCATAATCACAGCCCAACGGAGCAGTATCAGACTCACATTCTGACTAGAATCTGAGTATGACGACGTCAGGCTAATATAGATAGATATATAGATAGATAGATATCAGTTTTAACCTAAAATATTGATGTTGATGAATGTATTATAACAATGCATACATCTTAATGGACTTAAAAGTAGGCCTTATTTCCTTTATATATATCTAAACTTTTTTTTTTTTTTTAACTGTAATATCCTTTGATGCATCATAAATGTGGAGACATGGAGATAAATTACTTTGAATCTTTATTAACAGGTGCAGAGCGGACAACACATCTCGACACCACCTCAGCAGATAACAGACTGACACTGGAATAACACTACTCTCTTCTCTAGTGCATCAAGAGAAAAGGTAACATATGCAAACCCATTCCGCCCTCTACTGGACAACCTTGTCTATAACATCCCATTTACTACATCCCATTTCCCCAGATAACACTAGCTTCAAATAGTTATCTACATTACTCTTTACCATATATCACATGTTTTATAACTATTGTAAATTTTACCAAGGTTTAATATATGTAAGAAAAATAACACAAACCATAACATCTGTACATTTTCAACATAAACTAGGGACTTCGGGTGGACTACCTCCGTCCCAGTCAGTTCCAGGACGCATTCTTGCCCTGTGGCTGGGGAACTCACTTCTAACTACTCATAGTCGTGTAAGTAACTCGGAGTCTTCTTCTGTCTCGTCGACCTCCTTAACTCTAAATTGTCTTTCACCAAAGGAGTTTCTGACCTTAACACCTCCTTGGTTGTTTCCTCTGTCTGCTCCACATTAGTGTCTTTGGAGAATGTGACACTCATGTCATTGATGTTAACTCATCCCCCTCTTTCATAGATGTTTCCTCCAACTCGATCCTTAACCATAAGGAAATATTAAAAATACTCAATAGACCAAATGCCATATATTGTTATAACAAAGCATATTATAAAAATAATAGCATATTTGTAAAGGTAGGCTAGGCAATTTCGGAGAGGCTAGCAATATCAAGCTATCTTTGAAAGCATGAGATCCCAGCCTCCCTTCAGAGCATCTCCAAAGCCACGCCTCCTTCAAAACGCATGACTGCATCTATGTGCCAGCGCACTATCTGGCCATTTCCAAGTGCAACAGTACAAGACACCGGTCCCGTCTGATTCTGAACTGTCCCAGGAATCCAGATAGGCTCTGAACCAAAGTTCCTGGTGTACACTTGGTCACCTTCAGTCACCTGTCTCATTTTAGCATGTTGATCATGGTAAAACTTTTGCTTCATCTGTTTTTCCTGCACTTGACTTTTAAAGTCAGGATGGATGAGATCCAAGGTAGACCTTAGTTTTCTTCCACACAACAGTTCCGCAGGAGATTTCCCAGTAGTCGACTGTTGTGTGATCCTGTAACTGAACAATGCTCTAGCAAGTCTCAATGGAATCTCCTGTGCTCTTCTTCATTAGACTTTTGAAAGTTTGCACCGCCCATTCAGCCAGTCCATTAGAAGTTGCATGATACGGTGCTGTGGTGATGTGTTTGATGCTATTTCGGGTCATGAACTCTTGGAACTCTGCACTTGTGAAACTACTGCCATTATCCGACACCACCATTTCAGGTATCCCATGTTGGCTAAAACTTTGTCTCAGGCATTGAATGGTCACAGTAGAGGTAGAGTTGTTTAACAGGTACACGTCTAGCCATTTAGAGTAGGCATCCACTACGATTAAAAACATTCTCCCCAACCACGGACCAGCATAATCAATGTGGATTCTTCTCCATGGCAGATTCGGCACCTCCCACGGATGTAAAGGTGCACAGGGTGGAGAATTTCGATTCTCTTGGCATGTGGCACAAGTTTTTACCATGCCTTCTATTTCCACGTCCATCTGTGGCCACCACATGTAACTTCGTGCCAAACCTTTCATTCGGGTTATTACAGGGTGATTGATGTGTAATTGTTTCAGTAGAGCAGCACGGCCCGGCGGGGGAATCACCACGCGCACTCCCCACAGAACACAGCCTCCCTGTACACTGAGTTCCTCTCGTTTCTTAGTACATGCTTCAAAAACGGACTCGTCCATTCTCTTTGGCCATCCTCTGAGCACATACTCTCGCACTCGAGCTAAAACTGCATCTTTGTCTGTCCATTTTCTCACTTGTTCTGCTTTGACAAGGGGCACATCATTTTCTTCAAGTAGGAGTACAATTTCTTCCTCTGCTCGGGTCTCTACTCCTTTCTCTGTTAAAGGCAGTCTGCTTAGTCCATCAGCATTTTGATGTTCCTTGCCAGCTTTGTAAACAATGGTGTATTCGTATCCACCCAATGTCACAGCCCATCTCTGTATACATGGCGATGCCATTTTTGGCACTTCTCTCAGTTCATTAAATAATGAAATCAATGGTTTGTGATACGTTACAATGGTGAACTGCCTCCCATACAAGTATGTCTGGAATTTCTTCACACCAAAAATGACAGCTAGAATCTGAAGGACCACAATGGAAACAAGCCTTTGGGCTTTTTTGTGTTTTTTATCCTTTTGAACACTTCGTGTTGATTGTTGTTGTTAAATAAAGTTTTCAATCAATCAATCAATCAAAAGACCTTCCTTCTCTAATTGAGAGTAATTCTTCTTAGCTGCATTCAGTGTTCACAAATCCGATCGGCCGCTCTGTGCCGTCCTCCATCCTGTGTGACAACACAGCTCCAACCCTGTATGGGGAAGCGTCACAAGCCAGAATGATCGGTTTCTTTATGTCATAATGCACTAGTATGGCTGACGACTGCAGAAGATCTTTTGACTTCTCGAAGGCTTCTTTTTGTTCAGAGCCCCATGTCCATTTTGTCTCCTTCCTCAACAGTGCATGTAATGGTGCTAACAAGGTGGATAGACTAGGCAGGAACTTATGATAATAGTTCAACAGGCCTAAATAAGCCTTCAGTTCACTCACAGACTGTGGTGTGGGGGCTTCCTGGATCGCTTTGACTTTTTCAGCGACTGGTTGCACACCTGCGGCACTGATTTTGTGGCCTAGAAATACCACCTCCTCTCCAAGGAACTCACACTTGCTGCATTTCAGCCTCAGCCCACTTCTTTTTAGCCTAGACAATACCTCATCCAGGTTTCTTAGATGTTCTTCCTCACTAGTCCCTGTGACTAAAATGTCATCCAAATAAACTGTGACGTGTGGCATGTTTTGCAAGATTCCTTCCATGGTGCATTGGAAGATGGCTGGGCTTGACGCTACTCCGAATGGTAGCCTAAAGTAAGTGTACAGTCCTTTGTGTGTATTGATAGTGACATATTTCTTTGCACTTGTGTCAAGCATGATCTGCTGATACGCATGGCTCATGTCCAGCTTTAAGAATTTCTGCCCTCCAGCTAACTGTGCAAACAAATCATCCACTTTAGGAATAGGATATTGTTCCACACTGGATGCTCTGTTAACTGTGAGTTTATAATCCCCACAAATTCGAATTGAGCCATCTGGCTTCCTCACAGGTACAATGGGTGCTGCCCATTCTGAAAACTGTACTGGTTCTATAATTTTCTCTTCCACCAGTCTTTGAAGCTCTGCCTCCACCAGGGGTTTTACTGCGAAGGGTAAACGTAGAGGCTTATAAAATCGTGGCTGGGCTTCGGGGTTAACATGAATGTTCGCTGTGGTGCCTTTAAACTGTCCCAGCTCTTCTTTGAACACTTCAGTGTGCCTGTCTAAAACATCTGATAATTTTAGAGCTGGAGTTGTTGTTACTTTATTTACCAGCTGTGGCAGCAGCCCTAAGTCTCTTAGCCAGCCACGGCCCAACAAATTTGTCCCTGCCCCTTCTACTACGACCATCACCAGTTTTTTTTCTACTTCCTGGCATGTCACTCTTCCTGTGACTTGTCCCAGCACCCCCATCTTCTCACCTGTATATGTCTTCAAGTTCATATTGTATGATCTCCACTCGGGCATGTCTGTTCTTTTCCATAGCTTAAAGTATTGTTCCTTGCTGATGATTGTGACCCCACATCCTGTGTCAACTTCAAACTCCACTTCCATGCCATTCACCTTTAACTTTTGTGTGATAGGAGCCACTTTAGGTAGGTTTTGTGATACACTGTAAATTGTGTTGATGTCACTTGCACCCTCTGCATCACTCACTGGACTGTACTCCGTGTACAATTTTCAGCCTGGTTCCTTAGTGCCTTTTTATCCTTGTCGCCATTTATGTAATATCCTTTGGTGCATCATAAATGTGGAGACATGGAGATAAATTACTTTGAATCTTTATTAACGGGTGCAGAACGGACAACACATCTCGACACCGCCTCATCAGATAACAGACTGACACTGGAATAACACTACTCTCTTCTCTAGTGCATCAAGAGAAAAGGTAACATATGCAAATCCATTCCGCCCTCTACTGGACAACCTTGTCTATAGCATCCCATTTACTACATAAACCATGAAAAAATCTGCATACTTTTGAAAACTGTAAATATACACTTATTCATTTAGCAGACATTTTTATTCAATCAAGCTTGCAAATGAAGCTTGACATAACCAGCAAGTTATAAGTATACTTGTACTACTGTGAGTATATATTTATATGTCTGCTGTCCTATTAATAAAGGCAAAAAAAAAAAAAAAAAAAAAAACTGTTTAGTGGTTGATTTTCATACAAATTAGCTTACAGTGAAATTTAACTCACCAGTTTCTGGCTTCCAACCCACTTACTGTCAACCCACAGGAATGGACTTCACAGCATCACACGCCAGTGAAAATATGTTAATATGAGTTTGTAGCCCTCTGATGCATGCCATTAAATCCCAAAGGGGGAAAAAAAGATAAGTTCTTTAATTCACTATATAAACAGCACATACTGTGTATCCTTATTACTCAGTATTTACAAAATAAGAATTACATGTACAGTAATTCTTAGAATTGTGCAAAGTGTTGTTTAATTAATGTATCCTGGTGAAAGTTGCATCTCTATTTTATTTTAAATCAAATGAAAATTCCCAAATGGAAAATGTGTATTTTCAGTTATGTAAATTACAACAAATACATAAATAATAACTGAAAAATATTGTGCATTCAGTGCATACCATATTAAATAATAATCTGAAATAAGATTTGTAGCTCTGACAGACTTACATTACACATAACTATTACTTACTTCAAAAATGTAAGAATTATCGTGCTCTCAGAGAAGGCCAGCTCTGACTTCCCCTCTCGTCTGTGTGGTCGAGGTTTGTGTTTCCGCTCACAGTTCGAGATGTTTGAATGATCACATATAGCAGATATTATTCATCTGGATCAGACAATGAAGATCATACAGCTGCAGATCTGTGAGTTTCTCACGTCACATTTGATTGAGTCAGTTTTCTTTTGATTTTATATCTTAATAAATGTGTTTTTCTTTCTCTCATAGATCTGTTCATGTTGTATCAAGCCACAGAGAGTCTAACAAACACACCAGTAACTTTAGGATCTGATGTGAATATAACCTGTGATCTTGATATAAAGGAGATTTACTGGTACAAACAGAAATTACCGGATCCTCCAGTGTTGATCTTACGCTCTTACAACAGCACATATGAAGGACCTAAAAATGAAAACAGCAGCTTTATACACAAATACTCAGTGAAAACTAACAGTCGTCTGTTCATCAAAAATATCACCATTGATGAATTAGGAGTTTATTATTGTGTAAAATCTAAACCACTAAAATTCAGCAACGGCACCAAAATCTACATCAGCGGTGAGTTATTTTATCATTTCATGTCTTTATAAACCACATGATGGATTCCATATTGAATATACTGTATGAAGATCTAATAATAGTTTCATTGTTCTGTTAAGACTACAAACCTTTTACAGAATTTGTCCAAAATAATATTACAGACTCCGTCCACAGGAATCAGACAGATGACGCTCCACAACACCAGATACCATGGAGAAATATGAC
The DNA here is from genome assembly GCF_949319135.1 of Squalius cephalus. NCBI lineage: Eukaryota > Metazoa > Chordata > Actinopteri > Cypriniformes > Leuciscidae > Squalius > Squalius cephalus. The sequence goes on from NC_137134.1 coordinate 10,966,458, forward strand.
CATCATATCTGTCCTGCTGAATGTGCTTCTGAGCATTGCCGTGATAGGTTTGTACATTTTTTACTGAATTAACTACATGGAGACAAACTCTAAATCTAAACAATTTCAGCCATATATCATATCTGCTCTTTGTTGAAACTGTCAAGAAGTGTCTCAGTGATGTTTATTCACGGTTGTTTCAGGTTTGGTGAAGAGCTGCATTGACGCAACTAGAAGATCTAAAAATACTTCAGATAAACCTCAAAGTACCACTGCAGCTCAAAACACAAATGATCCACAGGTAAGATACTTCTTAAATATATAATCTTAATTATTTTTAATATATTAGTTTAAATATAACCTGCTCACATTATTTTTGCACTATGCTCTTAGGTTAGTATAGTGATATAATAGTTATCTTTTAGTAGTGGTTAATCGACTTAAATCCTTTCAACTTCAGATAATGTACATTACATTAACTATATGAAATGTGTTTTAGAAAATTACTTTTAAAATCATAGCACACATGCTGTCTGGGATACTCAATTCTGATTGGTTAGTTGCAGCATTCTGGTCAAATATATTTATTGTAATTAGTGCTAAACTTTATATTTGATCATTGTGCTAGTTTTATATCTCTCACATCATCCTTCATCTGTTTCTATTGGTCCTTCAGGATGATACAAGACCCCTATGCTTCATTTCGGGGTCCTGATCTCCTTGTTAGGGTTTATTTTCCTATCGTCTGACTGTACATTATGTCTATCATACTGTATATGGCCATTCATATATAATATTGTCCTCTTCCAGTATGCTGAAATTATTTTCGCCAAGCGCTCCAGATGAAACCGGCCTTGCCAGGATCAGGCCACCTAGACCAGTGGTCTACCACCTACTCTTTTCTTCAGCCCATAAAAGCTGTATGAAGTATTCTCTAGTATTATTGTCTCTATACAGACCTTTTTATCTATTTTTATTTTCTTGCCAGTGCTCTGAGATGTTCATGTTTGCAGTAAACCAAAGGGCAATGTGGTTTCTGTGTGTTAGAGCCACTTTTTACAAATTACAATTTGAGCTACTTTATGTGTGTGTATTTGTATTTTAAAGAAATTTGCCATTGAGCTAGAGTGGAAATAACATGAACAACGCTTAATAAATATATATTTTATCGTATTTATGTATTTTTTGCTTGCATATTAATTGTTCGAAATAATTTGCTTCTTATATTAAAACTGGTAACTTCTGCTCTGTTTCTGTGTGGTTAACATACAGTGTGGTTTCGTGCAAATGAAATGTTCCACTAGTTTGGTCAGTTGATAAATGAAACAAACATTAAACTTTGCATACATATAGACAGGCGGTTTAAACATTTATCAAGTGAAGACGTGTGGAGCACTTTCTGCCTGAAACAAAACTCTATAAACAGATTTTACTTGAAATCCTTTAATTACTCAGTTTCCCGTGACTTTTTCGAAAAGCTCAGCAAAACCATCAAACCCTTGTGTTTTAGAATCAGGAAGTACAGACTTGACAGCTTTGCTGAAAATGACATTCAATTTATGATATTATTCTTCCAGAAACTTCTGAGCTAAAGTATAGTGGGTTGCGATGCAAAAATAGACCATATATTTCAGGCAAACCTGTAAAAACAATGCTGCATTTTCTTAGCAATAGATGCTATTTACACTAACTGAAAATAGAGATAGATCTTATTTACACTAAGTGAAAATGGCAGTATTTTCTTTGCACAAAGTGTAAATAGTAGTTAGATACTATTCATACTCATAAAACAATAATAACAACGTACTCAGTGTCTATGAATATATTTATTAAAATCATAAATAGATTCTTTTTTATTGGGATTTTACTTGTAGTTGACATTACCTTCTCTACATCAGGGGTTCCCAACCACGTTCCTGGAGCCGCTAACATGCCAAACCTGCAGTGTTTGGGAAATCCCTGCTCTACGCCTACCACTAACCCGACCTATTAAACACAGTATTCCCACTGTTAAATACTCACTAGGCAATTTATTTCCACTTTTCGAAAAATGTCTTAATTTTTATTTAGAATAAACACCTCTCTGAGCTGATGTGCGATGGGAAGATAATGAGTTTGGTAAATGGCAGCTTCAAACTCAGATCGGTTACATTCATTTGTAATTTGTCTGACTCAAAGACACAATGGAGGGCAGAGTGAGTATAAATAGCCTCTGTCAACAAGACGGGCTATTTGCAGGCTTGCTTGTAGGCTGGGGGTGACAGTATTAAGACTATCATGTGTTGCTTTTATCATTGAGCCATTGTGTAGCTATGCTAGCGTCAGTGCAGACACAAGTAACTTCTTGTTCATAATATTCACATTCTATAGAAAGTTAGATTTAGAATGAACTTGTGTCATGTTAGCTATTAGTAGTAACTTGAAGTAAGATTAGTTGATAACAGTGCTGCTCTTCTCCATATGCAGATTATGCTTTCTGTGTCCAGCCGTATCAGACTGGAACGCTCATGTGCACAACAGCTAGGCCTACCCACAACCTAAGCACAAGCTTCCCTCCTCACCTGTCACAGTTATATTCAGTTTCATTGTCTTGTTTAGTTTTAGTCTCACACCTATGGGGTTAGGATTGTTGCATTATTCCAAATAAATAGATTGAGATTCAAATGTGATTTATGTCACAAACACAACTCTGCCTGGCATTTATTTGTGAACCGCTTTCTGTGTATTTGTAAATCCCCTCACGCATCTGTGGATTTTGAAACACTTCTAGCGTCGACGTGCACAAATAAGTGGACTCCACCCACCGTTTACTCAAGCCAATCAGATAACGGCCACACTGAGCTGACCAATCGTAGCACGTTCTCACTACAACAAACCATGTATGGTTTTAATCAGGGTGTTCTTGCCCTGAAATAACTTTGCTTGTTCATCTGCATTAGCTCAAATAGAAAGTGAAGGCTAAGGCCCATAAAATTGCTACAGTAAAATAGGTTTAAAATTTGCATTTCGTTAGAGTTAGACCAAGACTGTGATTCAAGTCAAGTCAAAATCATCCGTTTTGCCATTTCTTGCATCGTGTTTAACCCGTGCGAGCCTGTCTACACTGGACAGAGCGAATGTGCAAATCATTCACCTACTTCAGAAGAAGAATGTCAGTGAATCATCGTGTCATCATCCAGTGTTGACAGTATCACGAATTATACATTTTCATAACCGGCACTATAGTCAATAAGGAAGATTATGCAGACACTTTACATCCCCTTACAGAAAAACCACATTCACATGTGATCACGTGACCTCATGTGAACAACGTTTCACCACTTGTGAACGACGTTTCACCACTTGTGAACATAATGGAGCACGTGGCACATGTGGAAAACATGTTACTATAGGTTATAATGTGGAGATCATGTGACATATTTGCACATGTTGTAATAGGTTTTAACATGTGAATCATGTTACCATGTCACAAATACTGTACATTTTCAGCATCATTGTAATGGGAAGTTCAGATAATTTTACTGACTCGGATCTTTTGAACCTCGTTCATAATTAAAATGTTATATGTCAATGGACAAATCCCTTACTTACGCAATGTTGATGTTTCATTCATCCCTATAAGCTGAGCTATGCAGTCTAGTGCCGGATACAAAAGTGATAATTAAGTGGTAAGTACTGACAAGCACAATTGCAAAATTAACTGCAATAGGTTATGATTGCCCTTATTTAATTAAAAACTGGGTCAATGACCCAACCAAATGTTTCCAGACATATTTTGTTATCTGGTTGAATCTCCAGGTAAGACGGTAGCCGTAGCGGTAACATTAGCCTAACTCAATCAACTTTTGTATATGTTGCATACTGTAACTCCATAAAACCTTGTCACTTATCAATTGTACATATGCTTCACTCCAAACTATTAATCTTTTTGTAAAACGGTGATTAGTAGTTCGAAGTTGCCGAGGGACTGTGCTGACAGTTATCCCTAACTCACAGACTGCAGTCTGTATTGAGTGTAGACCTTGAACTACGCGAATTATACGCGATTCGCGATTGGCCTAACAAGCGAGCCTTCAGCTGATAACGCTAATGTGAATGAGACATCCCTTATGAAAAACAACTATAGGAATCTTGTAGTATTTTGGGACAAAATATTATAGTAATCCTATAGGAATACTATAGGAATACTATAGTATTTTGGGACATACTATAGAAGTACTATAGAGGTATTACAGAACATCACAGAAGTATTATACACTACTATAGAAATCTTATAGGATTACTATAGTTGTTTTTCGTAAGGGATGTAGACAAATCTGGCCCACTGCCTAATAGTTTAACAGCCACTACTACAGTGCCCTCCACAATTATTGAACCCCCTGGTAAATATGATCAAAATTGGCTGTAAAAAATAAATCTGCATCGATTATCCTTGTGATCTTTCATTCAAAAAATGTGCAAAATTCTAACCTTTCATTGAAGTAAAAGAATTGAAAGTGGGGGGAAATCACATTATGAAATAAATGTTTTTCTCCAAAACATGTTGGCCACAATTATTGAAACCCCTAGAATTTTTTACGAGTAAAATATCTCTGAAGTATATTCCCATTAATATTTACCTTTTTTAGTACACCAGGGTGACTAGGAACATGAAACTGTCCAGCTCTGTCCAGCTACGAAGTCGTGTTTCACAGGAGTTTAAATATGAGGAAACACAAAGGCCAAATCCCCTTAATCATCCATCACAATGAGTAAAACCACAGAATACAGTTCTGATGCGTAGCAAAAGATTGTTGAGCATCACAAACTAGAAAGTGGCTGTAAGACAATAGCTAAAGAATTGAAAATCCCCATTTTGACCATCAGGGCAATAATTAAGAAGTTATAACCAACTAAAGATGTTATGAATCTGCCAGGAAAAGGACGTGTGTCTATACTGTCTTAATGCACGGCGAGTATGAAAGTTTGAGTGGCCAAAGACTCTCCAAGGATCACAGATGGAGAATTGCAGAGATTAGTTGAGTCTTAGGGTCAGAAAGCCTAAAAAAAAAATTATCAAACAACCCCTACATCCCCACATGTTGTTTGGGAGGGTTTAAAAAAAAAACTGCTCGCTCATCCAAAAACAAATTCCAGCAAATTTAATTGTCAGACACGACTGGATCTTCAAACAACACAGGGTTCTGTGGTCAGATGAGACTAAAACAGAGCTTTTTGGCAGCAAACACACTAGATGGGTTTGGTGAACACAAGGATAAAAAGTACCCCATGTGTACAATTTAATATACCATTGGATCTTTAATGTTGTGGGCATATTTTTCTGCTGGAGGTCCTGGACTTCTTGTTCAGATACATGGCATTGTGGATTCTATCAAATATCAACAGATAAAAAATCAAAACCTGACGCCTTCTGCTAGAAATCTTATAATGGGCTGTGGTTGGATCTTCCATCAGGACAACGATCCAAAACAAACATCAAAATCAAAACAAAAATTTGTTGTGGAGCACAAAATGAAGCTTCTGCCATGACCGTCTCAGTCCCCTGACCTGATGAGTGGGCTGAACTGAAGAGGAGAAGCACCAACATGGATCTGGGAATCTGAAGGATCTGGAGAGATTCTGTGTGGAGGAATGGTCTCTGATCTCTTGTCAGTTATTCTCCAAACTCATCAGGCATTATAGGAGAAGACTCAGAGCTGTTATCTTGGCAAAAGGAGATTGCAAAAAGTATTTAATGAAAGGGTTTCAATAATTGTGGCCAACGTGTTTTGGAGAAAAACATTTATTTCATAATGTGATTTTCCCCCCACTTTCAATTCTTTTACTTCAATGAAAGGTTAGAATTTTGCACATTTTTTGAATGAAAGATCACAAGGATAATCGATGCAGATTTATTTTTTACAGCCAATTTTGATCATATTTACCAGGGGGTTCAATAATTGTGGAGGGCACTGTATATCACACATGGATCTACTCACACAGTAATCTCAAAAATTACAAGTCCCTGGAGGCTCACACCTTTTTTACCAACGGGTTTGTTGGGGTGGTTCTACACCACCAGATGCCAGGACTCTCATGTCTCATGAGATGCGATGTAAAGCCGTCATGGAGGGTAACAGACAAGCCACGTAAGATTGCAGTACAGCAGGACGGGGCCATCCTTACTGGTCACTGCGACTGTATGGCAGGGTATGTGGTTGATTATACTTATACTGATTCTTTATACGTGACACTTATTTATATTAATACTGTAATTTGTTCTACAACAAAGCCATTTCTCTACTTTTTCTGTTTTCAGTCTTGGTGAATCATGCTCTCATGTAGCTGCTGTGCTTTTCAAATTGGAGGCGTGTGTTCGCTTGGGTATTAATAAAGTAGCATGCGCAAGTAAAGTCTGTGAATGGAATCAGGTGTGTGTTAAAAAGATTGAGCCTGCACTTGTTGCAAACACCACTTTTTATATCCAGCGACCAACAACCACGAAAAGGAGAAAAATAAAACATGCCATCCCCAAAGCCTCTGCTTCACAGCAGCAGCAGTTCCTGTCTATTCTGGCTGAAAGGTCTGATGTGGTGGCACTGAAAAGCTTCTGGGATTTTTCTACACCATCAAAAAAGCCATGGTGTTTTAGCCAGCACAAGGTAACCGAGGCAGAGGTGGAACAGGTGGAGAGGGCCACAATCAGCCAGGCATCGTGTGTGCAATGACACCAAGAGCGAGTGGGACGCATCACAGGGTCCATTACACACCGTGTCCTGAAGGCTACTGTGTCGAGCTGCTCCTTTATCAACAGCATATGCCAGCAAAGGCACAGGCCAATTTTGAAGCCATGGATCCAGTGGGGGAGGCACCATGAGGAAGATGGCCTGGCGACATACAAACATGCTCTTGGGATGGAAGGTACCACAGCTAATGCACTATCAGCCACTATATAAATCTGTGCTCCTTTTGGCCAAACTCACCTTAACCTCAACATAACCAAGGCAAGTTTCAGAATTTGCCAGGCCATGTCATTCATGGGAGTGTCCTGTGATGGCTATGTGTCCTGTGACTGTTGTGGTGAGGGTGTGGTCGAAGTGAAGTGCCCTTACAGGTGGGGGCAACAAACTTCTAATGGATGGCAAGAGTGGCTAGAAGATCCAAAAGGACACCTGGAAAGCTTGTCAGCTTTGAAGAGGGACCATGCATATTTTACACAGGTAAGCCATATTTTTCATTACTATTGTAAATGGTACCCCCCTGGGGTGCGTTTCCCAAAACCATAGTTGCTAACTGGTTGCAATGCAATTTCCCATTGCCAACCAACTAAGTTGCTAACAGGTTAGCAACTATGGTTTTGGGAAATGCACCCCTGGTCAGTTACAGAAACAGAGTTGTCATTGCATGTACAATGTTCGTAGGTCCAGATGCAGATGTTCGTCATTCAGCGAGCATATGCAGACTTCATTACATGGACTCCTCAGACTTGCCTGATATTCAGGGTTACAAGGGATGAGGAGTTCATCAATAATGCTGTCAGCGTCACTGAAAGATTTTGGTTAGAGCACTGTCAGGGTGCAGAGAAGGAGGTCCGTCAGGGTGCAGAGAAGGAGGTCCGTCAGGGTGCAGAGAAGGAGGTCCATCAGGGTGTGGAGAAGGAGGTCCGTCAGGGTGCAGAGAAGGAGGTGCGTAGAAGGAGGTCCGTCAGGGTGCGTAGAAGGAGGTCCGTCAGGGTGCAGAGAAGGAGGTCCGTCAGGGTGCGTAGAAGGAGGTCCGTCAGGGTGCAGAGAAGGAGGTCCGTCAGGGTGCAGAGAAGGAGGTCCGTCAGGGTGCGTAGAAGGAGGTCCGTCAGGGTGCAGAGAAGGAGGTGCGTAGAAGGAGGTCCGTCAGAGTGCGTAGAAGGAGGTCCGTCAGGGTGTGGAGGAGGAGGAGGAGGAGGAGGTGGAGGAGGCCCGTCAGGATGCAGAGGAGGAGGTGGTGGAGGAGGCCCGTCAGGGTGCAGAGGAGAGAGGTGGTGGAGGAGGCCCGTCAGGGTGCAGAGGAGGAGGTGGTGGAGGAGGCCCGTCAGGGTGCAGAGGAGGAGGTGGTGGAGGAGGCCCGTCAGGGTGCAGAGGAGGAGGTGGTGGAGGAGGCCCATCAGGGAACCATTAGACACTTCTGGATAAGACAATCAACAGAGCGTACAATTAGAATGCAAGAATGATATTGTAGAGTAGCCGATAAAAATATGGTTCATTTGTTGCATCCTTACTTTATGATTTAATGGCGGCTGTACATAACACTGCCAGACAAGTTCACTAATGCTGCACAGACATGCACAATTCTGTCAATCATGGCCTCTTCTCTGTTTTGTCGCTCATCCATCAGGCTCTTCACAAGTGGCCCATCCAGGATGTGGTACCGGTTCTTCAGGGCACCAATCACTCTCTCTGTGGGGAACATATCAATTGTCTAATCACCTGTTACTTTGGATTTGTAATAAAAAAACTCAAAAATAGTTCATGACTGACTTCTTATTCATGTAATGGACAGCTAACTTATGACTCAATAACACTAACCAATGTGAATTCTGATGTTGGATGCCACACGAGAATATGCTACATCTTCTGCAGACAACTGTTTTCGACCACGGGTGAAAGATGGTGTAATCAGCTCTGCACCCAAAATGGCAAAGTCATCCTTTAATGTGAAACCTCTGTCTGCAAGAATCTGATATAAACAATGTTTTAATATACAGTTCCTGTATTATATGGACATATTCAGTAACAAACTGGGAGTTGAGCGTGAAAGTGTCTCTACAGTGTAGGCCTTCATAAGACATAAATAACATTTGAAGTTAACAACTTACTTGATCTCCAATGTAATGGTACCTCGAAGACAGAAAATCAGAAGACCTCACAATATGTACATCTGAGGCTCTGCCACCCCAGCCTTTGGAGAGGTAGGTGATCGCTCCTGATGGGTGACAGGCGCTCTTTCAGGAAAGAAATAACACAGAAATGACATGACGTAATTAATCAGTCCGTTCCAGTAGTTTGTCCCGCTTACACGTTATAAAGTCTATTAAACATTTATACCCATATGTACTTCTGAGGGGGGGTTGGGGGCTCACCTGGTTTTCAGCTGCTTGGAATGTTCGATTCGTATCTCAAAACAGTCTATTATACTGGTAAGTCTGGGATAATGAAGCAGAACCTCGGCAGGAACTGTACTCCTGATACACTCCCTATCTGGCCAGGCGACCAAAAAAAGAGACTTTGGCATACATTAAATCCAGCCAACGGGAGAATATACCAAGGAAGGTGCTGCGTGCTACATTTAAGATATAGCACATCAGGTCTGTTGATGGATTTTGTCGTAATTTCACTAATTTGATGAATAGCTGGTCCTGCGTTGACAGCTTGCACCGGGGATGTGGCACCACAAATTGTGCAAGGAACTGATGCAGAGTCTCAAACAATGTCCATGACAGGCCTGTCATATCTTTGCATTTCTCATCATTTCCCTTGACATTGTTTGCTGAAAATGTCAGCCTTTGCAGCTCCATCACCACATCAAGTCTTTTCTGCCTGGCTTCATCCCGCTCTCTCCTTAAATGCATTATCTCCTCATGGAGCTGCTCTATCTCACCATGATGGTGACATGGAGGCATGGTAGTTTCAACCAGCAGTTCATTTTCCATGGGAGGCACCGACGGTGTTTGTTGACTCTCTAGCGCCACTGGATCGGTATCCAGCTCATGTTCACTCTCCGTAGTCTCTGTGTCTGGCGTGAGGACTTGTTGAGACAGTTCACATTAATTTTTTTTACGAGAGCGATTCTTCAGTCTCTGCAGTCTATTCAGTTTCAACGTCGATTTGTGTTCTTTGTGGAAACACTGATGGCATGTAGTCCGGGTGATCTTCCTTGTCACTTTTAAAACCTACAGCAAAACGGTGTAAACAAACGAATGAATACGGGAGGTTATGTCTAAATTATATCTGACAGTAGTTATCAATATGACTATGTTGAAAGAGAAAGAGTTAGGCCTACTCGGTGCCAAATGTTTCTTAGCAGACGCGTTTTCATGCGAGTGTAGGTTCGACACTAGGCTACATAGTTTTGCTTAAGGTAGAATGATAAGGCTAATTATATATGCATGCCACTTTCTGAAAAAACCTTACACAGTTTTGATAATGTTAATAATGAACACAATGTTAACGTAGCCTACCTGTGATGAAATGCCGACAGCACACATACACATGCTTAGTCTTGGGATTCCACAACTTCCCTTGATCATCCTCACGCCTTATTGCTTGTAGCCATTTTGTCCTCCTTTCCGGTTCTGTGTGTTTATTAGGAAGGATGTAGAACTTCAATTCATAATTTGTTTGTTTATTGGCGGTACAGAAAACGACACAGCAACTCTAGCGCAAAGGCAATGTTTTCCCCCACAGGCTAAATTCACATCACGTGACAGGGCAATCAAACCCCACAGCCAATCAGAACAGCGTGTGGGCGGAGTCTCACGGCAAGTGCACAGCACCAGAGAGTAATTTGACGGCACTTGCAAGAAAATGGATAAGTAGGCTACATAATCAAATTCACAAATATTACACCATTTAAACATTATTAAAAATACATGGGCTACTGAGTTACTAAAACAATCTTCAAAGAATACACTTGTTTGTTCACAGTTTGAACGTTCTTGTTTCCATTTGTTTAATTTCAAGATCTGAGGTGAATTATCCTTTGTTGCTTTTACAGTTACAAAGCTGGGAGCACTTAATGATATTCAAAGTCACATTACACGCTTTTAACATTAAACAAAACACATAAACAGTACCTGAGATCATCATTGCCACACTTTGTGATTGATTCAGCTGCGGCGCCATCTCCTGTTGAGACGCGGGAATTCATTCAGTGCACAACTCTCACAGTGCATTTTGGGTATTCTCTAGCCTGGTGGTTTTCAACCTGTGGGCCGCAACCCATTAGGGGGCCTCAGTGATCATCCAGGGGGGCCACGAGATAACTTAAAATATATTTAAATATATTAATATTATTCATTCATTTTTATTATTAATACATTGAATAAAAAAAGATTAATTAAGTTAATTAAAAATTAAATTAAACAAAGCACCACCTCTCTCGTAAGCATTCTGTGATTGTGTCGGAGCAGCCCAAGCCGTTTCACATCGCGCTGTGTGAAATACAGACTGAACGGCGGCTCACAACACCCAACCGCTTCATGAACATAGAATGCGAAAACTAGTACATCTCTCAGTTGGATAAAGAGAACCAGTGTCACTAATAAAGTTTTGATGGATGACGATTGTAATGAAGGTAAAGACGATTATTACTGATGCGCAAATGTGTATGTGTGCTCTCGGCTCACTGATAACATTGTATCTCTGCATGAACACAGCTCAATATATTTGCATAGTTGTCAAAATGAATGTACTGTGAGTGTTTTATAACTGATGCTCACCTAAGAAGTGTGTTTTAGTGAAGTTTGTGAGGATCAGTGTTATGTACACATGGGCATCAGACGCTCCAAACATAGACACGATTTCTTGTTCTATCAGAGGAACTGTTCACATATAACATCGACCCGTCTTCAGATCGCTGAGTTTCCACACATTCAGAATTTTTTTTTATTTTTTATTTGTATTTTGTTGTGTTTAATCATTTAGAATGGATCTGTATAGCTATATTCAGTCCTTTGGCATCTCCCTGTGGTCTTGTTTGGTATGTACAGTTGTACACTTGCTATTGCGGTGCATTGTGGGGTTGAATGAGTGCACTTGATTATGTCCACTATGGTTTCGGACAACACTAGAAATGGTTGTACCCTTTTTTTTTTTTTTTTTTTTTGTCACCAGTTTAGTCATTGATTAGTTGCATGATCCCTGATTGGTGTCACACTTGTTTCCTGTTCCTCCATCATCCATGGATCGTTATTCAAGCAACCCCTGACAGAGCACAAGACCGCTAAGATTGGATTATTTTGGGGTGATCGCTCCCTCGAGTATCACATGAGGGACTTCCTCAATCTGGTGTGCCTCACTCACTACCTCTAAGGTACGCCTGTCCGGGATGGTCCTCGAGGGAGCTTTGCTCATTATGTGGAGTGGGTTGTGGTTAGAAATGACTCACATGTTACCATCTACCTTGCTGATGAGGACATCGTTAGCCCCACTCCAGACCCAGAGCCCAGCCCGCTGTCAGCCATGCACGCCACAGAAAAGCCAGAGCCCACCGCTGATTCAGAGCCAGAGCCAGCCTTTAAAACAGAGCCAGAGTGATTGCCAGAGGCCAATTTTATCCAGGAGCCTGAGCCCAACGCGAAATCTGTCAATGTATGTGAGCCGGCAACAGCGTCCATCATCATATTGGTGGAGTTTGTCGAGATGGATTGGAGCCCCGCCCACACTCTCGCTGAGGAACATAAACAAAGCTGGTTGTCTGAATTAATGTGTGATGAGCTGTATGAGGAGGTGTTTGCTTCTCAGATGGTCCTATCCAATTGCAAGTCATCGCGGGATGAGTTCAGTTCCAAGTCATCAAAGTTGTCCCTGGTTAAGCCCAGCTCCAAGTCATCTTTGTCGCCCAGCACCAAATCTCCTTGGTTGTATATGGTCCTGCCCAGCATCGCTCTCCCTCCTCCACTGTCAATGCCATCTGGTTCATCGTCTCCGCGGTCTCCCTTTAGCCCCTCAGCTCCTCCAGTGGTTCCACTCTGCTGCATGGATCCGCCTGGTGCTTCCCAGTCATCAAATACGCCTTGGCTCTTGGATCCCTCAGCTCCACTTCAAGCCTCCAAACCCAAGACTCAACCTCGGCCCCCTAACCCATCGGGTCTACCTTGCCTCCCCCGGTTCCACCGTTGACTGTCATCCCTCAGGTTCCTCTGGGCTCCCTCATTTCTCTGGCTTCACCTTGATCTATTGTCGCTCTGGCTCCGCCTTAGACTTTCGAGTCAGCTACTGTGCCTCGACCCTCCACCCCTCTGACTCTGCTGGGCTCCTGCTTCCCTCCACCATTGTCCCACTCCCACCGTCTCCACCAAGCTCTGCAAAACCCTGGCTATTTGGCTAATGAACTTATTTTTTTTCATACACCAAAACTACAATAAATCAGTCCAAACTACAGTAGTCAACATTGGAAGTAGATCAAAACCTTTCATCACAGTTATACATGAATTTTGAACAATACCCGTTCTTGTCTTAGGACAACTTTAAACTTTTTTGATCCACTTCAAATGTTGAATACTGTAATTATTTGTCATTGGAAAAATGTAATTCAGTTTCATGGAATGGTTTTCCTTAATTTAATTAAGTTCACTCAACAAATATTTTTTACTGACACAAGAACTTAAAATAATTAAGTTTGTTCAACAAACTATTATTTGTTTAAATGTACTTGTTGTACATCAGTACTGTCACAATAGCCAATAAGAAACAAGTCTACAAGGAGACAGAAGTGACGGACATTTTGAAATGGCGACCGCGAAACCTGCAGCACGGACTTCGGAGATGGAGGAGTGACTAGCCAGCCGTTAGCATTATATAACGGTAAAAAAAAAATCTAGCATACTACCAGATAGTAATACGGGCAATTAAATTCTTACCTCCAATTCTCACTGAAGAACTGACAATCCATGTTGACCCTGTCTCCCCAACCATTTCCTTATCCACACTCGTTTAATCTTCCGCTTTTGTCTTTTCTCACGACAAACAAGTTGTCATGTTACTGTATCCATTTTGTTTACATTCGCTGTTCCGCTTCCAATCTGCTGCGTGAGATCACGTGAGGCGCTTCCTCTGGCACAATAATCTTAATAACATTTTGTAGTGTGTGATGCGCTGCGATTTTCAAATCTTGTGTGTGTATGTTTACTTGACGGAAGAAAATCTGCAAACATTCTCCTTAAGAGTGTGCTGTAACCAATTTCACAATCGGTTAGGATTTTAAAACTCCTGTAGTGTGAGCCAGGCATAATTCAATTCATTTCAATTAACATTGCCAGAAGTTGGGGTCTGGTCATACATCTCATTTGCAGCAGGTCTTCACACCAAAAGGATGTTCTACTAAGTACTAAAGATGCTTGTCATGAAGGGGTTGAATATTTTTGAATAATCATAATAATTCATGTATTTAATTCCCATAGTATAATTATACATTTCTTAAAATTATTTATATGATGGATTTTTATATTCACTGTGTCATTAGGATCATGTCTGTGCATAACGGACCATAGTGTGTTTATTTCTCTGGTAAATATTCAAAGATAAGATATGAGCGTGAGAGTGGGGCTGACTAGCAATGTTCACAATTAACAAAATAAGCAAACCACATAGACTACTATATTTCATTTAAACAAAATTTTGTGACAAAATTCTTGCATTATAAAAATGTGGAAACAAACAGCCAGTCAGACATGCACATTTATTGCTTTGGTTTCATCTGTTCATCAAGATTTTCTTGAAGCATGAGTCTTTGCAATGACATTTTAGTTCATGTAAATCTATGTCACCTGTATGCTGGTAGCAAAAAATAAATAAATAAAATTTTATATAGTTATATAAAAGTTATGTGTTTTTTTTGAGGAGCAAATCAAAATTCACACATCTGTATATTCGAATAAAACACACTGGCATATTTACACACACTGTATCTTCTAATTACTTGTTGATTTAAACAACTAAGAATGCTCATGTTCTCAGAGAAGGCCAGCTCTGACTTCCCCTCTCGTCTGTGTGGTCGAGGTTTGTGTTTCCGCTCACAGTTCGAGATGTGTGAATGATCACTATAGTAGATATTATTCATCTGGATCAGACAATGAAGATCATACAGCTGCAGATCTGTGAGTTTCTCACGTCACATTTGATTGAGTCAGTTTTCTTTTGATTTTATATCTTAATAAATGTGTTTTTCTTTCTCTCATAGATCTGTTCATGTTGTATCAAGCCACAGAGAGTCTAACAAACACACCAGTAACTTTAGGATCTGATGTGATTATAACCTGTGATCTTGATATAAAGGAGATTTACTGGTACAAACAGAAATTACCGGATCCTCCAGTGTTGATCTTACGCACTTTAAGCAACACAGGACGATGTAAATATGAAAACAGAATCTTTGAAAACAAATACTCAGTGAAAACTAACAGTCGTCTGTTCATCGAAAATATCACCATTGATGAATTAGGAGTTTATTATTGTGTGAAAACTAGTGAACCAACTAAATTCGACAATGGCACCAAAATCTACATCAGCGGTGAGTTATTTTATCATTTCATGTCTTTATAAACCACATGATGGATTCCAGATTGAATATACTGTATGAAGATCTAATAATAGTTTTATTGTTCTGTTAAAGACTGAAACTGAATATAGATTGAACTACAAACCTTTTACAGACTTTGTCCAAAAGAATATTACAGACTCCGTCCACAGGAATCAGACAGATGACGCTCCACAACACCAGATACCATGGAGAAATATGACCATCATCATATCTGTCCTGCTGAATGTGCTTCTGACCATTGCCGTGATAGGTTTGTAAAATTTCATTGAATTAACTACATGGAGACAAACTCTAATTCTAAACAAATTCAGCCATATATCATATCTGCTCTTTGTTTAAACTGTCAAGAAGTGTCTCAGTGATGTTTATTCGCTGTTGTTTCAGGTTTGGTGAAGAGCTGCATTGACGCAACTAGAAGATCTAAAAATACTTCAGATAAACCTCAAAGTACCACTGCAGCTCAAAACACAAATGATCCACAGGTAAGACACTTCTTAAATAAATTATCTTAATTCTTTTCAATATATTTTTATATTTAGTTTAATTAAATTAATTATATTTAATTTTCATTTAGTTATATTTAGTTTTAGTTTAAATATAACCTGCCCACATTATTGTTGCACTATGCTCTTAGGTTAGTATAGTGATATAATAGTTATCTTTTAGTAGTGGTTAATCTGCTTAAATCCTTTCAACTTCAGATAATGTACTAAATTAAATGAATTATATGAAATGTGTTTTATAAAATTACTTTTAAAAACATACAGTACCAGTCAAAAGTTTGGAAACATTACTATTTTTAATGTTTTTGAAAGAAGTCTCTTATGCTCATCAAGCCTGCAGTTAAAAAAAACAAAAACAAAAAAACCCCAGTAATATTATGAAATATTATTACAATTTAAAATAATGGTTCTCTTTTTTAATATATTTTAAAATGTAATTTATTTTTGTGATGCAAAGCTGAAATTTCATCAGCAAGTACTCCAGTCTTTGGTGTCTTGATCCTTCAGAAATCATTCTACATTTACATTTTAAAGTATATTAAAAAAGAGAACCATTATTTTAAATTGTAATAATATTTCATAATATTACTGTTTTTTTTTTGTTTTGTTTTTTGTTTTTTAACTGCAGGCTTGATGAGCATAAGAGACTTCTTTCAAAAACATTAAAAATAGTAATGTTTCCAAACTTTTGACTGGTACTGTACATCTGGGATACTCAATTCTGATTGGTTAGTTGCAGCATTCTGGTCAAATATATTTATTGTAATTAGTGCTAAACCTTATATTTGATCATTGTGCTAGTTTTATATCTCTCACATCATCCTTCATCTGTTTCTATTGGTCCTTCAGGATGATACAAGACCCCTATGCTTCATTTCGGGGTCCTGATCTCCTTGTTAGGGTTTATTTTCCTATCGGCTGACTGTACATTATGTCTATCATACTGTATATGTCCATTCATATATAATATGGTCCTCTTTCAGTGTGCTGAAGTTGATTTCTTCATGTGCTCCAGTAACACCAGGCCTAGTCAGGAGCAGAGCACTACTGTCTACTACAGCCAATGTATGATGTGATACACTTTATGAATACAAAGTGTGCCTATGCTTTTTTTTATTAACATTTTTAAATGTTATTATGTTTTACATTTGTAGATTTTAATGTCCATTTCCATTTATGAGTTTGCCTCTTTGTATGTAAATATGCAGTGTGTGTTTGATAGTAACACTTTTTGCTGTTACTGTTTTAAGTGGAGATCTTGCTTATATATAGTAATATAATCATTTTTTTCTCTCTCTATTATAAGTGCGCTGACATGCTCAGCAGTAAAAGTTGTAAACCACATGGATGATGAGCTTTCTTGGAGCTGAAACAGCTTTTTTTTATCAGCAATTTTTTTTGTTATTCTTGATATTAAATCACACATCTTTTTTTTTTTTTTTTTTTTTTAATCATGACATTTTCTGCTAGTTTATGTTTTACAAAGAATTGACAAAGCTTGAAGTCAAGAGAACAAATGTCAATAAATTTAAAGATAATTTTTGGCATGCATATTAATTGTTTTTAATACTTTTGCACATATTTAAAAACATCTAACTTTTGCACAGTTTTCTTTTTTGTGGTTAACACAAGCATGGTTTCGTGCAAATGAAGTGTTCCACTGGTTTGGTCACTTGATGAACAACATGATCACACACACTTGCTGCATCAAGTGGTTTAAACTTTAACCAAGTGAACATGACCCAAAAATATTTTTTAACATAAGTTCACTTTGAACTAACAATGAAAAGATATACTTCTACAGCATTTATTAATTTAATTCATGCTAATTATTATTTTTTTTAATTTATTGAAATACATTATTAAAAACAAAAGTTGTATCTGTAAATGTTATTTAATGGACCTGAGCTAACATGAACTAACAATGAACAGCTGCATTTGTATTCACTAACATTAACAAAGATTATAACAAATGTGAGAAATAAGTTTCACACTTCCTATTATTTTCTAGTTAAAAGAGGGCGGACTTGGCAAAAAGAAATTCAAGCCAGATTAATTAAAATACATTCCCACTTGCCTCAAGGATAAATATTGTTAATGGTGAATTAGTGGCTGCTGAGAGCATTGAAATTCAAGAGAGAGAAGCCATAAACCATCTAAACTTATGAGTTAATAATCATCGGTTATAATGATACTACAGTTGAAGAAAACATAATATATGTGTTTGTATGACACTGAAGAAAGAAAATTGGGCTGTTCTCAGTGTCTTGGGTCATTTTGCTGCCAGTGAATTAGAGATAAATATATATTTTTAAAAAGACAAGAGATTATATATATATAGGTCAATGGTTGAGTTTTGAACAAATCAACAACAAAACTAAGCATGTGGCCAGAGCAAACCTGCCTTTAACTTCCTCTTGATTGTGGTTAATCACACTATTCATCTGAAAGCTCTGAGGTAAAGTTACATCTCTACAGTCGTGTGAAAGAAACAAGTGTTTTAACATCATGAAGATTGTGCAGCTTTACCTCTGTGAGTTTATTGTACTTTATGAATATTTTATTGTTCTTTATAAGTTGATTTATGATGTTTAATGGCACAAAAATCCATATTATGTGTGTGTGGTGTTTATTCCACAGATCTGCTCATATGGTGTGAAGCTGCGGAGACTTTAACTGATCAACTAACAGATTTGGGTCAAAATGTGACGATAAACTGTGATTTTGATGTAAAGGAGGTTAACTGGTTATTACTGAAACTACCAGATTCTCCGGTTAAGATATTACACACTTTCTCATCTTCAGCTCCTCATTACTACAATAATAGATTTAGACAAAAATATTCAGTGCAAAGAAAACCTCATCTATTCATAAATAATGTCACTATTGATGATTTAGGACTTTATTACTGTGTGACAACAGACACTCCTCCTAAATACAGCAACGGCACCAGACTACACATCACTGGTGAGTGAACATTCAGTGATCATATTGATGTTATACAACAAATTATTATACAATGCATCGTTTTAAGACCGTTATGTAAAGTAACTAAACGTTTCAATGGATGCACAGTCCTGAATATATTATATATTATATTGAACTGACTCCAGAGATCCAGAATCATACAGTGGTGAAGAACATTGAGAAGAATCAGACACATTGGCAGATTATTATCTTCATATCTGCTTTCATAAATGGTCTTCTGATCATTGTGATCATAGGTGAGCTCTTTGGTGAATTTTTATGTGTATGGCTCCAAATGTGGATATTGTGCTCTTGAATTCCCACTATAATATCAGTATGCTGTTTAAAAAAAAAAATAAAAAAAAAAATAAGAATCTCTCACAGCTCTTTATAGTGACTGCAATTATTATATTACAGAAAGAACAAAACCATTAAATGTGGGTGAATAAATAAAATAAAGATTATAAGATAGTAGCTTAAAGATTCACTTTCCTGATAATTTACTCACCCCCATGTCATCCAAGATGTTTGGTTTTCTTTCTTTATTTGAAAAGAAATTAAGTTTTTCGAGGAATATTTTCCTCCATATAGTGGACTCAACGAGGACCAACGGGTTAAAGGTCCAAATTGCAGTTTCAGTGCAGCTTCAAAGGGCTCTGCATGATCCCAGCCGAGGAATAAGGGTCTTATCTAGCGAAACCATCTGCCTTTTCTAAAAAAATAAATAAAAATGATATACTTTTTAACCACAAATGCTCGACGTCACGCATAACGTAATCACGTTGAAAAGTCACGTGTGACGTAGGTGGAAAGTTGAGTAGGCCGAAAAACTCCATCTTATTTTCTCCTCCAACTCCAAAATCATCCGAAATCTTTATTTTTCCTTTTTTTTGTAAAAGCTATTTGACTTAGTCTTTGCACGTTCGCTTTGTAAACACTAGGTCTGTGCTTCTGCCTACGTAATGCTTGACATTTCAATGTGATTACGTAATGTGTGGCCCATGACAGCTAGTTCAAGGCAAGCATTTGTGGTTAAAAAGTGTGTGTGTGTATATATATATATATATATATATATATAATTTTTTTTTTTAAATGACTGATAGTTTCGCTCGTAAAAAGTATTTAAAACATGTCAAAAGCAACAGACTTGATTAAAAGGTGCTTAAAAACATACACACCTTCTAATATCTATCTAGACATTTTTATTCAATCAAGCTTGCAAATGCAGGACATAACCAACAAGTTGTAAGTATACTTGTACTACTGTGAGTATATATTTATATGTTTGCTGTCCTAAAAAAAAAAAAAAAACTGTTTAGTGGTTGATTTTCATACAAATTAGCTTACATATAAATTTAACTCACCAGTTTCTGGCTTCCAACCCACTTACTCTCCCACAGGAATGGACTTCACAGCATCACACGCCAGTGAACATATGTTAAAATATGAGATTGTAGCCCTCTCATGCATGTCAATAAATCCCAAAGGGGGAAAAAGATAAGATCTTTGATTCACTATGTAAACAACACATACTGTGTATACTCCGTATTTATAAAATAAGAATTAAAATTTAAATCACCTTGATTCACTATATAAACAAAAATCACATACACACTGTGCATCCTTACTCTATATTTACAAAATAAAAACGACATGTACAGTAATTCTTAGAATTGTGCAAAGTGTTGTTTAGTTAATATATCCTGGTGAAAGTTGCATCACTATTTTATTTTAAATCAAAAGAAAATTCCCAAATGGAAAATGTGTATTTTCAGTTATGTAAATTACAACAAATACATGAATAATACCTGAAAAATATTGTGCATTCAGTTTACCATCTGAAATAAGATTTGTAGCTCTGACAGACTTACATTACACATAACTATTACTTAATTCAACATATGATGTAGAGGTAACACTTTATATTACGACCCGCAAACAACTGCGTAAGTAAACCGAAATTACGGTGTACATTTCTGTAATTATAGTGTACTTCCGTGTAGGTATAAGGGGACAATATGTTAAGTTTTGGGTAATAAAGGGGTAACAAGCAGATATACAACCTGCAAAGAACTTCGTAAGTATTTATAATTTTTCTACACCATCAAAAAAGCCATGGTGTTTTAGCCAGCACAAGGTAACCGAGGCAGAGGTGGAACAGGTGGAGAGGGCCACAATCAGCCAGGCATCGTGTGTGCAATGGCACCAAGAGCGAGTGGGACGCATCACAGGGTCCATTGCACACTGTGTCCTGAAGGCTACTGTGCCAAGCTGCTCCTTGATCAACAGCATATGCCAGCAAAGGCACAGGCCAATTATGAAGCCATGGATCCAGTGGGGGAGGCACCATGAGGAAGATGGCCTGGCGACATACAAACATGCTCTTGGGATGGAAGGTACCACAGCTAATGCACTATCAGCCACTATATACATCTGTGCTCCTGTTGGCCAACCTCACCTTAACCTCAACATAACCAAGGCAAGTTTCAGAATTTGCCAGGCCATGTCATTCATGGGAGTGTCCTGTGATGGCTATGTGTCCTGTGACTGTTGTGGTAAGGGTGTGGTCGAAGTGAAGTGCCCTTACAGATGGGGGCAACAAACTTCTAATGGATGGCAAGAGTGGCTAGAAGATCCAAAAGGACACCTGGAAAGCTTGTCAGCTTTGAAGAGGGACCATGCATATTTTACACAGGTAAGTCATATATTTCATTACTATTGTAAATGGTACCCCCCTGGGGTGCGTTTCCCAAAACCATAGTTGCTAACTAAGTTAGCAACTTTGTTGGTTGCAATGCAATTTCCCATTGCCAGCCAACTAAGTTGCTAACAGGTTAGCAACTATGGTTTTGGGAAATGCACCCCTGGTCAGTTACAGAAACAAAGTTGTCATTACATGTACAATGTTCGTAGGTCCAGATGCAGATGTTCGTCATTCAGCAAGCATATGCAGACTTCATTACATGGACTCCTCAGACTTGCCTGATATTCAGGGTTACAAGGGATGAGGAGTTAATCAATAATGCTGTCAGCGTCACTGAAAGATTTTGGTTAGAGCACATCTTTCCAAAATTACAGGAACTGAAAGATGCACAGGTAAATGGTTTAATTTGCAATCTGATTGTAAACATATAAGGTCATTACAATTGGAAGTACCTTATTTATGAATGTATTTCATTACTATTCATGTTTTGAAAACTGACGTAGCACACTGTGACTTTGTATGACATTGTAAACCTGGCTACAATATCAAAACAATGTAACAATGTATTTAAAATCATGTTAGGATAACTGCAATAATGTACTGTGATTTCAATGTCAACAATGTCATATTTTCAAAATTAACATAGTGCAGTTAATAGCATGTGTTAATGTTAAGATACTGTATGTACATTTTTCTGTCAAGGAAGCTGAACACAGACAATTAGATAGAGGTGAAAATAGAAGAATAACAGTGTGCAGAGAAGGAGGTGGCGAAGTAGGACCGTCAGGGTGCAGAGAAGGAGGTCCGTCAGGGTGCGTAGAAGGAGGTCTGTCAGGGTGCAGAGAAGGAGGTCCGTCAGGGTGCGTAGAAGGAGGTCCGTCAGGGTGCGTAGAAGGAGGTCCGTCAGGGTGCAGAGAAGGAGGTCCGTCAGGGTGCGTAGAAGGAGGTCCGTCAGGGTGCAGAGAAGGAGGTCCATCAGGGTGTGGAGAAGGAGGTCCGTCAGGGTGCGTAGAAGGAGGTCTGTCAGGGTGCAGAGAAGGAGGTCCGTCAGGGTGCAGAGAAGGAGGTCCGTCAGGGTGCGTAGAAGGAGGTCTGTCAGGGTGCAGAGAAGGAGGTCCGTCAGGGTGCAGAGAAGGAGGTCCGTCAGGGTAGGAGGTCCGTCAGGGTGCAGAGAAGGAGGTGCGTAGAAGGAGGTCCGTCAGGGTGCGTAGAAGGAGGTCCGTCAGGGTGCGTAGAAGGAGGTCCGTCAGGGTGCGTAGAAGGAGGTCCGTCAGGGTGCAGAGAAGGAGGTCCGTCAGGGTGCAGAGAAGGAGGTCCGTCAGGGTGCAGAGAAGGAGGTCCATCAGGGTGTGGAGAAGGAGGTCCGTCAGGGTGCAGAGAAGGAGGTGCGTAGAAGGAGGTCCATCAGGGTGCGTAGAAGGAGGTCCGTCAGGGTGCAGAGAAGGAGGTCCGTCAGGGTGCGGAGAAGGAGGTCCGTCAGGGTGCAGAGAAGGAGGTGCGTAGAAGGAGGTCCGTCAGGGTGCGTAGAAGGAGGTCCGTCAGGGTGCAGAGAAGGAGGTCCGTCAGGGTGCGTAGAAGGAGGTCCGTCAGGGTGCAGAGAAGGAGGTCCGTCAGGGTGCAGAGAAGGAGGTCCGTCAGGGTGCGTAGAAGGAGGTGCGTAGAAGGAGGTCCGTCAGAGTGCGTAGAAGGAGGTCCGTCAGGGTGCAGAGAAGGAGGTGCGTAGAAGGAGGTCCGTCAGAGTGCGTAGAAGGAGGTCCGTCAGGGTGTGGAGGAGGAGGAGGAGGAGGAGGTGGAGGAGGCCCGTCAGGATGCAGAGGAGGAGGTGGTGGAGGAGGCCCGTCAGGGTGCAGAGGAGGAGGTGGTGGAGGAGGCCCGTCAGGGTGCAGAGGAGGAGGTGGTGGAGGAGGCCCGTCAGGGTGCAGAGGAGGAGGTGGTGGAGGAGGCCCATCAGGGAACCATTAGACACTTCTGGATAAGACAATCAACAGAGCGTACAATTAGAATGCAAGAATGATATTGTAGAGTAGCCGATAAAAATATGGTTCATTTGTTGCATCCTTACTTTATGATTTAATGGCGGCTGTACATAACACTGCCAGACAAGTTCACTAATGCTGCACAGACATGCACAATTCTGTCAATCATGGCCTCTTCTCTGTTTTGTCGCTCATCCATCAGGCTCTTCACAAGTGGCCCATCCAGGATGTGGTACCGGTTCTTCAGGGCACCAATCACTCTCTCTGTGGGGAACATATCAATTGTCTAATCACCTGTTACTTTGGATTTGTAATAAAAAAACTCAAAAATAGTTCATGACTGACTTCTTATTCATGTAATGGACAGCTAACTTATGACTCAATAACACTAACCAATGTGAATTCTGATGTTGGATGCCACACGAGAATATGCTACATCTTCTGCAGACAACTGTTTTCGACCACGGGTGAAAGATGGTGTAATCAGCTCTGCACCCAAAATGGCAAAGTCATCCTTTAATGTGAAACCTCTGTCTGCAAGAATCTGATATAAACAATGTTTTAATATACAGTTCCTGTATTATATGGACATATTCAGTAACAAACTGGGAGTTGAGCGTGAAAGTGTCTCTACAGTGTAGGCCTTCATAAGACATAAATAACATTTGAAGTTAACAACTTACTTGATCTCCAATGTAATGGTACCTCGAAGACAGAAAATCAGAAGACCTCACAATATGTACATCTGAGGCTCTGCCACCCCAGCCTTTGGAGAGGTAGGTGATCGCTCCTGATGGGTGACAGGCGCTCTTTCAGGAAAGAAATAACACAGAAATGACATGACGTAATTAATCAGTCCGTTCCAGTAGTTTGTCCCGCTTACACGTTATAAAGTCTATTAAACATTTATACCCATATGTACTTCTGAGGGGGGGTTGGGGGCTCACCTGGTTTTCAGCTGCTTGGAATGTTCGATTCGTATCTCAAAACAGTCTATTATACTGGTAAGTCTGGGATAATGAAGCAGAACCTCGGCAGGAACTGTACTCCTGATACACTCCCTGTCTGGCCAGGCGACCAAAAAAAGAGACTTTGGCATACATTAAATCCAGCCAACAGGAGAATATACCAAGGAAGGTGCTGCGTGCTACATTTAAGATATAGCACATCAGGTCTGTTGATGGATTTTGTCGTAATTTCACTAATTTGATGAATAGCTGGTCCTGCGTTGACAGCTTGCACCGAGGATGTGGCACCACAAATTGTGCAAGGAACTGATGCAGAGTCTCAAACAATGTCCATGACAGGCCTGTCATATCTTTGCATTTCTCATCATTTCCCTTGACATTGTTTGCTGAAAATGTCAGCCTTTCCAGCTCCATCACCACATCAAGTCTTTTCTGCCTGGCTTCATCCCGCTCTCTCCTTAAATGCATTATCTCCTCATGGATCTGCTCTATCTCACCATGATGGTGACATGGAGGCATGGTAGTTTCAACCAGCAGTTCATTTTCCATGGGAGGCACCGACGGTGTTTGTTGACTCTCTAGCGCCACTGGATCGGTATCCAGCTCGTGTTCACTTGGGGGAAGCAGTGTTTGTTGACTCTCTAGCGCCACTGGATCGGTATCCAGCTCGTGTTCACTCTCCGTAGTCTCTGTGTCTGGCGTGGGGAGTTGTTGAGACAGTTCACATTGAAGTTTTTTACGAGAGCGATTCTTCAGTCTCTGCAGTCTGTTCAATTTCAACGTCGATTGTGTTCTTTGTGGAAACACTGATGGCATGTAGTCCGGGTGATCTTCCTTGTCACTTTTAAAACCTACAGCAAAACGGTGTAAACAAACGAATGAATATGGGAGGTTATGTCTAAATTATATCTGACAGCAGTTATCAACATGACTACTGTATGTTGAAAGGGAAAGAGTTAGGCCTACTTGGTGCCAAATGTTTCTTAGCAGACGCGTTTTCATGCGAGTTTAGGTTCGACACTAGGCTACATAGTTTTGCTTAAGGTAGAATGATAAGGCTAATTATATATGCATGCCACTTTCTGAAAAAACCTTACACAGTTTTGATAATGAACACAATGTTAACGTAGCCTACCTGTGATGAAATGCCGACTGCACACATACACATGCTTAGTCTTGGGATTCCACAACTTCCCTTGATCATCCTCACGCCTTATTGCTTGTAGCCATTTTGTCCTCCTTTCCGGTTCTTTGTGTTTATTAGGAAGGATGTAGAACTTCAATTCATAATTTGTTTGTTTATTGGCGGTATAGAAAACGACACAGCAACTCTTCGGCATGATTGTACCGTGTATTTCAATTAGCGCCAAGGCAATGTTTTCCCCCACGGGCTAAATTCACATCACGTGACGGGGCAATCAAACCCCACAGCCAATCAGAACAGCGCGTGGGCGGAGTCTCGCGGCAAGTGCACAGCACCAGAGAGTAATTTGACGTAATTTGAAAATAAGTAGGCTACATAATCAAATTCACAAATATTACACCATTTAAACATTATTAAAATACATGGGCTACTGAGTTACTAAAACAATCTTCAAAGAATACACTTGTTTGTTCACAGTTTGAACGTTCTTGTTTCCATTTGTTTAATTTCAAGATCTGAGGTGAATTGTCCATTGTTGCTTTTACAGTTACAAAGCTGGGAGCACTTAATGATATTCAAAGTCACATTACATGTTTTTAACATTAAACAAAACACATAAACAGTACCTGAGATCATCATTGCCACACTTTGTGATTGATTCAGCTGCGGCGCCATCTCCTGTTGAGACGCGGGAATTCATTCAGTGCACAACTCTCACAGTGCATTTTGGGTATTCTCTAGCCTGGTGGTTTTCAACCTGTGGGCCGCAACCCATTAGGGGGCCTCAGTGATCCTCCAGGGGGGCCACGAGATAACTTAAAATGTATTTAAATATATTAATATTATTCATTCATTTTTATTATTAATACATTGAATAAAAAAAGATAAATTAAGTTAATTAAAAATTAAATTAAACAAAGCACCACCTCTCTCGTAAGCATTCTGTGATTGTGTCAGAGCAGCCCAAGCCGTTTCACATCGCGTTGTGTGAAATACAGACTGAACGGCGGCTCACAACACCCAACCGCTTCATGAACATAGAATGCGCAAACTAGTACATCTCTCAGTTGGATAAAGAGAACCAGTGTCACTAATAAAGTTTTGATGGATGACGATTGTAATGAAGGTAAAGACGATTACAGACGTTATTACTGATGCGCAAACAAACCGTGTATGTGTGCTCTCGGCTCACTGATCACTTTAACATTGTATCTCTGCATGAACACAGCTCAATATATTTGCATAGTTGTCAAAATGAATGTACTGTGAGTGTTTTATAACTGATGCTCACCTAAGAAGTGTGTTTTAGTGAAGTTTGTGAGGATCAGTGTTATGTACACATGGGCATCAAACGCTCCAAACATAGACACGATTTCTTGTTCTATCAGAGGAACTGTTCATTGATAACATTGCCCCGCCTTCAGATCGCTGGGTTTCCACACATTCAGAATGTTGATGTTTTTTTTCATTTGTATTTTGTTGTGTTTAATAATTTAGAATGGATCCGTATAGCTATTTTCAGTCCTTTGGCATCTCCCTGTGGTCTTGTTTGGTATGGCAGGTTGACTTGTGCTTATTTGTTCAAGTTACTGTTTAACTGAGCAAAGTACTTTTAAGTTGTAAAGAATGTCTGCAAAGTATGTTTGCAAAAAAAGAACACTGAAGGGTTAAATCTATCTTGAATCTCTTTTGTTTAAAAAAAACAATAACATGGAGTTGAAAAGTTATAACACTAGAATATAAATGTTTCTCTAAATAAAAAAGGGGGAGGGGCTTGCAGTATTGATTCGGCAAGGAGGGGGCCTTGGGGTAAAAAAGGTTGGGAACCACTGCTCTAGCCGTTGAGCGTACATCAGTTGTACACTCGTTATTGTGGTGCATTGTGGGGTTGAATGAGTGCACTTGATTATGTCCACTATGGTTTCGGACAACACTAGAAATGGTTGTACCCTCAAATAGTGCCCTATTTAAGGGTATAGGGGTCGATTTCGGACACAGCCATAGTTTTTGTTTTGTTTTTTATGTCACCATTTGTCTGAGTTTAGTCATTGATTAGTTGCATGATCCCTGATTGGTGTCACACTTGTTTCCTGTTCCTCCATCATCCATGGATCGTTATTCAAGCAACCCCTGACAGAGCACAAGACCGCTAAGATTGGATTATTTTGGGGGGATAATCACTCCCTTGAGTATCACATGAGGGACTTCCTCAATCTGGTGTGCCTCACTCACTACCTTTAAGGTACGCCTGCCCGGGATGGTCCTCGAGGGAGCTTTGCTCAGTATGTGGAGTGGGTTCTGATTAGAAATGACTCACATGTTACCATCTACCTCACTGATGAGGACATCGTTAGCCCCACTCCAGACCCAGAGCCCAGCCCGCTGTCAGCCATGCACACCGCAGAAAAGCCAGAGCCCACCGTTAACTCGGAGCCAGAGCCAGCCTTTAAAACAGAGCCAGAGTGATTGCCAGAGGCCAATTTTATCCTGGAGCCTGAGCCCAACGTGAAATCTGTCAATGTATGTGAGCCGGCAACAGCGTCCATCGTCATATTGGTGGAGTTTGTGGGGATGGATTGGAGCCCCACAAACACTCTCGCTGAGGAACATAAATGCTGGTTGTCTGATTTAATGTGTGATGAGCTGTATGAGGAGATGTTTGCTTTCTCAGATGGTCCTATCCAATTGCAAGTCATCACGGGATGAGTTCAGTTCCAAGTCATCCAAGTTGTCCCTGGTTAAGCCCAGCTCCAAATCATCTTTGTCGTTCAGTACCAAATCTCCTTTGTTGTATATGGTCCTGCCCAACCTCGCTCTCCCTCCTCCACTGTCAATGCCATCTGGTTCATCATCTTCACGGTCTCCCTTTAGCCCCTCAGCTCCTCCAGTGGTTCCACTCTGCTGCATGGATCCACCTGGTGCTTCCCAGTCATCAAATACGCCTTGGCTCTTGGATCCCTCAGCTCCACTTCAAGCCTCCAAACCCAAGACTCAACCTCGGCCCCCTAACCCATCGGGTCTACCTTGCCTCCCGGGTTCCACCGTTGACTGTCATCCCTCAGGTTCCTCTGGGCTCCCTCATTTCTCTGGCTTCACCTTGATCTATTTTCGCTCTGGCTCCGCCTTAGACTTTCGCGTCAGCTGCTGTGCCTCGACCCTCCACCCCTCTGACTCTGCTGGGCTCCTGCTTCCCTCCACCATTGTCCCACTCCCACCGTCTCCACCCCGCTCTGCAAAACCCTGGCTATTTGGCTAATGAATTTATTTTCATACAACAAAACTACAATAAATCAGTCCAAACTGTAGTAGTCAACATTTGAAGTGGATCAAAACCTTTCATCACAGTTATACATGAATTTTGAACAATACCCGTTCTTGTCTTAGGACAACTTTGAACTTTTTTTGATCCACTTCAAATGTTGACTACTTGAATTCAATTTCATGGAAAGGTTTTCCTTAAAATATTTTTTACTGACACAAGAACTTAAAATAATTAAGTTTGTTCAACAAACTATTATTTGTTTAAATGGATTGTAATCTTGTTGTAGTAGAAAGTTTTCCTTAATGCCTGGCTCACACTACAGGAGTTTTAGGCCGATTTAACCCCGATTTTCCCCTCCCGAGAATCTGAGAGAAAAACTTTGAGGACCTTGATCGGTTCCGATGTTCGGCGCATATTATCTGGTAATGTGAGGCATTCACAGATCGAATCTTGCACCTCCCGATCTGCTCTCACACAAATTGTGCCTGCCCCGATCATATCAAACATGTTGAAAACATTTGATATGTTTTTTTTTTTTTTTTTGAGGAGCAAATCAAAATGAACACATCTGTATATTCAAATAAAACACACTGGCATATTTACACACACTGTATCTTCTAATGACTTGTTGATTTAAACAACTAAGAATGATGATGTTCTCAGAGAAGGCCAGCTCTGACTTCCCCTCTCGTCTGTGTGGTCGAGGTTTGTGTTTCCGCTCACAGTTCGAGATGTGTGAATGATCACATATAGCAGATATTATTCATCTGGATCAGACAATGAAGATCATACAGCTGCAGATCTGTGAGTTTCTCACGTCACATTTGATTGAGTCAGTTTTCTTTTGATTTTATATCTTAATAAATGTGTTTTTCTTTCTCTCATAGATCTGTTCATGTTGTATCAAGCCACAGAGAGTCTGACAAACACACCAGTAACTTTAGGATCTGATGTGAATATAACCTGTGATCTTGATATAAAGGAGATTTACTGGTACAAACAGAAATTACTGGATCCTCCAGTGTTGATCTTACGCACTTTCAGCAACACATTAGAAGGAGGTAGATATGAAAACCACACCTCTAAACACAAATACTCAGTGAAAACTAACAGTCGTCTGTTCATCAAAAATATCACCATTGATGAATTAGGAGTTTATTATTGTGTGAAAACTAGTGAACCACTAAAATTCAACAACGGCACCAAAATCTACATCAGCGGTAAGTTATTTTATTATTTCATGTCTTTATAAACCACATGATGGATTCCAGATTGAATATACTGGATGAAGATCTAATAATAGTTTTATTGTTCTGTTAAAGACCGAAACTGAATAAAGATTGAACTACAAACCTTTTACAGACTCCGTCCACAGGAATCAGACAGATGACGCTCCTCAACACCAGATACAATGGAGAAATCTGACCATCATCATATCTGTCCTGCTGAATGTGCTTCTGACCATTGCATTAATAGGTTTGTACTTGTTTTACTATAGTAAAAGTGTTAATGAACTACAAGGTGACAAACTTTAGATCTACTAAATGTAGCCGGTTCACACTGAACGTGTTTTGTGTGGTTTTTCTATTCGGTTGCGCTAATTTTTTTTTTCTTTTTTTAAAATTAAAAAAAAAAAAATTATGTAAACACACACTAAGGGACTGTTCGTTTTTTATTTAAGGGGCCACCGGAGGAGTTTTGAGATCTGTTGTCAAAAAAGACATGACCCTCCCTTCGCCAGCAATACATTTTTCTATGACCCTCCAAAATGATTGTGAAAAAAGGCATGACCCTCCCCGATAATTTATTGATTAGCCTACTTCTGTAGTCTACTGTTTGCGCTTGGCAAAGATGTTCAGATAGCCATTGTTTTTTTAGTTTTTTTTTTAAACCATAACGTTAAACTCTTGCTTTCTCATCTTACTAGGGCTGTAACGATAGACCAAACCTACGATTCAGTTCGTATCACAATTTTTGATTTTAGATTTGAAAAAAATCATGTTTTCGGTGCTGATGCGGTGTGACGCGTTCAACATGTGGGTGGCGCTGCCAATAAAGCATCTAAAAGCTGTCACAAAGAACCGGCAAAAGTAATGATTATTAATATGTCAAATATAGCAAGGAGACATTTAAATTGTTTATTAATAAACAAGTGTTTTCTGTGTCTACTGCAAATATGAAGTTGACGATGCGTCGCGATCTTCTCAGAACGCGCCAGAGAGAAATGCACATTTCATAAGGAGAAAGCAGTCTGTTTTCCTTCGTTTTGAATTGTTCTGTTTAAAAGTAGACATTTCAAGCTTTCTATATATTTCTCAGGTCTGTGAGGCAAGTAGCCTACCTTACGCTGGGTTTCGGTTCATTTATGAGACAAGAGTCCAGTTCACTCGCCCGCGCCTCCATGTCATGATTATCTATTTTCTACTATATGTACTTCTTATTTATTAAATCCAGATGAAACATTGATTAAAATTAAGATACAATTAATAAAAAAACGAAATTCACTTTAAAGAAAGGCTTTGTGCTTTCTGTTTGAGGTCTCTGTGAAATTTTTAAAGTCGCTTTCAGAGCAGTCATGTCCGTAATGGAGAACTGTCACGCCGTAACCTTTTTTTTTTTTTTTTTTTTTTTCACATTTAAATGCAAACACGAAAAAAATATATATATAATATTTTATGTTCTGTGGAGGCCGATCTTTATTAATCCGGTGGGTATATATCTTTTGGTTTGCACAGTGTAATTTATAGAATTACTAAAAAATATTTTGACACAAAAGTTAAAGTTTTTTGTGTCACGTCATTTCCCTCATATTAAATATAAAACGCATGTGTAGACTGATATTTTTCTAATGTCTTGACTCCTTTCAGACGTTTCAAAATATTGGTATTAAATGCATTTTCTGAGAATTTATATTTCAAGTTTTGACTGCAAATGTCACGTCCATAACACTGGAATCGCCCAATTTTAACGAATTTATCCTCAACTAGTTTTTGTGGTGTAGGTCTACATATTTTATTATGTTAACTTAAATAATACTAATAGTAATTTAAAGATGTGGTAGCCCTACATCTTACACATCGTGGAAACAAAATAAGAATGGAAACTAATGGTAGTATCGCGCTACAGCGCACATTCTATCAGCTGCAGTTCTGGCGCCTCAGTCCCAATACTGTAAAACTCGACGTACATTCACATCACATGCAGCGGTAGAGTTACACTCACAGGACACTGTGCACTTATTCGCAATCACAAAAGTTCATTATTTGCTCGTGCTTTAAAGCTTTGCCGGGTAAACATTTCATTGGCGTTCTCTTCTGACATGATGCACTTTTTCTAAGCGTGTACTGAAGTGCGCGCGCACTGTCAAACAGCGCCAAACTGGATTTTTGTTGGGTCAGACCCATCTGATATCGAAGGGGGGCTGATAACGCGAGATCAACATGGAGCTAAATGGAAAAAAATAGCACCAAACAAGCCACTTTGAAATGTTGCTGTTTTCATGAATATAAAAGTTGGGTGACCCTCCCCCTAGACTAAAAAAAGTTGGATGACCCTCCCCTCAACAAAGAATAAAAAGACATGACCCTCCCCTATTTTCCTCCGGTGGCCCCTTCCATAAATACCGAACGGTCTCTAAACGTGTTTAACTGCTGCGCTCGTGTCTGTGTCTTCTTTTTCAGAGTCTCGTGCGAGACATGGCGTTCAAAAAATGCCTTAAAAAAGTTCAACTTTTAAATTTTTCTCTC
The DNA here is from genome assembly GCF_949319135.1 of Squalius cephalus. Taxonomy (NCBI): domain Eukaryota; kingdom Metazoa; phylum Chordata; class Actinopteri; order Cypriniformes; family Leuciscidae; genus Squalius; species Squalius cephalus. The sequence goes on from NC_137134.1 coordinate 10,998,977, forward strand.
TAGACACTTTTTCATTCCCCTGGTCTGAATCTCACATTTTTCACAGTAAAACACATTCTCTGTGAATCAGCTCTTGGACTGTTACAATGTGTGAATTCAGTGATATTCATATTCAGTGCTGTTTCAGGAATGGTAAAGATCTTTATTGATGCAACTGGAAAATCTGCGGCTCAAAACTCAAATAGTCCACAGGTAAGATCTTCAATATTAAAGCTGCCGTCGGCAACCCTGGAAGATTGAGTGGACTTAGCCAAAATTTTTAATGTTTACAACTCTCATGCCCCTCCCCCACTATCAACTAATATCCTCCCATCGAGTTTGTGAGGGTCAGTTCGTGTGCACCAGATTTTCTGTGAACGCGCCCATCTCATCAGCATCGATCAACACCATGGAGTACTCATAAAGTAAATAGTTGATAAAGCACAATTACCTGTCGAAAAAAAGTGTTGCTAGCTCTGACCACCCCCCTGCGCTGATTGGACCCGATGATCCGGGAGCGGTGGATTTTTGCAAAACAAATAACACTCTCCAGGTGGAGTTAGAAGCTTGGGGTTTTTTCTAAAACCACCATATTTATGTTGTTCTGTCGGATTATAGTGTCGATTTCACTGAATATGATCAAAAAAATGTTGCAGACGGCAGCTTTAATATATGTTATCTTATTTTGTCTTCTATTATCCTGGAGATTCTTACAGTGCAACTTCTGCATGCCTGGAAATCCAGACCTAAATCTAAAAGATTAATGGTCTGGCGTCGACTAATGAAACTCGGCCAGCTCGAGGGGCGGCACCAAGCATGCATTTGAAAATCTCACTGCACGCAATTGGATAACACTATGACCAATCACAACAATAAACCCCATACACTTAGCTACCAGCGGAGCTAACTGGTAGATTAGACTCTTGCCGTATCCGGTCGGCAAAACAGCAAAAACGTCCTTCTTGCAAAGGAACGATTCGAGCGGCATCTTCTGTTCCTCTTTTAGATAAAAAGCCAAGTCTAAAGGCCCTTTCACACCGGATGCGTAACGAAAAAGCGAATAGTTCGTGTGCGAATAGTTCGCGTCAAAACCCATCACATGAGCAGCGTAAACACGGTCTCTATCTCTATCTTTGACAATTAGCTTTCTATCCCAAATGTAGTTTAGCCTGCTAGCCTACACAGCACAGGACTATACAACAACTAAAACTATCACACAACATACTCACAGTCGTGATGACCGAGTTGGTTGGCAATGTTACGCCACACAATCATTGTCCTTGTAGTATGCGTTTGGCTGAAGCCTTTTCTGTCGCCGCAAAAGGAAAAAAAAAATCGACATCGAAACGAAAAAAATAAAAGTCGTTTTTTCGCCGCAGCACATTCGCGTTCGGTGTGAAAGCACTCATTACACAAACAGCTGATCAAAAAATAAAACCATCGCGCGAATTATTCGTGCGTCAAAATCGCGTCCAGTGTGAAAGGGCCTTAACTCGTTCATTGTAGCGGCCAAAGCCGTTTCAAACAACTGGTATTCATCCATAGCCATCTTGCAATGTTTACTAATGACTTCGACGTCACAGCGCTGTCGTCATCTGTTTAGCTCACCTCTGGCCCACCTATATCAGATAACCCGATGTGATTGGTGCAGCTCAGATCGAGGGGCATATTTAATGAGCTTCATTACTCTACACCAGAGTAACTCGCTGAGCAAATTCAACTTGTGCTCTCGCGAGAACTCTGGATTACCAGGGTATCTGCATGCACAATGCATGCAATGCACATGCACAAATGTTTATGACCAGCTGACTCTACATTATGTCTATCATACTGTATATGTCCATTCATATATAATATGGTCCTCTTTCAGTGTGCTGAAGTTGATTTCTTCATGTGCTCCAGTAACACCAGGCCTAGTCAGGAGCAGAGCACTACTGTCTACAGCCAATGTAGGATGTGATACACTTTATGAATACAAAGTGTGCCTATGCTTTTTTTATACAAACTAAAATTTCCTGTTATTATGTTTTATATGTGTGGATTTTAATTTCCATTTCCATTTATGAGTGTGTGTATGATAGTAACACTTTTTGCTGTTACTGTTTTAAGTGGAGATCTTGCTTATATATAGTAACATAATAATTTTCTCTCTCTCTATTATAAGTGCGCTGACATGTTCAGCAGTGAAAGTGGTAAACCACATGATGATGAGCTTTCTTGGGGCTGAAACAGCTTTTTTTATCAGCAAAATTTGTCATTCTTGATATTAAATCACACATCTCATAATTTTTTGCTAGTTTATGTTTTGTGTTTTACATAGATTTGACAAAAGTTGAAATCAAGAGAACAAATGTCAATAAATTTAAAGATATTTTTTGCCATGCATATTTTGTTTTTAATATTTTTGCACATGTTTAAAAACATCTAACTTCTGCAGTTTTCTTTTTTGTGGTTAACACAAGCATGGTTTTGTGCAAATGAAGTGTTCCACTGGTTTGGTCACTTGATGAACAACATGATCACACACACTTGCTGCATCAAGTGGTTTAAACTTTAACCAAGTGAACATGACACGAAACACCAACACTTTACAATTGTGTTTCATTTATTAACATAAGTTAACTTCAATAGTAAACATGAACTAACAATGAAAAGAAATACTTCTACAGCAGCTATTAATTTTAGTTCATGCTAATTACATTTTTATTGAAAGTTATTGAAGTACTTTATTGAAAACAAAAGTTGTATCTGTTAATATTATATGATGAACCTGAGCTAACATGAACTAACAATGAACTAGTTTTTTTAACTAACATTAACAACGATTAATAAATTGTTTAACAAATATGAGAAATAAGTTTCACACTTCCAACTATTTTCTAGTTAAAAGAGGGCGTACTAGGCAAAAAGAAATTAAATCCAGATTAATTAAAATACATTCTCTCTTGCCTCGAGGATAAATGTTGTTAATGGTGGTGAATTAGTGGCTGCTGAGAGCATTGAAATTCAAGAGAGAGAAGCCATAAACCTCCTCTAAACTTATGAGATAATAATCACGGGTTAGAATGAGAATACAGTTGAAGAAAACATAATATATGTGTTTGAATGACACTGAAGAAAGAAAATTGGGCTGTTCTCGGTGTCTTGTGTCATTTTTCTTTAGCGGAAGCAATACAATCGTTTTTAAATCAATAAACTCCTTTTTAAATCAATATTTTGTGTCAAATTATTGATTTATTTGGTGGGTAGCCATGTAATCTGCCTCCAGCAGAGCCCTCCAGGGATAATGTAGAGCGAGGCGGTTGTTATAGCGAATACAACCCCTTCAGGCTGATTCAAGACCCCTCCGCTAACAACCGCCTCGCTCTACATTATCCCTTACACATAGGTCAAGGGTTGAGTTTTGAACAAACAGACAAAAACGCTAAACGTGTGGCCAGAGCAAACCTGCCTTTAACTTCCTCTTGATTGTGGTTAATCACCATATTCATCTGAAAGCTCTGAGGTAAAGTTACATCTCTACAGTCGTGTGAAAGAAACAAGTGTTTTAACATCATGAAGATTGTGCAGCTTTACCTCTGTGAGTTTATTGTACTTTATGAATATTTTATTGTTCTTTATAAGTTGATTTATGATGTTTAATGGCACAATAATCCATATTTAGTGTGTCTGTTGTGTCTATTCCACAGATCTGCTCATATGGTGTGAAGCTGCGGAGACTTTAACTGATCAACTAACAGATTTGGGTCAAAATGTGACGATAAACTGTGATTTTGATGTAAAGGAGGTTAACTGGTTATTACTGAAACTACCAGATTCTCCGGTTTTGATACTACGCACTTTCTCATCTGCAGCTCCTCGTTACTACAATAATAGATTTAGACAAAAATATTCAGTGCAAAGAAAACCTCATCTATTCATAAATAATGTCACTATTGATGATTTAGGACTTTATTACTGTGTGACAACAGACACTCCTCCTAAATACAGCGACGGCACCAGACTACACATCACTGGTGAGTGAACATTCAGTGATCATATTGATGTTATACAACAAATTATTATACAATGCATCCTTTTTAGACCATTATGTAAAGTAACTAAACATTGCAATGGATGCACAGTCCTGAATATATTATATATTATATAGAACCGAACATTGAGAAGAATCAGACACATTGGCAGATTATTATCTTCATATCTGCTTTCATAAATGGTCTTCTGATCATTGTGATCATAGGTGAGCTCTTTGGTGAAATTATAGTGTATGTCTCCAAATGTGGACATTGTGCTCTTGAATTCCCACTATAATATCAGTATGCTATTTACAAATGTTTAAAGAATATTTTAACAGCTCTTGCAGTTACAGCTCTTTATAGTGACTACAATTGTTATGTAAGAACAAAACCATGAAATGCTTGAATAAATCGTGTTTTTGGCTGACCTACTCATTTAATGTTATATCTGCTAAATCTTCACTTTCAAGGACTCTTAAAGGTGTTTGTTCATGCAAGAAATGGAGACGGCTTGAAACAATTTCAAGACACAGACCTACAAAATCTTCAAGATATGGATTTCAAACAACCTCAAGACTCAACACAAACACTGATATGTTACATGAAAATATAATGTAAAACAATATGTCTTTCTCTTTGTTAAAGTTTAAAGTATAAATATGGTTGAAGTATAAATATGGTTGATATCAATTTATGTGCTGTTTAGGGGCAAGTAAATAAAAAACATAATACCCAATTATGCATGTGAGATTTTCATTTTCATAATATGTCCTAGAATCAGGAATATGTGACCAGAAATAATGTTTTCATGTTTCCTGCTGGCTTTGTTCTTTTTTTTTTTTCTTTTTTTTTTTTTTTCTGTTAAAAAATAAAAAAAAATAAGTCACAGAACAAAGGAAATGCCTCCTGACCACAAGAGAGCAGTGTTGAGCAAGAAAACCATGATTTCAAAAAACATTTGCTGACAATAAATCAAAAACATTGACTATAGTGACTACAGTACATTGGCTATAAATGTATGAAATCCAATTTGCATTTCCGTTGTGTTGTGAACCTTTGTTCACTGAGTGTGCTTTAAAACACAAGGTTCTGTGCAAGGACTAAATCTTAGGATGTGGATTTGGTCTATTTGATAAATTTAGGTCATATTAAAACTTATTTCACAAGTTCCTTTGCCCATATAATCTTTAAGATAATAAGGTTAAGCGTATTTTGCTTGCTGTCTGCAGTGGAGGGGCTCGAGGAAGCAGCTTCAACTCGAGCTTAGATATTCACCCAGTGGGACTACTAATGCTTGGATGATGAGTATGGTTGCAAGATGCCTAAATTATGTTGGTGGAGTTGGGGAGGTGTAGAGATACAAAAACAGCTGATGCCAGAACAAGGTGAGCAGGTGCTTATATGCTCCAGCACTTAATTGAAAGATTAGATGGGTTCACTCCTCCCGAAATTACGTTGTGAACTTCACTTAGAGACCTTTATCATGCGTTCATAATTTATTTTACTGTTTTGTAAATGTCTTTTATGTATAGGTTTATTATCAGTAAAATCACTGTTCTTAAGAGGCAAACTTGTGTAGCCCCGTCCCTTTTCAGAGTTGCACTCGATGTCAAGTCAAGTCAAGTCAAGTTTATTTATATAGCGCTTTTCACAACATAGGTTGTATCAAAGCAGCTTCACAGTAATAAAACAATACATCAATGTTTGTTTCTAGTGGAACGTCCACGTTTGGTAATGCTGATCAATAGTATCGTTGATTGATTAATTAAATTAAATATTCCCAAATATCCCCAACTGAGCAAGCCAAAGGCAACAGTGGCAAGGAACCGAAAAACTCCATCAGGTGACCTAATGGAGAAAAAAAAACCTTGGGAGAACCCGGGCTCAGTCGGGGGCCAGTTCTCCTCTGGCGTTTATGAACTAGAGACCGGATTTAACTGTAAGATTAAAAGTATTATATGAATGCCTGGCTGAAGAGATGCGTCTTTAATCTAGTTTTAAACTGGGAGAGTGAGTCTGAGCAACGAACAGTATCAGGAAGGCTATTCCAGAGTTTTGGAGCTAAATGTGAAAATGCTCTCCCTCCTTTGGTGGATCTGGATATCCTAGGTATGACCAAAAGCCTCGAATTTACTGACCTTAAAGAGCGCAATGGATTATAGGGCGATAGAAGATCCGTTAAATAAACTGGAGCTAAGCCGTTTAGGGCTTTATAAGTCAGTAGCAATACCTTGTAATTAATACGGAACTTTATAGGTAGCCAATGTAGTGATGATAAAATTGGAGTTATATGATCATATTTTCTTGATCTAGTTAGAACTCTAGCGGCAGCATTTTGGACTAACTGTAGCTTGTTTATTAAGGATGCAGGACAACCAGCCAATAAAGCATTACAGTAATCTAGTCTCGAGGTCATGAATGCATGAACTAACTTTTCTGCATCAGAAACAGATAGCATATTACGTAGCTTAGCAATGTTTCTAAGGTGGAAAAAGGCTGTTCTTGTAACATATGAAATATGATTTTCAAAAGACAGGTTGCAGTCTAATATAACACCCAGGTCTTTTACTGTAGAGGATGAAGTAACAGGACATCCTACGATGTTAAAGTTGTATTGTAAGAGGTTTTGTGGGTGGTTTTTTGAACCGATGATTAGTACCTCTGTCTTGTCTGGATTTAATAAAAGAAAATTGCGCGTCATCCAATCTTTTATATCTTTAACACACTCTGTCAATTTGGATAATTTAGCGTTTTCATCCGGCCGTGATGAAATATAGATTTGAGTGTCATCAGCATAACAATGGAAACTAATTCCATGTTTCCTTATAATATTTCCAAGTGGCAGCATATATATTGAGAATAATAGAGGGCCTAACACAGATCCCTGCGGCACTCCATAGTTTACTGGAGTTATGATCGATTTTTCTCCATTTAAATAAACAAAATGGTAGCGGTCAGATAAATACGATCTAAACCAGCTTAGTGCTTGTCCTTGAACACCAGTATAATTTTGTAGTCGATCTAAGAGTATTGTATGATCTATAGTATCGAACGCAGCACTAAGATCAAGTAAAACTAGTATTGAGATACAGCCTTGGTCAGAAGATAAAAGTAAATCATTTGTAATTTTAACAAGCGCAGTTTCAGTGCTATGATGCGGCCTGAATCCAGACTGAAACTTTTCATAGATGTCATTTTCTTGCAAGAAAGAGCCCAGTTGAGCGGACACAGCTTTTTCTAGTATTTTAGACATAAAAGGTAGATTTGAAATGGGTCTATAATTTGCTAGATTATGTGGATCTAATTGTGGTTTCTTAATGAGAGGTTTTATAACTGCCAGTTTAAATGTTCTTGGAACATAACCTAAAGATAAAGACGAGTTTATAATATTGAGGAGAGGCTCCTCCACTATAGGTAACACTTCTTTCAAAAGTTTAGTTGGTATAGGATCTAGTAAACATGTTGTTGTTTTAGATGAAGTGATAAGTTTATTTAACTCTTTTTGTTCTATAGTTGTAAAGCATTGTAATTGTTCTTGCGGGGTGATAATTGAGGCTGAATTATAAGACGCAATTGAGGATTGAACGTTTACAATTGTGGTTCTGATGTTTTCTATTTTCTCAGTGAAGAACTTCATGAAATCATTACTACTTAACTGGAACGGAATATTTTGTTCAGGAGACATCTGTTTATTTGTTAGTCTAGCCACAGTGTTAAATAAGAACCTAGGATTGTTTTGGTTGTTTTCTATTAGTTTGCGGAGATGCTCAGCCCTGGCCTCTTTTAGGGCCTTTTTGTAACGTGACATACTGTCTTTCCATGCGATTCTAAAGACCTCTAAGTTAGTTTTTTTCCATTTACGCTCTAAATTACGGGTTTCTCTCTTTAGAACATGCGTAGTATTGTTGTACCATGGTGCTTTACTTTTCTCTCTAACCTTTCTTAATCTAATGGGTGCAACAATATCCAATGATCCAGAGAGAATGGTGCTCATAGTGCTAGTTAATTCCTCAAGTTCATCTGTTTGTTTAGGTTCACTGAGCAGCTGAGACAGATCAGATAAGCTATTTGAAAAATTATCTATGGTAGATGGAAGGATTGTTCTGCCTAATCGATAACGCGGCGCAGCATGACATATTACAGGAGTACGTAATATGCAAGTTACCATGTAATGGTCAGTGACATCGTCACTTTGTGGAATGATATCTATATCGGTTGGATCGGTTCCATGTGATATAATTAAATCGAGTGTATGATTAAAACGATGAGTTGGTCCGGTAACGTTTTGCTTGACCCCAAAGGAGTTTAATAAATCTGTAAACGCAGCCCCTAGCGCATCATTTGAATTATCTACGTGGATATTAAAGTCTCCAACAATTAATGCTTTATCGAAATTAACTAATAGGTCTGAGAGAAAATCTGCAAACTCTTTTAGGAAATCAGCGTAAGGCCCAGGCGGTCTATATACGGTAGCCAAGGCTAGAGATAATAGGGATGTTTTTCTAGCATCTAAGAGCGTAACATTTAGTACAAGTACTTCAAACGAAATAAACTTATAGCCCGTTTTCTGAGTAACATTGAGAATATCTCTATAGATTGTTGCAACACCGCCGCCACGACCAATCAGACGGGGCTCGTGCTTATAGGAGTATCCTGATGGAGTAGACTCATTTAGACCGAAATAATCATTTGGTTTAAGCCAGGTTTCAGTAAGGCAAAGTACATCGAAGCTATTATCTGTGACTATTTCATTTACAATAACTGCCTTAGGTGTGAGTGATCTAATGTTTAGAAGACCTAGCTTTAGAAATTGTTTTTGATTACTAATAGCAACATTTTCTGGTTTAATAACAATTAGATTTTTTCTAGATCCTGCAGTAGATTTATTATTTAATCTCACTAAACGAGGAATAGACACAGTTTCTATGCAATGTTCTACACTATTTATATCAGTTAAATTGGTGCAGCAGAGACTATGATTTGGACTTTTGGTTACTAGTCAAAAGGTATTTAACATTTTGGAGATGTTATCTGACAGAAGATCCGATCCGAATCTGCTTGGGTGTAAGCCATCAGCACGGTAAAGCCTAGGACGCTCCCAAAACAGATTCCAATTATTTACAAAGAGTAGTTTCTGCTCATTGCACCATGACATTAACCATTCGTTTAGCGCGAATAATCTACTAAACTTTTCATGACCTAGACGGTACGTGGGAAGCGGTCCTGACACAATGATCGTTATATCAGGCGATGTGCTGCGTACCGTATCGATCAGATTCCTGAAGTCTTTCTTCAGAACTTCCGTCTGGCGCAGCCTGATGTCGTTCACTCCCGCGTGCAAGACCACAGTTCCGACGCGCTCGTTATCGTTCAGAATCTCGGGAACGCGAGCGGCGATTTCAGAAACACGAGCACCAGGAAAGCAGTGACTATGCACCTTACTTTTATTTAACGTAGCGTGTACGTGTCGAACGATGGAATCGCCAATGATCACAGCATCGCGTTCTGTTTCGCGAAGAGGGGAGAAGCGGTTTTGTGTGGATATCTCGAAAACCGGGAGGGTCGGAGAGAGTTTTCTTGGTCTAGGCCTGACTCGCGTCTTCCGCTGCGGAAATATCCAGGCTTCGTGGTGGCATGTTGGAGCCGGAGTGAACGAGACCATGGCTGATCGCGACCTCGACGCTCGCCGATGTTGAGAAACGCACGGAGTAGACGAGGTCGGAGTTAGCGGGTTAGTAACGTTAATCTCTGATTTGTGTGCATCCGCGCGTGATGTTTCAAGAGCCAAACGCCGGTCTATCAGCTCGGCCTGTCTCACTAAAAGGTCGTGGATCTGTTTCTCAACAGCTTCCAGCTCAGACTGCACCGCGTGCAGCTCAAATGTGTCTTCACCTGCACCAAAAGGTAGACCACTTACATCTAATATATTCGCCATTTTAACAGATGGACAGTACGTTAAGTTAGCAACGACGCTACCAGTGATGCTATCAATATTAATACTAATTTATGGCTGAAGTCTTGGATATAATCCGTCTTTTTAGTGGTACGGTGTAGAGTAGACGCACGATAGGCGAAAAAAAAATGTTTGTTTGTAAATGAGTGCGGAGAAGACGCGTTCAGCCGTGATCCACGGACGTAACCTATAAGAGTATCCAGCGTTGGATCACTAGGCTTGAGACACGTCTGCTCAACAGTCCGCGTTGTAACTATGAGGTGAGGAAAAGTAGAAAATGTTCGTTGTAAATGAGTTTAGAGAGAAATCAAGAATTATAAATCAATCGAGCTCCAAAGACAACAACGCGTTCAGACGCGACGCATGCGCGACGCATACGCATGCGCATTCGAAACAGGAAGATGTGCTAGATGTGTCTTCCTGTTTGTATTTCCAGAGCATGAAAGTAAGATCTTATGGATTTTTGAGTGAAATCTTCCCGGTCTACAGACATTTGTTATGACATCCACTTAAAACTTTACAATGCTCATGATAACTTTCATTAACTCTACAATAAGTAAATCCCCTTCACCAGCTTATTACTGTTCCACAGCGATGCCATAGAAATATACAAAATTTGAAAGATGGCTGTGCGCTTGTTTCTCTGGCACATAATGTCTATACTATATGAAACTGAACAAACATGATCTCTTTTGTTAGGCTTAGCAGGACAATCAGCCTGTTTAATTCCAAGGGTTTGTTTATTAATTTTAATTTTAATATATTTTTTTCTTGAGGTCCACTTCTCTTTTTTTAATAATTTTTAAATGTTTATTGTCCACTCTGAATTTACAATGTGACATCTTTCAAGATGTTCAAGTTTTTTAAATCTCAAATATCCTTCTTTCCCTCCCAGTATTTTTACTGTTTTTTGACCACCAGAGGACAGCAATGGCTCACAGTAAAACACTTAAAGGCATCTCATCTCACTTGAACAATTAGCTTGTGCTGTATTACTTTAATATAGATTCCTCCTGTCAGAACTGTGGCACAGTGGACTGTGAACATGTAAGAGATGTTGGATAATGCTTTATAACTCACTTTAGACTGCAGTACAAGTCACAGTATTGGCCACATTTAAAATGGCGTCTTAAGTGTTAATGGACGAGGTGTGTCTTCAGCTGATTTTTTGTTGTTTTCCACCACAGAAAAGCGCACAAGAAGTTAATGTAGGTCATAAATACTTAAATATATAGAGCAGGCACTAAAGTCACAATGTTCTGTGGTCTCGATTGAGCTAAAGACAGTCCAATACTAAAACAGAGCAAACCTGGTCATACCTAGGATATCCAGATCCACCAAAGGAGGGAGAGCATTTTCACATTTAGCTCCAAAACTCTGGAATAGCCTTCCTGATACTGTTCGTTGCTCAGACTCGCTCTCCCAGTTTAAAACTAGATTAAAGACGCATCTCTTCAGCCAGGCATTCATATAATACTTTTAATCTTACAGTTAAATCCGACCTCTAGTTCATAAACGCCAGAGGAGAACTGGCCCCCGACTGAGCCCGGGTTCTCCCAAGGTTTTTTTTTCTCCATTAGGTCACATGATGGAGTTTTTCGGTTCCTTGCCACTGTTGCCTTTGGCTTGCTCAGTTGGGGATATTTGGGGATATTTAATTGAATTAATCAATTAACGATACTATTGATCAGCATTACCAAACGTGGACGTTCCACTAGAAACAAACATTGATGTATTGTTTTAATTTATTACTGTGAAGCTGCTTTGATACAACCTATGTTGTGAAAAGCGCTATATAAATAAACTTGACTTGACTTGACTTGACAAACCATTACAACTTAAACAGGGGGGTGCTCAACGAATGTACAGTAATAACATAAACCTAAACTATTTTAAATACTTACTCAAACATTTACGCATTTAGTGTTACATTTGAATTATTCCAATTATGGCTCTTACAGTGACAATTAAGCACATTTCTCCAAATTCTCAGTAGCGTAATGTGTCCAGGTTTACAGGTGGATTCTGGCAGGACAACGATCCTCCAGGACATCCCCCGCTTCCCATTCACCATGGAGGCACCAGTAGCTCATGGAGCCAGGGAGCTGGCCTTGCAGAGACAGGCGTCTTGGGGATGGCCTCCGTGGCCGTGTCACAGGAGATAGGAATTTCAAATGGCCCCGTGGCTGGATCACAGGAGACGGGAGTTTATATTGGTTGCCGTGGCAGTGAATGTGACAGACATGCCAGGCTCTGTCAACAAACAATCACAAAGAGCACCATCTCCAGAGTTCTATCATCTTTGAACTTTACTATTGAAAATCCACTAACCTGCTTCCATTTTTCTCGCTGTGCTTTAATAAACTCATACTGTTGAATTGTCACCATCTGTCTGAGTCGTTTCGTTACAGTGACGAAGATGCTTATGACCACAATGTAGGAGCAGGGAGGAAAGGAGACTAGGCTGGCCGTCGTGGCCGAGACGAGGGGCCCAGATACTTGTGCACATGTTCACAAGTCCCTAAAGGCATATCCAAGTCAAGTCTCAATTCTTTGAGGTCCAAGTCAAGTCTCAAATCTTTGGTCTGTTTTTAGCAATGGTTCTTTCAGTTAGTTATTGTAATTAAACATGTTTTGAAATATCAACACTGATTTCTACTTGAATGTCTAATAAAGCACACAAAGTATTACTTAAATCATTAATTTCATTTTTATTCACAATAGGAACGGTCACCACAAGAAAAAAAATGTGCTGTGTATTTTAAGCTATTTGAGTTGCTGTAGTTCTCAAGCAGTAATGGGTAATGTAGTCTTTCAGTGAGCCCCGCCGGTAACAAAACCTGTGTATAAACAAGCGTTACAGTAAACAACACAAAGAACCTGTGCAACACCACAGCTCCCCTTTGGATTTATTGATTGCTTTTTTAAATTAAATGACTTGAAGATTATCACAAGGTAAGACTTGAATATATTGTTATTGTTTGTTGTTCATTTATATAACAGCACTTCTCCAATGGGGGAATATGCATGCCTTCAGATGTGTTACGTGTAACACTGGCTTGGTGTGTTTGCTGCAGCACATGTTGATAGGGAATGAATGAATTAAAAATGAATAAAATGTTGCGTTTCATGTTGTAATGTGAGGGGCAGTAAAGAGAGAACGTAATCGGAAATGCCATACCAAAATGGCTTATGTTTTTCTCGAGTCTCTGTCTTCAAGTTCAAGTCAAGTCTCGAGTCAGTTGTTCAAGTCGCAAGTCGTTTTTTTGCAGCTTATGTGCGATTTGAGTCCAGGTCACAGACTCGAGTTTACATCTCTGCCCAGCATAGAATATAGGAACGGCCACTTCGGCGATGACAGGGTAGTGCTCGGGCTGGAGCCGACACTGAACTGTACTCAGGGGCTTGAACAGATTCTGGATTGGACTCATGAACTGGAGCGAACTCTGGTGCAAGGATGGCTGGAGTGGACTGGGGAGGAAGGACTGAGTGAAATTATCATCTTCTTCAACCTCGACAACAGTGATGGAAATACCACTTAGCCACAGCACAATCAATTTAGCTCTCAAGGGAACAAGTGGTAGCTGATGCTGGTATCTGGTGATAAAGATGGTCGTCTAACCCACACCAAAACATGATCTTCATGGTATCATCATTCCATGGAACAAGGTTGGAGAGCTCAAGAAATTTTTCATTGTACACCTCGATTGGACGACCATCTTGAAAAATGGATAAGAGCTTATTCACTGGATAATATGATAGGAGGTCCATGGAGGGTGTTGTCTGTTGAGGTCTGGTCTTCTGTCATGAACAGGAGAGGAGACACAGAGGTTAACGTAACAGTGCATTATTTAAAGGTGTGTAGCGATCTGGAAGATCTTCAAAGAGGTGAGTGATGAGCACAAGCAGTCCAAATGACAGTCACATTTAGCTGACGAGTGTCTTTAATCTTGCAGGGTAGCCTAGTGATGGGACAGTTGATACCGGGGCTCCAATGCTCCGGTGCGGTTTTCAAAGCACTATTGTATCACACACTAGACTGGGTAAACACAGCCCGATCTGCCGATGATTTGATTTCGCCCTGCAGCTCAGGCTGGAAACCTGTACATGTTTCTATCCTGCTTCCGTTACAAATCTGTGGGTGTCACGAACACGACATTTCCCATCATCCTCCCTGGCCCTCACTTGCATGCTCTTCTGTTCATTGTTCAGTTGTTTCTTGTTAGTTCCATGGTTGATGCCATTGAGTTAATTTGCCCCAGCTGTGTCTCGTTTCCCTGATCTGTTCTCTGTGTATTTAAGCCCTCTGTTCCTCCCTGTTCCTAGTCCTGTATCTTTTACTCTAAGTTGATGTGTGGTTATGTTTCCTGGTCTTATTTCTGAATTAAAGTCTCCTATTGAATCTCCTTCGTCGTGCATTTGATCTCAACCACCTCAGCCATAACAGAATACAAGACCAATAACAGTTTATTTTTTGTTGTGTTTTCTTTTCGTTTGTTTTTTTATTATGGACATTCCTGCTGTTGCCCTGCTATGCCTGGAGCAGAAGGACCGCTCCCTGGAGTCTCATACCAGGGATTTCTTGGAGCTGGCATTGGAGTTCACCTTCCCAGGGAGCGTTCCTCGTGAAGATGTCGCCGCATATGTGGAGTGGGTGTTGGTAAACAACAACTCTGCATTCACCATCGGCCTCGCAGAGCCTACCAACACCCCTCCACCAAATCCAGAGTCTCGTCCCATCGAGAGCCCCCTTCCAGAGTCTTGTCCCGTCGAGAGCCCCCCTTCAAGAGTCTCGTCCCGCCGAGAGCCCCCTTCCAGAGTCTCGTCCCGTCGAGAGCCCCCTTCCAGAGTCTCGTCCCGTCGAGAGAGCCCCCTTCAAGAGTCTCGTTCCGCCAAGAGAGCCCCCTTCAAGAGTCTCGTCCCGCCAAGAGAGCCCCCTTCAAGAGTCTTGTCCCGTCGTCTGTCACGTCGAGAGCCCCCTTCCAGAGTCTCTTCACATCAGTCCTGCAGAGCCTGAGCTTCTTCACGTCATGCCTGCCGAGCCAGAGACCGTTCATGTCATGCCTGCCGTACCTGTGTCTCCGGACAAGATGGCCGCTGCACCTGAGTCAGTTCAGGAAAAGACAGATAGTCGCCACAGCTATTTTGTGTGTTTGGGCAGCACACATATCGGCTCTGGCCCGTGGGCCCACAATCAAGACGGTCGCCGCCCTTCTAGAGTCTCATTCCGTCGTGGCCACCTCCACGCTTGAACCCTTGTCTCTGGCCAAGATGGCCGCTGCCACGCCAGAGCCCTCATCTCCAGCAAAGATGGCCACCTCGCCGACCGAACCCTCGTCTCCAGCCAAGATGGCCGCAGCCACACTTGAGCCCTTGTCTCTGGCCAAGATGGCCGCTGCCACGCCAGAGCCCTCATCTCCAGCAAAGATGGCCACCTCGCCGACCGAACCCTCGTCTCCAGCCAAGATGGCCGCCTCGGCAAAGATGGCCGCGGCCTGAGCCCTCAGCCATGAAGGTCGCCACCACGTCTGAGTCTGCCCCTGAGTTTGTCCCTGAGTGTGTCCCTGATTCTGTCCCTGAACCTAAGCCCATAACTCCGCCCAATACATTTTTTTTTTAATATAGGGCTATAGGTCCCCGGCCACAGTGGCCAGGCCGGACGCCCACGGAAAGGCCACGAAGGCCAATCCGCCTTGGCCGCCTGCAGGGTCATCTCTGTGACTTTCATGTTTTTTTTTTTTTTTGCACAACCTGCAAAAATTGCTCGATGCCATTGTTGCTTCTGCAAACCTCTGATCAATGCTACAAACCAACACGTTTGTTGACACGTTTCCTGCCTGGAGTTTTCGCGTCGCTCTGCAAAGTACTTCACCCGGGATCATTGGTCTGATTGGTTGAAGGACTATCCAATTGCGTACACGCCGTACAGAGTCATTTGAACTATGCCCGTTGATCACGCCTCTTGTGCAGTAGAAAATACAGAGCAGACTCCCCAGACTAATGTTCAATCTTAAAAGATTGAGCTTGGTCTGGTGATAGCCAGACTAATCACACACTGTACCGATGCTTGTATCGAAATTACAATACCACGTGAATGATGATGTTTGAAGCTTCAAACGTCATGAAGTATCCGAAGGTTGGAACAGCTGTTTGAAAAAATTGGTGCTAACATAAATTGTAAAAAAACATACCCAAAATATTTTTTCAATTACTCACGTCAATTACTAATTATGATCACATACTTGTATATGTTATATTATTGATCGATATGTGAATCCTTTGATGAGGCAACACATGACACAAGTTGTGGTCTCATTGGCACAAATTAATGTAGATGAGATTAGATCATAAAATAGAACTCTATTGATCCCAGATTGATTCCAGTCTTGTGTTCCAGAACTCCAAAGCTTTGTTTGGTCACATGCTTCTTCTTCTGAATATTAAGTGTCCCCTATTAAGCAAGCCAAAAGCTAAAAGCCAAAAGGCAACAGTGGCAAGGAACCAAAACTCCATCAGGAGACAGAATGGAGAAAAAAAAAACCTTGGGTGAAAAGTTTTAGTTTACCATAAATGTCTACCTACAAGGTAAAATTACAAATACAACCTACTCCAACAAGTATTTGGATACTTAAGACATAAATTAATATTTTTCCATATCTTTGCATTTTATCTCATCATATCAAATCAAGTGTTGTTCATTTTAAAGTACTTAAACACAACCTCACATTTCATGCAAAACATTACTCAAAGTTGATTATGTTTCAGAAATATTGTTCAAAATGTCTTGGACACTTTCTAGTTGTCAAACTTTGTGTAACTTCATATATAAATGTGAACTTGAGAATTAAGCTAATGTTTTCATAGTTTAAATACATTCTCGTAACATTGAGAGGAAACATTCTTAGAACAACATTGTTGAAATGTACTTATAATAATAATAATAAAAATAATAACAATATTAATAATTCATTTTATTTATAATGCGCTTTTATAAAACCCCGAAGCATTACAGTAAAAATAAAACAAAAACAACAAAGACAATAAAACAATTAATTAAAAAACAGCCTTAAATAAATGACTTAATCAACTTTTTAAAGTGTCCCAATTTTGGTGCTTTTCTGATGGTAAGAGGAAGCACATTCCATAGCTTGGGGGCTTTGAATGAAAAAGCTCTTTCCCTCATGGTCTTGAGTTTACATGAAGGCTGACGGAGTAAAAGAGAGTTATCAGAACAGAGAGAGCTTGATGGAGTAAAATAGCTAATAAGATCACAAAGATAATCTGGTTCCCATGTAGTGCCTTGTAGGTTAAAATTAGAATTTAAAAAAATCAATTCTTGCATTTATGGGAAGCCAGTGCAAGTGTGAAAACACCGGTGTGATGTGTTCCCGAGCAGAAGTACGAGTAAGCACATGAGCAGCAGAAATTTTGAATGTACTGTAGCCCGCTTAGAGATTTTGCTGGAAGTCCAGAGAACAAGGCATTGCAATCTAGCCTAGTTGCAATGAAGGCTTGTATAAGCCAGCCCGATCTCATGAAAGTGTGTATCTATACCACAAATTTTACTTCTCGTGCCATTTATACTTTATGCCGTGTAATATGCACGCACTCCACACCCCTCCAAACCATTTTTGGCCAAAAATGGCAAGAGAAATAAAATTTGTGGTATAGATACGCACTTTCATGAGATCATGTTGTGTAAGCCTTTCTGTGTCGGCAAAAGAGAGAAAAGGTCTTAGTCGTGCAATGTTTCTCAGATAGTAAAATGAAATTTTAGTGATGTGTTTTATGTGTGCCTCAAATGTTAACTGTAATAATAATGTAATAAAGATAAAATAAGAAACTCTACACCATCTCAGTATTACTGATTTATCAAGCAGCAGCTCAAAGTGTAATGGGGGAAATCTCCCTACTATTCTGATGCACCAGTTTTATTGATGATCCAGAATAAACATTAAACCCAGGATAGAGCGGCTGAGTGAATGTGGTCTGGACTGTGTGGATGAGGCTCATTGTGTCTGAGACGCTGTAGAAGGACAGAGTTCCTGCACTGTGATCCACATACACTCCTATTCTACGGCTGATGGGCTTTGCAGGGAGATAAGTCTGTATCTTATTGTGCCAGAATGAGTAAACAGAGCCACAGCAGTACAAACTCCAGGACTTATCACTGTGTCCAAACCAACATTTAATATCTCCCTTAATGTTTTTATATGACACTGATATAGAAACACCAACATTCCCTGTCCACTCAATCTCCCAGTAACAGCATCCACTCACACTCTCTCTACACAACACCTGATAAAAAAGATCAAATCTGTCTGGATGATCAGGATACGGCTGCAGTATGTCAGTGTTTTTAATCACTCTGTTCTTCTTAGACAGACTGAGGTTTTTATTCACTGTGTTCAGATCCAGAGAGACTTGATGGAAATCTGATGAAGAGAAAACACATCAGAATCAGGAATTATGAATCTGTCTGATCTTTGAATGTATCTGCAACTCCTCAATGTTCAGTGTGTCGGCAGTGTACAGCTGACCAGATATGCTTGTACAAATCATAATTTACATGATCAAATACAAAACTTGTAAATCATGCTTTCTTTCAGCTTCTACAGGAAGAACATGAACACGCTCAGTGTCTGCTATTTTTCTGTGACTTACATTGCTGGAAGTCTTTCCTGGTTTTGGGATTCATGGTGGTGAATGTGACTGTGGAAATAAACAGACAAAAACAAGCAAGGAGATGATAAAAATAATCAGTTTCGAATATATTTCTAATATGATGTTCTACATGATATTAGATGATGTTGGACTCATTTCTGAGAGCAGATGAATCTCAAAGGGCCTAATTTATAAAACACATACTGTATACTGGATTTAATCCTAAATTCAATGGATTTCATCCTACATAAATAGATATTGATATGCTTCTGTGATCGGAGGCTTGTGCAACCTAAGTCAATTTCCCCAACTACAGGTCTTCCAAACAACCCAAGGGGGTCACCCCATTACACTTGCCCATGATGATGAGTGCCAAACCTCTGAACCATCAAGGGATTTTTGTGTCCATTCTGTAGGTGAAGTTGATGCTTATGTTACCCTGGTAATCCAGAGTTCTCGCGAGAGCACAAGTTGAATTTGCTCAGCGAGTTACTCTGGTGTCGAGTCATGATGCTCATTAAATATGCCCCTCGATCTGAGCTTTATCACATCGGGTTATCTGATATAGGCGGGCCAGAGGCGAGCTAAACAGATGACGACAGCACTGTGACGTCGAAGTCATTAGTAAACATTGCAAGATGGCTATGGAGGAACACCAGTTGTTTGAAACGACTTTGGCCGCTACAATGAACGAGTTAGACTTGGCTTTTTATCTAAAACAGGAACAGAAGATGCCGCTCGAATCGTTCCTTTGCAAGAAGGACGTTTTTGCTGTTTTGCCGACCGGATACGGTAAGAGTATAATCTACCAGTTAGCTCCGCTGGTAGCTAAGCGTATGTGGTTTATTGTTGTGATTGGTCGTAGTGTTATCCAATTGCGTGCAGTGAGATTTTCAAATGCATGCTTGGTGCCGCCCCTCGAGCTGGGCGATTTTCATTAGTCAACGCCAGACCATTAATCTTTTAGATTTAGGTCTGGATTTCCAGGCTATGCTTATGTTCACATTGTACTTGAATTTAAGGTGAACTGTGATTTATAAAGTGGGATGCATTTACGAAAATGTTTTGTTCATATGGATGTTTTATAAATTGTAGGAATATTTCTGGAATTTTTTAACGTTCACATTTAGGATCATTCTACGCACGTGTTTATAAACGAGGCCCAGGACTTTACCTCTGTCAGAGATCTTCTCGAGCTCCTCTTTGCAGAAATCCTCCAGTTTGACTTTCAGCTGACGGACAGATTCTGTCAAGCCATCAAAAGAGGAGAGAGAACTGAAGGGAACGTCATTTACGTCTGTAGATTCAGGAGGTGCTGAGAGAGACTGGAAATTCTACAGAAAACAGAAATCAAAACTCATCAACTCCACACAATATCCTGCACTCCTATCAGATCTGTGAGGCTCTTGTTGACTTGCTTCATCTTCAGTAACTCACCTCAATCCAGCACTTTCACACAATCAGATACATTATTTTAATATTCATTATGTGATATTAATGATACAAATTCTAGTCTTTACCACTTACAGTCTTTGTGAAAAAGAAGAATATTAGTATACTTTTAAAATATTCTTATTATACTTATTATGGAAATAATATATAAAATATTTATATATAAACTCAAGTTCAGTTTGTTTTCGGACACTTAATAGCATGTGTCCCGAAGGCTAAGCGTGGTGTAGTGATGGCAATTTCAAAACACTGCTTCATGAATTATTAACTTGATTCTCTCGAACCCGATAATACCATAAAAAATTCTATAGAATGTGAGTCAATATATTGTGTTTTTTATTAATTTGGTGCTATTATGCACAGCTGAGTGAACAACACAGGTTTACTGTGTGTGTGTGACGCATAAGGTGGTTTTCTGCTGCTTGCAAACAAACTCTTTTGAGGAGACTTTAATATTTAAACCTACCTAAATATTTATTCCAGAAAAGAAGAGCTCAGAAAAATGTTTCTTAAGGGATTTTATGTCACTTTAAAAAGAAGATGATCAGATGAGAGTCTGACTGGATGATTATATGATAACCACACTAGACTGAATCTGACTGAATTCCTGACTACTTTCAAGTCATCTGCTCATTCTGCTCTCATGAAATGTTTCTCTGTAATACAGTAGCAGGATCTTGCTAAAGTCCACTATGATCTTGTTCTTCGGTCTCTGTTACCTGCAGGAAATGGATGTGATGGTGTGTGTGTGAAAGCTGCTCCAGCTCAGCGTCTCTCCTCCTCAGATCATTGATCTCCTGCTCCAGTCGCTCCAGTCGTCCTTCAGCTTGACTCACTGCATCCTTTTCCTGATCTCTGATCCGCTGTGTCGCCTCAGACCGGCTTCTCTCAATGGAGCGGATGATCTCAGTAAAGATCCTCTCACTGTCCTCCACTGCTGTCTGTGCAGAGCGCTGTTCGAACACACATCACAATCACACAGTGGCTTCAGCAGGACTGAAGGAGGAGAGTCCTAACTGAGACTTCACAAACTTCTCTTCTTCTCCAGACTCACCTTATGAGACGCCACAGCCTCTCTCATCTGCTGAAGATCTTTCTCTCTCTGCTGGATTCTCTGACGGAGCTTTATCTGAGTCTCCTTCAGCTGAGTCTAGAGGTCAAAACAATAACAGGAAATGTCACATAAAACTAATATCACAAAACCATCATTTACAAGTTACATAAATCCAGAAATTGTGGAGTGGTTAAAGATCTAGCATGGTGAGATTATACTGAAGCTTCAAATCACAGATTTAATAGTTTCCTGAAAAGAGAATATGAATGATTATGAAGCCAAAGTGTCAGAATTTCATTTGTTTTTTAGGAATATGTCTCCCCAAAATTTTAATTCTGTCATAATTTACTCACCCTTGTGTTGTTCCAAACCTGTATGATTTTCTGTCTATTGCGCAACACAACAGAATTTATTTTAAAGGTGCATTGTGTGATTTTAGCGCCACCTAGTGGTGAGGTTATGAATTGCAACCAACAGAAGTTACGGTGGCTGACAGCAAAAGATGTCGTCTGAGACAGTAGAGAGTGTCTAGTTAAGCAATGAGGTTTCTTTACAAAGATAAATTAAGAAATGATGTTTACTTAATTTAGTAAAACGATATGTTATTGCATTATAATATTGTTATATTATAATGATATTGTTATTACTTGTTCATCATCGTGTCAGTGTTTTATTTGCTGACTTTAGCTAGCTTCTTTGCATGATGAACAACATAGTGACGAAACGCGCTCTGTAAAGCAGTTTGTCCGTTTAGGGCTACTGTAGAAACATGGTGGTTCAAAAAGGCTAGTTCAGTGTAAGGGGACCCGCGGTGTATGTAGATAGAAAAGGTGACATTCTAAGTTAATAAAAACATAACGGTTCATTATGTAAGGTCTTTATACACCACTGAAAACATAGTTGTGTATATGATATTGCACTTCTGTCAACAGATCCTCCTAAATATTACACAATGCGCCTTTAAAGAACGTCTGTTTACAGAGGCCAAATAAAATAAGTGTACTTTAATGCAAAACAAAATATTATTAAATTAAAAACATGCATATTATTAAAACATAGACTTACTTTAAAAAAAATACACCCACACACACACAAATAAATAAACAAACAAACAAACAAAAAAAAAAAAATAAAAATAAAAAATAAATGTGTAAAGGGCTTGGAACTTATTGTAAACAACTTGCAACAGAACATGTCATATTATTTCACATTAGATTATTTTATTTATTTCTAAATAGCTCTTCAGTATATACTATTCAGTATATTACCTGTCTACCAAGCTTTGACAATATATGGAATATTATATTAAGAGATTATCCAAATTAAAAACAAAAAAACGAAAAAAACAATAGGGCTATACCTTTAAAAGCACATATTTGTCTGTCACGGCATACTGCTTTAAGTCAGAAGTCCAACGCGTGAGACTGCAAATGAAACTGCAGTTCGACTTACGTTCATCATTAGTTAAGACGCTAACATGCAATTACGCGCAAATTAACTTCTCTACGACTTCTTGTGAAATTGATTTCACTATAATTAATATTAGTATTATCCACACTGCAAAATCCTTATTTGTTTATTTGTTTATTACCGCGTAAGCAAATGAAACTGTTCAGTTCGACTTATGTTCATCATTAGTTAAGACGCTAACACGCAATTACGCGCAAATGAACTTCTCTACGACTTCTTGTGAAATTGATTTCATTATAATTACTATTAGTGTTATCCACAATACAAAATCCTTATTTTGTTTATTCAACTATGTGTCTGTATGATACGGGACAAATCGCATCATTTTACCTTTAAATACAGGACGATTCCGTATTTTCCGGGTCGGATACTAATGCGCATGCTCTTCCAGGAGAAGTGCCTTATACAAGGAATTCTGCCCTTTATGACGTCAAACAGGGCCATACTCGAAAAAAAAAAAACATTCAGAAACTTATACGAATCCTGAATGAGTGTATTTGGCATAGAAATAATCCGTCATACGTCCAACTCGTTTTTTGTTTTTTTTAACTTTGGCCATGTTTAGCATGAGAATCCAACTCTTTAACAGTGTAAATATGTCAGAATGCATGAAATAGCATTAGACATCCCCTTTAAGAAACAATCATGAAAGTGGGCTCTCTGTAAGTACACTTAAGTGGTGTTTTATTCATTGATATTATATTATCTGCAAGTCCAGTTTTTTAAATAGGCCTATATACGTTTAAGATTTGAAGTACGCTACAAGTGCACATTCAATATAGTTAAGAACATTACATTTTTGAAAAAAAGTGGTTTAGATTACAACACAGAAAAAAAAGTAAGTCAAACCAGTTTGGAACGGCATGCCGGTGAGTAAATGAAGACAACATTTTTGTGTGAACAATCACTTCATAGTTCACGTCATCATTTACTCACCTTCAATTTGTTTCAAACCTGTATGAATTTCTTCCTTCTGCTGAACACAAAATACTTTTTTTTTTTGAATGTCAGTAATCAAGCAGTTGATGTACCCCATTGACTTCCGTACTATGGAAGTCAATGGGGTACATCAACTCTCTGGTTACCGACATTCTTCAAAATATCTTCCTTTGTGTTCAGCAGAAGAAAGAAATTCATACAGGTCTGAAACAAGAGGGTGAATAAATGATGACAGAATTTTCATTTTAAAGTGAACTATTCCTTTAAGTTCATACCTGTTTCTCAGTCCTCTGAGCTGCAGCTGATACAGTTATGTGGTTTTGATGTTCATATTCCTGACACCGCACACAAATGCACTGTTGATCAGTGATACAGAACATTTCTAGCTCTTTATCATGTTTACGGCAGATCATGTCCTGCAGTCGTCCAGTGGCATCAATCACTTTGTGTGGCTTACGTGAGTGATATTCCTCATGACGGTCAAAATGAGTTTGACAGTAAGATTCCTGACACACCAGACAGGACTTGACGGCTTTGTATTTTCTTCCAGTACAGACGTCACACTCCACGTCTCCGGCTCTAGCGTAACAGTCAGCAGGAAGTTTAGTCTTCTTCAGTTTCTCCACCAGTTCAGCCAGAATGGTGTTTTTACCTAAAGCAGGTCTTGGACTGAAGGTCTGTCTGCACTGAGGGCAGCTGTAGACTCTCTTCTCATCCTCCCGATCCCAGTGGCCTGTAATACAGATCTTACAGTAACTGTGTCCACAGTTGATGGTCACTGGATCCTTCAGAAGATCCAGACACACTGGACACATGAACTCATCCTGAGAAAATCTGGCCTCAGCCATTTTACAGCATGAATACAAGGAGACACAAACACACAACAGCTCAACAAAAGTTTTGGTTACCCTGAACTGAGTTTAAATAGTTTCCTGCTTCTGTGTTTGAGTGACGTGTGTCTGTAAAGCAGCTTCCTCATTCCTGGTCAAGGAGAGTCACTTTCCTAGGCTGCATTTGAGTGCACTTTTTTATCTTGAATGCACATCATTGTAGCTGCGCTGGTTCCGGGAATGTTTTCCATTCATGTCTTCCATAGGTCTTAACTCTAATTTATGATAATATAAGCTTTATATTTTAATCACTGATTAGGATATATGCAGATCAAAAAATGTTGAACACTTTTGGCAGAGGTTACATTATTCAAACTAAGGGTGGCACTCTAATTGTTGATTGACAGGCTTTAAGTACACATGAAACATGCATAGAACGCTATCTTAGAATTGCCTTAATGTAGAATTTATTGCCTCTGGATGTTGTTTTAGAACGTAACAAGTTGTGGAGTAATTCCGGCGAGGAAAAGTCTATTTTCAGAACAAACAAATAACAAACACAACGTCTAGGTTTACTTGACTGTTACTCTGTTTCCTGAAAAGCGGGAACGAGATGCTGTGTTTCATAAACTCTAATGAGAACATTCTTGTTCGACCGGTTGTGAAGCATGTATGGCAAACACGCCATGAATTTGGCTTAAATAACCTCTGATGATGACGTCATCGGAATGTGCGCTCATGTGGTTATAACTTTGTCTGAAGAGACGTCTAGTCATTTCTCAGTGCAAAAATGAGGCGCAGCATCTCATTACTGCTTTTTCAGGGAACAGGGTTACAGTCAAGTAGCCCGAGGCGTTCAGAAGCTACACACAATGCCGTTTCATAAACTTTAGAGGGTTAGTTCACCCAAAAATTTTAATTCTGTCAGTAATTACTCACCCTCATGTTGTTTCAACCCCGTAAGACTTTTGTTCATCTTCGGAACACAAATGAAGTTATTTTTTATTAAATCTGAGAGCTGGATCACTCCTTCATAGGCTCCAAGGTAATTTCATCTGCCAGCCCAGAAAAGTTAGTAAAGACATCGTTAAAATAGTCAAGTAACTACAGTGCCTCAACCTTAAGTTTATCAAGTGACGAGAATTTTTTTTGTGTGCAATTTTTTTTTTTTAAATAACTTTATTCAACTATTAATTTTCTTCTGTGTGGGCATCTGACGTGAGTTCACGAGAGCGCCACAATGCGTGCGCGAGAACTGAGAACTAGAATACCAGCGGCGCTACACTGGGAAGTGTCTGGACCCCTCAAAGTTGCGTAGTGTGGGAGCACAAATGTTGGAGAGATCTCAGACATGACTTTGGGATGTTGTCTCAAGGACACGCGAGTCTGGAGTAGCATAGACATCCAAACTATAAAATCTGATAAATGTGTGCGGAGAGGACCAGCCTGCTGCATCACATATTTGTTGCAAGGGGGCGCCCCTTGCCAAATCCTTGGAGGATGGAACATTCCTAGTAGAATGGGCCCTAACTCCTAAAGGCAAAGCATGACCGCTTGCCCCGTAGGCTAGGGCAATGGCATCTCTCACCCAATTTGACATCGTATGCCAGGTGGCAACCGCCCCCCAGGTTACGGCCCCCATAGCAAATGAAAAGTTGCTCTGACTAATGCCACTGGCTGGTGCAGTGGATGTAAGTCTGAAGAGCACGGACTGGTCACAGTAAGTGGAGCCTCTCCTGTTCCGGCATAGTGAACGGGGGAGGACAGAAGGCTCGGGGTCATACATTTGATAGGTTCTCCAAATTGAGGACTACCATTTGGCCAAGTTTCAAGATTCCAGCATTTACGGTTTGGGCTGCACGATGCGTTTTACGGCAGAAGAAATGTAATAAAAATCCTTACAATTACACTTTGTGCTCGAACCCCTAAAGATTCAACTGGATGGAAACAGCACAATGCATGTTATGTGTCACGGTCACCAGCTTTGTCACCAGTAACCGTATCTGCACTACATTCCCCATAATCCTTCCTGGCACTCACCTGCACGTAATAACTAATCACACACATGCACTGCATCTCCTTCATCACCAGCTTTACTACTTAAAGGCCCACTGAAGTGCCTTGTAACATGCAGCTTTGTATGATGCGTTGTAATTTCACTGAATTTCCACTGAAACAGGAAACTAAGGTGGGACATCTTGAATGGCTCCTCCCACTTTTCAAATAGTCAGTGTTTAGTTTACCTCACAGACTGCAAGTCGTACTTGACAGCACCATGGAAGCGTATCCAAGCGCTGATGATACGTTAGATTCTAGAGAGCATTTGATTGGACAGAATATGTGATGAGAAGCTGAAGTCCACAATGATGAACCGTTTTTTTTCATTGTCATCTAATACTACAGAATCAAACAACAGAAAAACAAGCCGTTCCCCTTTTTGCCGTTGATGCACGGAAATGAAAGTCAAAAATAAACTAAAACAGAAGAATGCTTTGATTTTACATGATATATGACCAAGGTGAAGGTCATATCCAAATACCCAATTGTTGTTTTGTGACTTTGAAATATAAAACTAAAGAAAAAATGCTTAACTACTTTTACATATCTAAATTGAATACATAGCAAACAACTCTGATCATGTTAAAGGGTAACTGTCACCAAATTTGAACCTAGGCTCTTTTTGTTAATCTACCCGAGTCAAACTTTCGTGTTAAAGCATAATTAGAATGGAAACACCACTTTTAAGATTGACCGTATTTTCGTTTTCGGTCAAATAGCCTTTTGAATGGGAGTGATAGCATCAAAATAGCAATTTTTTAAACCAGAAGGCTCGACACATTTAACACAATGCTAAATCATAAAACAGATGTACAATAACATTACGATGTCCAGCAATCGATTTAAATAGTAGCCTACATTGATTGGGTTTAAGTGGTCATTCAATGAGGGCTATTATATGTTGATCCGACTATTTTAAGCGTGTATTTAAGTGGTCCAGGGGTAGAACTATTGCCAAGCGTGTCCGAGGTTCTGGGTTATAATCCGCACTCATAGCCTGTAGTTTTTTTTGTTTTTTTTTCTCTCATCAAAACCGATTATGTTTTTCAGTGGTTGTATATCAGGCAGGAACACGTTTGTGTGCATTTTGTTTTGTAATTTCACCGGAACGAATAGAGAGTCTCTCCACAACGGATTGAAGCGCGCGTCCGAGTGAAGACTGTGCGCGAGCCAGAAACAAACATAGTATCCGCGCCACTGATCGCAGCGGCAACGAGCACTTTGATCAGTTGATTTAAAAAACAACACATTTCAGCGCTAGATCGCCTCTTATTTAAAAAACGAACGAAATGAATGCTCTGCTAGTTAACTGTTTTGTTGATTTATATTGGTACATTCGTGCCGCGAGATGTTTAAAAAGTGGTGGGGACAATATCGACCTTAGAAAATAGTGGTGGGGACATGTCCCACCCGTCCCACCCGCAAATTACGCCTAGGCGTGAAACTCCCGTAATTTGTATGCCCAAACGTCGTTATGAATAATCACATCAATATATTATTCCAAGGTTACCCAGTTGCCAGATATTGTATGAAACCCATCCTACTCGCGCAATCAACACATCATACAGATTTAAACCCATTTGTGAGCTCAGCCTGGCAACCTACAACTAAGTAGCGCTGTTGACGTGCGCAGATCGATGCGGGAAGTTGAATAAAGGGTCACTGGTAGAAATGGGAAGAGAAGACTCCGTGGTAAATATTTAACGCAATTAACGCAGCATCCGTTTCTTCTGTCATCCTTTGGCTGGTGTTACATTATGATGCGCTCTTATTCTTGCAAATGCTTTTAAACCATTCAAGCAAAGACAAAATGAGCGCCAGCATTGAGTTCTCTTTCGGCTTGACCGAACACTAACACACGCAATTATGCCAAAATGTCCGTTTTGTCGAGTATCCTCATAAGAGCAGACTGAGTTCAGATCTGTGCTCTAATTATTACATTATAAAATATATTTAATGGCGATTCATCGTGAGTAATCACAGAAAAAAATGTGTGATTAATCTAGTTTTTTTTTTTGCAATCAATAAAAATAAATAAATAAACATGAAGTCTTATTCATGTTTATTTTATTGAATATTATGTATTTATTTATGTTAATATCTGCGCAATTAATTTGTGCCTGCCTCTACCATCCAGCACCCCCCATAATCCCCAGCATAAACTGAACCAAAAAAGTGCTGTTGATAGCCTTGTGGTCAGCACAATGACATTTATCGCTTTTGGTTTTTCGGCGAACCGAGATCAAATCCAGGCTAGTGGACTTTTCTGGATCCCATACTGTCCTATCATATTAATAATCAAAGACAGCAAAAAAGGATTTTTCAATTTGCTGCCGGTTTAGCTCCATACACACACAGAATAGAATAAGCATCTTTTAAGTCACTATTTCAACATCTCTCATATTGGGGGTGGGGGAACGGATTTCGACAGCTGGTTTGTTTGCCGTCGGATTCTGTTCCCCCCATGGTTCTTACAAAAAAAAAAAAGTGTTATTGATAGCCTAGTGGTCTGTAGACACTGACATTTAGTGCTTTTAGTTTTTTGGAGAACCGATTTCAAGTTCAGGCTTGTTGAATTTTCTGGATCTCATACTGTCCTATCATATTAAAAAGCAAAGACAGCAAAAAATTATTATTTAAATTGGTGCCGGTTAAGCTCTATCCACACAAAGAATAGAATAAGCGTCTTTTAAGCCACTGCCTCAACATCTCTCATCATTGGGGTGGGGGAACGGATTTTGACAGCTGAACTATTTGCCGTCGGATTCTGTTCCCCCTATGTTTCTTACACAATGAGGTTATAATATTTATCACATTGCAGCTAGTTGCTAAACCCAATAGCCTATTGGTCAGTACACTCTGCAATGACATTATTGTTTTTCAGCTTATTGCGACGCGAGTTCAAGTCCCGGTTTGTCAAACTTTCTTGATACTAAACTGTCCTATCATAATAAAAGACAAAAAAATATATTCTTTAAACTGATGCAAGCAAAAAAAAACAGCTGTCGGAATCCGTTCCCCCACTCCCATTATGGGAGGTGTTGATGTAATGGCTTAAAAAATGCTGATTTTATTTTTGAGTGTGGATGGAGCTTAACTTGCATCAGTTTAAAGAATATATTTTTTAACATTTTATTATGATAGGACAGTATAGTATCAAGAAAGTTTGACGAACCGGGACTTGAACTGAAAAACAATGAATGTCAGTGCAGAGTGTACTGACCACTAGGCTATTGGGTTTAGTAACTAACAGCAATGTGATACATTTTATAACCTCATTGTATAAGAAACATAGGGGGAACAGATTCCGACAGCAAATAGTTCAGCTGTTGAAATCCCTTCCCCCACCCCAATGATGAGAGATGTTGATGTATCGACTTAAAATATGCTTATTCTATTCTGTGTGTGGATGGAGCTTAAACAGCATCAATTTGATAAATATTACAAAGTCAGTGTGTCAGAAATATGGGGGGAACAGAATCCGACGGCAAAAAAACAGCTGTCGGAATCCGTTCCCCCACTCCCATTATGAGAGGTGTTGATGTAATGGCTTAAAAAATGCTGATTTTATTTTTAAGTGTGGATGGAGCTTAACTTGCATCAGTTTAAAGAATATATTTTTTTGCCTTTTATTATGATAGGACAGTATAGTATCAAGAAAGTTTGACGAACAGGGACTTGAACTCGTGTCGCAATAAGCTGAAAAACAATTAATGACAGTGCAGAGTGTACTGACCACTAGGCTATTGGGTTTAGTAATTAGCTGCAATGTGATAAATATTATAACCTCTTTGTTTAAGAAACATAGGGGGAACAGCATCCGACGGCAAATAGTTCAGCTGTCGAAATCCGTTCCCCCACCCCAATGATGAGAGATGTTGATGTATCGGCTTAAAATATGCTGATTTTATTTTTGTGTGTGGATTTTAGCTTAAACAGCATCAATTTGATAAATATTACAAAGTCAGTGTGTCAGAAATATGGGGGGAACAGAATCCGACGGCAAAAAAACAGCTGTCGGAATCCGTTCCCCACTCCCATTATGAGAGGTGTTGATGTAATGGCTTAAAAAATGCTGATTTTATTTTTGAGTGTGGATGGAGCTTAACTTGCATCAGTTTAAAGAAATTTTTTTTTTTTGCCTTTTATTATGATAGGACAGTATAGTATCAAAAAAGTTTGACGAACCGGGACTTGAACTCGGGTCGCAATAAGCCAGGCCCGGAGTGGGTAATCGGGAGAATCGGGCGAATTCCCGGTGGGCCGCTTCACTTTTGGGCCGGTCGAGGAATTTTTTGCATGAGATTTTTTCTTTCTGTTTTTTTTTTTTTACATTTCAATGTCACGTTAGTTACATTAGGCTACACACATTCTGTATTCTGACACCGCAGCGCGCAGCCTCTGCATGGGTTGTACCATGTGAGGGAGTTCTCCCCTCCCCTCCTTTAGAGTTGGTTGGGTCCATAGCCCGTCTTTTCCAAAACGTTTTCTCAGGTAGGCTACCGCGGCACCGCCAACGCCTACCGATAGCTGGGCCGGCCCTGCAGTAACGGTACGCGTCAGGGAGGATGGATGGGAGGAAGAGGCCAGGAGGTATGGAAGCTTTGTTTCCGCCACAGAATAAAACATTTTAAAAGATAATTGCGACTTTTTATCTCACAATTTGCGAGTTTACATCTCGCGATTCTGACTTAATTTAGCAGAATTGCGAGATATAAAGTCAGAACTGCGTGAAATAAAGTCGCAATTGCGTGTTATAAAGTCAGAATTGCGAGATATAGAGTCAGAATTGCGTGATATAAAGTCGCAATTGTGTGTTATAAAGTCAGAATTGCGAGATATAAAGTCAGAACCGAATGAAATAAAGTCGCAATTGCTTCTTATAAAGTCAGAACTGCAAGATATAGAGTCAGAATTGTGTGTTATAAAGTCGCAATTGCGTGTTATAAAGTCAGAATTGTGAAATATAAAGTCAGAATTGTGTGAAATAAAGTCGGAATTGCTTCTTATAAAGTCAGAACTGCAAGATATAGAGTCAGAATTGTGTGATATAAAGTCGCAATTGCGTGTTATAAAGTCAGAATTGTGAAATATAAAGTCAGAATTGTGTGAAATAAAGTCGGAATTGCTTCTTATAAAGTCAGAACTGCAAGATATAGAGTCAGAATTGTGTGATATAAAGTCGCAATTGCGTGTTATAAAGTCAGAATTGTGAAATATAAAGTCAGAATTGTGTGAAATAAAGTCGGAATTGCTTCTTATAAAGTCAGAACTGCAAGATATAGAGTCAGAATTGTGTGATATAAAGTCGCAATTGCGTGTTATAAATTCAGAATTGTGTGAAATAAAGTCGGAATTGCTTCATAGGCCCGGTTTCACAGACAGGGCTTAGACTAAGCCAGGATTAGACCATAGATCAATTAGGACATTTAAGTAATTTTTATAAACATGCTTAGAAAAAAACATTACCGATGTGCATCTTAAAACTAAAAAGGCACTGATATATTTTTAAGATCAGTCAGTGCAAGTTTATTTCAGTGGAAACAGCTCAGACTTACATTTTAGTCTAGGACTAGTCTTAAGCCCTGTCTG
This sequence comes from Squalius cephalus, assembly GCF_949319135.1. NCBI lineage: Eukaryota > Metazoa > Chordata > Actinopteri > Cypriniformes > Leuciscidae > Squalius > Squalius cephalus. Next base: position 11,030,984 of record NC_137134.1, read on the forward strand.
TGAAACCAGGGGATAAAGTCTAAGTGAATTAATATTTAACCTTTAGGCTACATTATTTGTTAACCCATGGTATTAATACAAACTACACAATAGTACGAGCTGAACTGTTGCTTCATTTATCCAATTTAGAAAAAGTGCTCATTTGGAATTCCACCATGGAAAAAGTGGGCCGGTCTTGGGCCTGAAACTCCCGGGCTGAAAAGTGGCCCCACTCCGGCCCTGCAATAAGCTGATAAACAATTAATGACAGCACAGAGTATACTATCCACTAGGCTATTGGGTTTAGTAACTAATTGCAATGTGATAAATATTATAACCTCATTGTGTAAGAAACATAGGGGGAACAGAATCCGACGGCAAATAGTTCAGCTGTCAAAATCTGTTCCCCCACCCCAATAATGAGAGATGTTGATGTATCGGCTTAAAATATGCTTATTCTATTCTGTTTGTGGATGGAGCTTAAACAGCATCAATTTGATAAATATTACAACCTCAGTGTGTAAGAAACATAGGGGGAACAGAATCCGACGGCAAATAGTTCAGCTGTCGAAATCCGTTCCCCCACCCCAATGATGAGAGATGTTGATGTATCGGCTTAAAAAATGCTGATTTTATTTTTGTGTGTGGATTTTAGCTTAAACAGCATCAATTTGATAAATATTACAAAGTCAGTGTGTCAGAAATATGGGGAGAACAGAATCCGACGGCAAAAAAAAAACAGCTGTCGGAATCCGTTCCCCCACTCCCATTATGGGAGGTGCTGATGTAATGGCTTAAAAAATGCTTTTTTTATTTTTGAGTGTGGATGGAGCTTAACTTGCATCAGTTTAAAGAATATTTTTTTTGCCTTTTATTATGATAGAACAGTATAGTATCAAAAAAGTTTGACGAACTGGGACTTGAACTGAAAAACAATGAATATCAGTGCAGAGTGTACTGACCACTAGGCTATTGGTTTTAGTAACTAGCTGCAATGTGATGAATATTATAACCTCAGTGTGTAAGAAACATAGGGGGAACAGAATCCGACGGAAAATATTTCAGCTGTCGAAATCCATTCCCCCACCCCAATGATGAGAGATGTTGATGTATCGGCTTAAAAATGCTGATTTTATTTTTGTGTGTGGATTTTAGCTTAAACAGCATCAATTTGATAAATATTACAAAGTCAGTGTGTCAGAAATATGGGGGGAACAGAATCCGACGGCAAAAAAAACCGCTGTCGGAATCCATTCCCCACTCCCATTATGGGAGGTGTTGATGTAATGGCTTAAAAAATGCTGATTTTATTTTTGAGTGTGGATGGAGCTTAACTTGCATCAGTTTAAAGAATTTTTTTTTTTTGCCTTTTATTATGATAGGACAGTATAGTATCAAAAAAGTTTGACGAACCGGGACTTGAACTGAAAAACAATGAATGTCATTACAGAGTGTACTGACCACTAGGCTATTGGGTTTAGAAACTAACAGCAATGTGATAAATTTTATAACCTCATTGTATAAGAAACATAGGGGGAACAGATTCCGACAGCAAATAGTTCAGCTGTCGAAATCCGTTCCCCCACCCCAATGATGAGAGATGTTGATGTATCGGCTTAAAATATGCTTATTCTGTTCTGTGTGTGGATGGAGCTTAAACAGCATCAATTTGATAAATATTACAAAGTCAGTGTGTCAGAAATATGGGGAGAACAGAATCCGACGGCAAAAAAAACAGCTGTCGGAATCCGTTCCCCCACTCCCATTATGGGAGGTGTTGATGTAATGGCTTAAAAAATGCTGATTTTATTTTTGAGTGTGGATGGAGCTTAACTTGCATCAGTTTAAAGAATATATTTTTTTGCCTTTTATTATGATAGGACAGTATAGTATCAAGAAAGTTTGACGAACCGGGACTTGAACATGAAAAACAATGAATGTCAGTGCAGAGTGTACTGACCACTAGGCTATTGGGTTTAGCAACTAACAGCAATGTGATAAATTTTATAACCTCATTGTGTAAGAAACATAGGGGGAACAGAATCCGACAGCAAATAGTTCAGCTGTCGAAATCCGTTCCCCCACCCCAATGATGAGAGATGTTGATGTATCGGCTTAAAATATGCTGATTTTATTGTTGTGTGTGGATTTTAGCTTAAACAGCATCAATTTGATAAATATTACAAAGTCAGTGTGTCAGAAATATGGGGGGAACAGAATCCGACGGCAAAAAAACAGCTGTCGGAATCCGTTCCCCACTCCCATTATGAGAGGTGTTGATGTAATGGCTTGAAAAATGGTGATTTTATTTTTGAGTGTGGATGGAGCTTAACTTGCATCAGTTTAAAGAATTTTTTTTTTTTTTGCCTTTTATTATGATAGGAAAGTATAGTATCAAAAAAGTTTGACGAACCGGGACTTGAACTCGGGTCGCAATAAGCTGATAAACAATTAATGACAGCACAGAGTATACTATCCACTAGGCTATTGGGTTTAGTAACTAATTGCAAAGTGATAAATATTATAACCTCATTGTGTAAGAAACATAGGGGGAACAGAATCCGACGGCAAATAGTTCAGCTGTCAAAATCCGTTCCCCCACCCCAATGATGAGAGATGTTGATGTATCGGCTTAAAATATGCTTATTCTATTCTGTTTGTGGATGGAGCTTAAACAGCATCAATTTGATAAATATTACAACCTCAGTGTGTAAGAAACATAGGGGGAACAGAATCCGACGGCAAATAGTTCAGCTGTCGAAATCCGTTCCCCCACCACAATGATGAGAGATGTTGATGTATCGGCTTAAAAAATGCTGATTTTATTGTTGTGTGTGGATTTTAGCTTAAACAGCATCAATTTGATAAATATTACAAAGTCAGTGTGTCAGAAATATGGGGGGAACAGAATCCAACGGCAAAAAAACAGCTGTCGGAATCCGTTCCCCCACTCCCATTATGGGAGGTGTTGATGTAATGGCTTAAAAAATGCTGATTTTATTTTTGAGTGTGGATGGAGCTTAACTTGCATCAGTTTAAAGAATATATTTTTTTGCCTTTTATTATGATAGGACAGTATAGTATCAAGAAAGTTTGACGAAACGGGACTTGAACTCGGGTCGCAATAAGCTGAAAAACAATTAATAACAGTGCAGAGTGTAGTGACCACTAGGCTATTGGGTTTAGTAACCAGCCCCATTGTGATAAATATTATTACCTTATTGTATAAGAAACAAAGGGGGAACAGATTCCGACAGCAAATAGTTCAGCTGTCGAAATCCGTTCCCCCACCCCAATGATGAGAGATGTTGATGTATCGGCTTAAAATATGCTTATTCTATTCTGTTTGTGGATGGAGCTTAAACAGCATCAATTTGATAAATTTTACAACCTCAGTGTGTAAGAAACATAGGGGGAACAGAATCCGACGGCAAATAGTTCAGCTGTCGAAATCCGTTCCCCCACCCCAATGATGAGAGATGTTGATGTATCGGCTTAAAAAATGCTGATTTTATTTTTGTGTGTGGATTTTAGCTTAAACAGCATCAATTTGATAAATATTACAAAGTCAGTGTGTCAGAAATATGGGGGGAACAGAATCCGACGGCAAAAAAACAGCTGTCGGAATCCGTTCCCCCACTCCCATTATGGGAGGTGTTGATGTAATGGCTTAAAAAATGCTGATTTTATTTTTGAGTGTGGATGGAGCTTAACTTGCATCAGTTTAAAGAATATATTTTTTTGCCTTTTATTATGATAGGACAGTATAGTATCAAGAAAGTTTGACGAACCGGGACTTGAACTCGGGTCGCAATGAGCTGAAAAACAATTAATGATAGTGCAGAGCGTACTGACCACTAGGCTATTGGGTTTAGTAAATAGTTACAATGTGATAAATATTATAACCTCATTGTGTAAGAAACGTAGGGGGAACAGAATCCGACGTCAAATAGTTCAGCTGTCGAAATCCGTTCCCCCACCCCAATGATGAGAGATGTTGATGTATCGGCTTAAAATATGCTGATTTTATTGTTGTGTGTGGATTTTAGCTTAAACAGCATCAATTTGATAAATATTACAAAGTCAGTGTGTCAGAAATATGGGGGGAACAGAATCCGACGGCAAAAAAACAGCTGTCGGAATCCGTTCCCCCACTCCCATTATGAGAGGTGTTGATGTAATGGCTTAAAAAATGCTGATTTTATTTTTGAGTGTGGATGGAGCTTAACTTGCATCAGTTTAAAGAATATATTTTTTTGCCTCTTATTGTGATAGGACAGTATAGTATCAAGAAAGTTTGACGAACCGGGACTTGAACTGAAAAACAATGAATGTCAGTGCAGAGTGTACTGACCACTAGGCTATTGGGTTTAGTAATTCACCTTCAATGTGATAAATATTATAACCTCATTGTGTAAGAAACATAGGGGGAACAGAATCCGACGGCAAATAGTTCAGCTGTCGAAATCCGTTCCCCCACCCCAATGATGAGAGATGTTGATATATTGGGTTAAAATATGCTTATTCTGTTCTGTGTGTGGATGGAGCTTAAACAGCATAAATTTGATAAATATTACAAAGTCAGTGTGTCAGAAATATGGGGGGAACAGAATCCGACGGCAAAAAAAACCGCTGTCGGAATCCGTTCCCCCACTCCCATTATGGGAGGTGTTGTTGTAATGGCTTAAAAAATGCTGATTTTATTTTTGAGTGTGGATGGAGCTTAACTTGCATCAGTTTAAAGAATATATTTTTTTGCCTTTTATTATGATAGGACAGTATAGTATCAAGAAAGTTTGACGAAAAGGGACTTGAACTCGGGTCGCAATAAGCTGAAAAACACTTAATAACAGTGCAGAGTGTACTGACCACTAGGCTATTGGGTTTAGTAACTAGCCCCATTGTGATAAATATTATAACCTCATTGTATAAGAAACAAAGGGGGAACAGATTCCGACAGCAAATAGTTCAGCTGTCGAAATCCGTTCCCCCACCCCAATGATGAGAGATGTTGATGTATCGGCTTAAAATATGCTTATTCTATTCTGTTTGTGGATGGAGCTTAAACAGCATCAATTTGATAAATATTACAACCTCAGTGTGTAAGAAACATAGGGGGAACAGAATCCGACGGCAAATAGTTCAGCTGTCGAAATCCGTTTCCCCACCCCAATGATGAGAGATGTTGACGTATCGGCTTAAAAAATGCTGATTTTATTTTTGTGTGTGGATTTTAGCTTAAACAGCATCAATTTGATAAATATTACAAAGTCAGTGTGTCAGAAATATGGGGGGAACAGAATCCGACGGCAAAAAAAACAGCTGTCGGAATCCGTTCCCCCACTCCCATTATGAGAGGTGTTGATGTAATGGCTTAAAAAATGCTGATTTTATTTTTGAGTGTGGATGGAGCTTAACTTGCATCAGTTTAAAGAATATATTTTTTTGCCTTTTATTGTGATAGGACAGTATAGTATCAAGAAAGTTTGACAAACCGGGACTTGAACTGAAAAACAATGAATGTCAGTGCAGAGTGTACTGACCACTAGGCTATTGGGTTTAGTTACTAGCTGCAATGTGATAAATATTATAACCTCACTTTGTCAGAAATATGGGGGGAACAGAATCCGACGGCAAAAAAAACAGCTGTCGGAATCCGTTCCCCCACTCCCATTATGGGAGGTGTTGATGTAATGGCTTAAAAAATGCTGATTTTATTTTTGAGTGTGGATGGAGCTTAACTTGCATCAGTTTAAAGAATTTATTTTTTTGCCTCTTATTGTGATAGGACAGTATAGTATCAAGAAAGTTTGACGAACCGGGACTTGAACTGAAAAACAATGAATATCAGTGCAGAGTGCACTGACCACTAGGCTATTGGGTTTAGTAACTAACAGCAATGTGATAAATTGTGTAACCTCATTGTGTAAGAAACATGGGGGAACAGATTCCGACAGTAAATATTTCAGCTGTCGAAATCCGTTCCCCCACCCCAATGATGAGAGATGTTGATGTATCGGCTTAAAATATGCTGATTTTATTGTTGTGTGTGGATTTTAGCTTAAACAGCATCAATTTGATAAATATTACAAAGTCAGTGTGTCAGAAATATGGGGGGAACAGAATCCGACGGCAAAAAAAACAGCTGTCGGAATCCGTTCCCCCACTCCCATTATGGGAGGTGTTGATGTAATGGCTTAAAAAATGCTGATTTTATTTTTGAGTGTGGATGGAGCTTAACTTGCATCAGTTTAAAGAATATATTTTTTTGCCTTTTATTATGATAGGACAGTATAGTATCAAGAAAGTTTGACGAAACGGGACTTGAACTCGGGTCGCAATAAGCTGAAAAACACTTAATAACAATGCAGAGTGTACTGACCACTAGGCTATTGGGTTTAGTAACTAGCCCCATTGTGATAAATATTATAACCTCATTGTATAAGAAACAAAGGGGGAACATAATCCGACGGCAAATAGTTCAGCTGTCGAAATCCGTTCCCCCACCCCAATGATGAGAGATGTTGATGTATCGGCTTAAAATATGCTTATTCTATTCTGTTTGTGGATGGAGCTTAAACAGCATCAATTTGATAAATATTACAACCTCAGTGTGTAAGAAACATAGGGGGAACAGAATCCGACGGCAAACAGTTCAGCTGTCGAAATCCGTTCCCCCACCCCAATGATGAGAGATGTTGATGTATCGGCTTAAAAAATGCTGATTTTATTGTTGTGTGTGGATTTTAGCTTAAACAGCATCAATTTGATAAATATTACAAAGTCAGTGTGTCAGAAATATGGGGGGAACAGAATCCGACGGCAAAAAAACAGCTGTCGGAATCCGTTCCCCCACTCCCATTATGAGAGGTGTTGATGTAATGGCTTAAAAAATGCTGATTTTATTTTTGAGTGTGGATGGAGCTTAACTTGCATCAGTTTAAAGAATATATTTTTTTGCCTCTTATTGTGATAGGACAGTATAGTATCAAGAAAGTGTGACGAACCGGGACTTGAACTGAAAAACAATGAATGTCAGTGCAGAGTGTACTGACCACTAGGCTATTGGGTTTAGTTACTAGCTGCAATGTGATAAATATTATAACCTCACTGTGTCAGAAATATGGGGGGAACAGAATCCGACGGCAAAAAAACAGCTGTCGGAATCCGTTCCCCCACTCCCATTATGGGAGGTGTTGATGTAATGGCTTAAAAAATGCTGATTTTATTTTTGAGTGTGGATGGAGCTTAACTTGCTTCAGTTTAAAGAATATATTTTTTTGCCTCTTATTGTGATAGGACAGTATAGTATCAAGAAAGTTTGACGAACCGGGACTTGAACTGAAAAACAATGAATGTCAGTGCAGAGTGTACTGACCACTAGGCTATTGGGTTTAGTATTTCACCTTCAATGTGATAAATATTATAACCTCATTGTGTAAGAAACATAGGGGGAACAGAATCCGACGGCAAATAGTTCAGCTGTCGAAATCCGTTCCCCCACCCCAATGATGAGAGATGTTGATGTATCGGCTTAAAATATGCTTATTCTGTTCCGTGTGTGGATGGAGCTTAAACAGCATTAATTTGATAAATATTACAAAGTCAGTGTGTCAGATATATGGGGGGAACAGAATCCGACGGCAAAAAAACAGCTGTCGGAATCCGTTCCCCCACTCCCTTTATGAGAGGTGTTGATGTAATGGCTTAAAAAAATGCTGATTTTATTTTTAAGTGTGGATGGAGCTTAACTTGCATCAGTTTAAAGAATATATTTTTTTGCCTTTTATTATGATAGGACAGTATAATATCAAGAAAGTTTGACGAACCGGGACTTGAACTGAAAAACAATGACTGTCAGTGCAGAGTGTACTGACCACTAGGCTATTGGGTTTAGTAACTAACAGCAATGTGATAAATTTTGTAACCTCATTGTGTAAGAAACATGGGGGAACAGATTCCGACAACAAATATTTCAGCTGTCGAAATCCGTTCCCCCACCCCAATGATGAGAGATGTTGATGTATCGGCTTAAAAATGCTGATTTTATTTTTGTGTGTGGATTTTAGCTTAAACAGCATCAATTTGATAAATATTACAAAGTCAGTGTGTCAGAAATATGGGGGGAACAGAATCCGACGGCAAAAAAACAGCTGTCGGAATCCGTTCCCCCATTCCCATTATGGGAGGGGTTGATGTAATGGCTTAAAAAATGCTGATTTTATTTTTGAGTGTGGATGGAGCTTAACTTGCATCAGTTTAAAGAATATATTTTTTTGCCTTTTATTATGATAGGACAGTATAGTATCAAGAAAGTTTGACGAAAAGGGACTTGAACTCGGGTCGCAATAAGCTGAAAAACACTTAATAACAGTGCAGAGTGTACTGACCACTAGGCTATTGGGTTTAGTAACTAGCCCCATTGTGATAAATATTATAACCTCATTGTATAAGAAACAAAGGGGGAACAGAATCCGACGGCAACTAGTTTCTCTTACCACAGAACAGCAATGGCAGAATGCAGTGGCGGATAACAAGATCTCTCTGTTCACAGAACAATAATTGTGAGTACAGAATCCAGCAGTTAATAACTGAGTCTTCTCTTACCACAGGACAGCAATGGCAGAATGCAGCGGCGGATAAAAGGAACTCTCTGTTCACAGAACAGTAATGGTGAGTACAGAATCTAGCAGTTAATAACTGAGTCTTCTCTTACCACAGAACAGCAATGGCAGAATGCAGTGGCGGATAACAGGATCTCTCTGTTCACAGAACAGCAATGGTAAATACAGAATCCAACAGTTAATAACTGAGTCTTCTCTTACCACAGAACAGCAATGGGAGAATGCAGTGGCGGATAACAGGATCTCTCTGTTCACAGAACAGCAATGGTGAGTACAGAATCCAGCAGTTAATAACTGAGTCTTCTCTTACCACAGAACAGCAATGGCAGAATACAGCGGCGGATAACAGGAACTCTCTGTTCACAGAACAATAATGGTGAGTACAGAATCCAGCAGTTAATAACTGAGTCTTCTTCTTACCGCAGGACAGCAATGGCAGAATGCAGCGGCGGAAAACAGGATCTCTCTGTTCACAGAACAGTAATGGTGAGTACAGAATCCAGCAGTTAATAACTGAGTCTTCTCTTACCGCAGGACAGTAATGGCAGAATGCAGCGGATAACGGGATCTCTCTGTTCACAGAACAGCAATGGTGAGCACAGAATCCAGCAGTTAATAACTGAGTCTTCTCTTACCACAGGGCAGTAATGGCAGAATGCAGTGGCGGATAACGGGATCTCTGTTCATAGAACAACAATGGTGAGTACAGAATCCAGCAGTTAATAACTGAGTCTTCTTCTTACCACAAGACAGCAATGGCAGAATGCAGATCTTCACAACGACATACAAAGCAGAACTTCTCCTTTCTTTACCACAGCGGCATGAACTGGGACACCTGTACAGAGCTTTACCCACAGCAGTTCAAATTAATTCCCGACGCCCCACCGGGCTAGACGATCCCCGACAAAGCTTTCAGAGTGCTGGTAACATTTAATTTCCCCATACTCGTGCATGCATCAAACCACTTTAAATCTTCACACGTGCTCACTTCAATCGTCAGACACTGCAATGACACACCACTTCACAGTGAAAAGTATACCTTCACTCCAGCTCGTCGGGGCCGGCAAATCCACCGTTATGATCTTCAAAGGGGGACATCAGGTTTGACGAACGATCCGAAATTCAAAGCCCACTCGTTTCTCTCACAATAACAACCGCCTTTGCTTCTGCTGCTGACCCTCAGCTTTTGCCTCTCCTGCTCTCGTGACTCACGCTTTAATCGCGACCGCTCTGCCTCTCCCCTTCGTGCCTCTTCAAAACGCCGCTTTTAAATCCCCCGTTGGAGACACGCGCTCCAATGACCACTTGATTAACCGCTGCAGCTGCCGCTTGTCAGTACGGGCGGCCATGACAGGCCCCCGGAACCGGCCTGGTGTCACACCGGAAGTCTCCCCCCCAGGGGAACTCGTTCCATTCCCCAAAGTTCCCATTCGTCACCCGGTGACATATCTGTAGTGTATAATTTGATGGTCAAGATGGGCTTAGTCTGCTGTCGCCAGGTTGTCACGAAGGACACCTCTTTGACTAGTTGGGGTATGCTTTTCAAGGGCAGACTGGCATGTGGTGTTTGGAGGGATGAGCTTCTCTCGTGGCTCCAAAAATTGCCTGGAGTTGCGAGCCGTCTCTCTGGCCCTGGATCACTTCCTTCTGGCCCTGATGGGCTGTCATGTCATTGTCAGGATGAGCAACATGGCAGTGGTGTCCCACGTAAATCGCCAGGGAGGTTTGCGGTCGTGCACCCTGGACAAGCATGTGCGCTGCCTCCTCCTTTGGGCTCAAGACAGGTTTCTTTCGCCCGAGAGCAGTTCACGTTCCAGGGGACTTGAACGCCGCAGCGGACTCCCTGTCGAGACAAAAGCTCAGGTCGACGCAGTGCCGCCTGTGTTTCTCCCTGTCTCATCCGACACCTCTGGGGATAGATGCCTTCGCTCATCCGTGGCCGGATTTGAGACTCTATGCAGTCCCTCCAGTCAAGCTAATACCTTCAGTCCTTTGCAGAGTGAGGGAGTGTGGAATCCGCCTCCTTCTGGTAGCCCAATTCTGGCCATCCCTGGTTCCGTGGTTCTCGGAAACTGAGCTCCCTCCCTTGGAAGATTCTGATGAGGAGAGATCTGTTGTCTCCGAGATATGGGTCAGGGACAATCGCTAGCGACAGTGGCGTCTAGTCTTCCCGCTAATGTTCGGGAGACCATTGACAACGCGTGTGAGCCTTCTACTACCTACATGGCTGTATTTTTCTAAGTGGAAGCATCATTCTGCTCTCAAGTGGTCGCGCTTCTGTCTTTCTGTCTTTCGTCTTGGCGCGATTCTATACGGGTTCAGACATCCTAGTTCCTTCATCTACAATATCCTGCACCTGTAGACAGAGACTTCCATTTTCATTAAAGGGGTCATATAATGGTACATGCACTTTTACAAGTTGATTGTACTGAAATGTGTGTTGGCAGTGCCTGTACACAACCATCATAAAATGATAAAAATCCATCCAGTGTTTTTTTTTTAAATCTTCTTATATGTCATCCCCTCTCTCAAATCAAGACGTTCGACCGTGTGACGTCACACGGTCGGACACCCCTCCCACGATTGTTGATTGACAGCAGCGTTTCAACACAGACCAGCGGTCACAGAGCTATTTATACTGCCCTTGCTCGTGAGCGAGCTGTTAATCATAGTCCGTGTGTCATTGTTGATACGCTGGACGGAGCACTGTCTATGAGCAGAATGGCGTCTAAGCGATTGTGGTGTTCTGTTCTTGGGTGTAATAACGAACACAGCAGTCATTTTGATGTTCTTAAATCCGAACCACTGAAGACGCAGTGGCTGAGTTTTGTTTTCGAAGGGAATATTCCCCACGATCAACGTCAATGCTCTCATGTTTGCGCGAATCATTTCACCAGACTGCTTTATAAACGAGAACATTGAAAAAGGTATTAGCTCCTGTCTGAGTATGTGTTGTTTATGTGCCTAATAACTGTCATAGTCTCACAGACTGGTTATTTTTTAAACAGATCAGTAACATTTTAGTGCTTCAGCCCTGACAGTTGACAGCCCTACCTAACACTGCATAGATAACTTTATGCATCACTGACAAGCCTACATATACCGAAAAAAAGTTTTTCATGACCATTATCTGTAACATCAATCTGTCAATGAACCAACCATTCAGAAACGTCCTGTTTTCCGACTCCGGTTCAAATTATACGGTTGCACAGTGTCCTCAGAGACTCCCGCTGCCATTTTTCAAAATATACCCTTCAACTGTCGTCAAGGCAACACTCCATGTGTGTTGTTGTGGCAAAACGCCCCACAGAACAGAGGGGCGGGGTGAGCAAAGCTCATTATCATTTAAAGAACATGCACTTAAACGGCTTGCTGAAAACAGAGCTGTTTTTGACCAGGTAAAATGAGTGTTTTCTTAAATACTAATGAGAATTTTTAATTAAAGTATATTACAAACTTTTAATTTAGACCCTAAATAATCATATTAGCTTGTACAAAAATGGCATTATATGACCCCTTTAATCTCAAGTCATCGAGATCTCTCATTGCTCTATTCAATTCTCATTCTGCTCTGTGCTGCAAAATAAACAACCTGTCTGTAACGGTCACCAGCTGGAGTGCCCTTGAGAGCCACCAGAGGGAACTCCACACCAGATTACTATCACTCCTTCACAAACTACATTTCCCATAATTCACTGCCTGGACTCATCATCACTGATTGCATTCACCTGTGTCTCATCACCCTGTTAGTCACAGCCTATTTATACCATGTTCACTCATTCACTCACTGCAAAGTTTTGTTCTAGTGTCACACTGCAATTCCGAGCATTCTCCCTAGTTTCATGTCTCTTGTTTTTTTTTTTTTTTGTATTTCTTGCCCTGTTCCCTGGATTACTCTTTTGCCTCTGACCCCTGCCTGTTTTGTTTGTTTATTTGTTTGTTTGGACTGCCTACCTGTGTTTTGACCCATTGCCTGTACTTTGGATTACACCTTTGGATTACCCCTAAATAAAGCTGCATTTGGATCACACGTCCGTGTCTTGGAGCAGTTTCGTGACACTGTCACTATATCTGTGTTTGTAACATTATAGTGTTGTGGGTATAAAAGATTCAAAAGCCTTTTTTTCCATCGGTTTTTGTTTACTTTTAGCTCATGGCTGTTCATGACATTAAACTGCATACATTATTTATCGTGGATCATTGTCAATTATACTATTGTCTACTATATACTATAGTACAACTATTGTCAGTATATTGTCTGGCACATTTCTGTGTGGATTGTTTTGTGAATGTCACAGTGTACAGCAGACTTTGCAAACAGGCTGTTATTTAAATATGAGGAGTGCAACACTGAGAGAAAGCCTACATGGGATCCAACAGAAAACCAGCCCGTAAGTAAGCAATGTTACTAATTTTTGCAGAAAAAGAGGGGTCATAGAAAAGAGTGGAAAATGGTCACAAAAACTTTTATTGAATTAATTTGATAACTCTGAGTAAAACTTGACATAGTGTCAATGTATTATATGTTTTTTTTAAAGGAAATGTAATGTAAAAAGTAAAGTCCCTATCCTAAATTATTTTAATTTATTTATTGTTTTAATAAAATAAGCCTACATTTGTCCTATAATATCATTGTTTTACAGCAGTATAAATTAGGTATGAATACTCTCTTTTAGCACCAAAAGTACATTTGGAATGAATTGGAAATAACATTAGAAGTAATGTGTTAATGAGAGTGTATGTGATTATTTTCAATTCTAAAATTGATATGGCATAATAAAATGAAAGTGTGTGTGTCGGGGTTCAGTCACATTTTTAACAAACATTTTAGCTTTTCAATAGTAAACTTACAAATTAACACTCTTATTCAAATTGTTTTACTGATTAGAAAAGCAGCAAGTGAAAGCTGTGTTGCCACGTAAAAAGTAATACCTAGATCTAACTTATAAAAAGTGAGGCAAGTGGCTGCATTGGATGTTTTATGTTGATTCAACTTGCAGCCTTTTTTAAGTATATTGAACACTTTACCATTACTTTATACAAACGCAACAAAATCAAGTTGAGTTAACTAATAGTACTAGTATTACTCAGTTAGATAAACCTACTTTTCTTGGTACAGGTAACTTATTTATGGGTTTCTACAAGTAACCTGTACTCATTTTAATTAGGTTTTATGAACTTTATTTTCTTAGTAAAATTAACTTAAAGGGATACTTCACCTCTGGGAAGATAAATGTGTATTTAAAATAGGTCATTTAAGTAGAAGAAATGTGAAGAAATTTTTGAATTTGGAGCTTTGTAGACTGAGAAAAGCCAGAAAATGTATTTTTGGCTTATGTGGATAAAAGACAACAACTCCCAGAATGCACTTGTTTCGCTGCCTTAGGAGGCCACGCCTACCGGTAAGGGAGCGCAGATGAAAACAAAAAGGCTAGCCGACGTGATGAGTTTGCCAGGGATTTAGAGTTCGCCCAAAATGTCCGGGATTCGGCTTTTGCGTTCTATAGTCGCCATCCATTCATTATGTTTACTGTGGCGAGCAGGACGAGGCTGATGGCCGCGGGAGAACGGCACGAGGCCGGTGGCATCATTACTGAGACGCTCACGGAGGAGCAGGAATTTTCTTAGCAATGGTAAAACGCACATCAACCGATCACTTGTTTAGCGTTCATGTAAACACTAAGTTCAGATTCACCAATCGGAATGAATTCAGTTAGATTGAAACAAGAGGTGTGCATGTAAACAATGAATGGCGACCGCAGAACGCAAAAGCCGAATCCCGGACATTTTGAACGATCTCGCCCGCCGGACAAGTCCGGGAAAAGGAGGATGTAATCCCTACTTACTCAGCTTTCTCATACTACTCAGCTTTCTTCACAGAACAAGAGCCTGCTAGCTTAGCTTCCAAAGAAAGACGGCTGACAGTGTACATTCAGTGAGTGAGATCCCACCCTGTATGGGCGGGCTGAAAACATGCGGAACAACACCTTCTACTGGCTGTAGTCTTTAGCCTCTGGCCAGACGCAAAATGACGATTTTTGCGTCATCGGAGGATTTTTTCCAGACAAAAAATACATAAATCTCTCCTCTCAGGGGGATATGAGGGTGGAAAGCATGGCAATTCGAAAATACTACAGGTTTTCTACTAATACAAAGCTTAATGCTAAATCCTGAAGTATCCCTTTAATTATATGTGAATAAACATTTTAATTGAGTCCTGGCTATAACCTCAGAAAATAAATCTAAATGTCTATATTCTGGCACTACAGTGATTAACTTTACATAAACAGACTTTGTTAATAACAATTACAAATTCAATTGAAGAAGAAAAAGATGAGAAGCTAGATTGAAGACAATAATTTATTCAATTTATTCAATGTCAACCAGTGTCACTTTTAACAGTGACTACAAAACAGCAAATAAATGTGCCCACACATGTACACTCTAATATAAAACAAACACTGTAGAAGTGTATCTGTTCTGAACAGTACAGTGAAATATCCAAACTGCCCAATCTGCAATGTTTGGATAAAGGTAAATGTGAGCCATAACATCACATTGTATCACACTGGAACTGCAATGTCAAAAATGACATGATGATGGCTTAGGACGCACAGGGTCCAATCCCACAAAAGGCCTCTGATATATCTCAAGTATTCACCAGTTTTGAGGGATACTTGAGGTCGAGAGCATAGGTAAGTCCAAACAGGAGGCAGCATGCTTTCGAAAGGTTTGGCACACCTCTGACCACGGGCTGTCCTTATATGATATCCCAATCGTGTCGGGGTGATGGCACATGTAAATTTTCAGTGGGCAACTGCCAAGCTCAGCGTGCACCTCTGTTTCAGCCCGACTCTATTGGTGGAGACAAAAAAGAATCAAGAGTTTGGTCAGACAAATAGGAAATGAGATGATTATAGCAGACAGGTAGAAGACATAAGACACAAAGTCAAAATTGTACTTTTGTTGCTAAAGGTGGTGGATACTAGACGGATACTGTGACTAGAACATGTGACCAGAGTGAAGTCTACCATGACAATGCCATAGAGTGTGGGTACTAAACTATCATGATCTACTCTAGCATAAGTGTTGTCTTTTTCTGGTTCAAAGGATGCATTACAATAAAACGAATGCAATTGTCCTTGCCTGTACCTGATTGGTCATCACATTACTGTTAATTAAGCTACAGAGTTTAAATATCTTTCTAGAGCAAACATAATCACCCCATATCATCACAATATTAATACACCCACTAAGCAAAATTATGTCCAAAAGACATCTTTTCAACATCTTTGTCACAAAGACGTACGTTGAAAAGACGTCCACTGAGGAGCCAGAATGAAAGTTTTTACGTCTTTTTTGAGGTTTTACGTTCATGGAACCTCCATACAAGGTTGAAAACTAGTTCTACCAGAAAGACTCGGGAGAATTATTTCAATAAACCGTACATTTATTGACAGTTCAGCAAGCTGATAATATACAAAGTCATTTGGCATAGGCCCCGTCCGTAGTGCATAATCCGAGGGTATCGGATCTGCAATTCCTGCCTGAAGACGAAGGCAGGGGCGCAGCCGACCCCCCCGGGAGGTATGGACACGACCATCCTGGTGGTGGTGGGGAGGATGGGGGTAATCGTCGCTTCAGTATCTGCGAACTCAAACATGAGTAAGTACCGAGCTTTTATACAGTGAGCATAAAAATATGATTGAAATGCTAAAGCTTTCATTTCAGATGTGGACAATGCGGACATATTTTCAACATCATTTAAGGTCTCATTTGGACAATTTATACTTATTATAGACCAAATAAACACTCTCAGGATATATTAAATTAAAACTCACATTTATTTCAATGTAATTTCCATGTGTAATTGCAAAGCAATTCACAGACAGTGAAGTTTCTTTTCATGATTTTTGGACAAACTGCACTGACACCTTTAGACAGCTTAGCATCTGTAATTCTGTAACACATATTTGGATCGTGAGAGAAATCAGATTCGAACCAGGGACCTTAAGCTGCCTGCCCTAAGTAGACAGTAATGATTTCATGATTTTTGGACAAACACACACTGTCTGTAAGTTGCTTTGCAATTAGAAATTATGTTGAAATAAACATGAGTTTTAATTTAATGCAGCCTGAAAGTGTTTATTTGGTCCAGAAACAGTTTAAATTGTCTAAATGAGACATTAAATTACGTAAAATATACCCACATCTGAACTAGTTTTTAACCTTGTATGGATGTTCCATGAACGTCTATATTGGACTTACAGAACACGTAAAAAAAAGACGTCATAACATTCATTCTGGCTCCTCAGTCTCGTCAACATACGACTTTTTTGACAAAGACGTTGAAAAGACGTCTTTTTGACATAACTGTGCTCAATGGGACAGACATAAAAATAGACAAGTAGCTTTAAGCCCAATACATAGGTGGTGGACACTGATGAGGTCTTCCTGTCTCTTCCCCATGTACTCAATCAGGCATCTCAGGACCTCTTCTCTCCTTTTCTCCACAGAGGCAGATGAATCCTGTCAAAAAGTATAATATGAGGTTAAAAATCAGTTGTAAATGTAACTTCTTTAAGTAATAGGTTAGAAATAGTTGAAGGGTTTTTTCAACAAAAAATCTGTCATTAATTGACTATGCAGCATTAAAATAACGTGGATCAAATCTCTAAAATCAGACATCAGACTACTAAGCATACATCTCTACAGTCTAATCTGTGCATCTGCTTTAGTAATGCAAACGTATACTAACATAATCTCTGAGTCCTGTCAAAGACACACAACACACAAAACAAAGAGTTGTCCATAAAACACCACATCTTACTTTCCCTTATTTGCCCGCACAACTATTGGCTGAAGGCTCGATATTGCGACCGTTTTGATCGCATATGATCCCGCAATTTAATCTGTGCAATCTAAAAATATAACTGAGGGCATTTGTGCATCTAATTATTACATATGTAAGTTAACTTGTATGTGTTTTTAAACACTGCAGATGATAACGCGAGCACCCCACAGCTGCATCCCCCACCGGCCACCATGTTGTTAAAATGAAATTAAAGTGATGTAGTCATGCCTACTTTGTGTTTTAAGGATACTTTGGCTTTAATTTTACCAATATCACTTTTAGCGTTAACTTAAACTAATATTTGACATTAAACGGTAAGCTAAAAGTCCTAAGTTAGATAAAACACATTATTAGTAGGCTACTATGCTAGTTTAAGTTTACGATAACTAACGATTAAAAGTGATATTATTGGCAAAATTAAAGCCCAAGCCTTAAAACTAATTTCATATTAACAGCACGGTCTCAACCGCTGTTGTCTGCCGATCGACCACACTGTGCAGCCATATTATCTTACCATGTGTGCAGGATTACAGCTAGCTATACAGTAACTTACAATTTGCAAACCTAACCTCAGCTCCCTAGTGGAGTAAGCGATTTCGCGTGACTTTAAATCCAGTCATTCGGCTAAATTTTTTCTCAAATTACAGTGTTAATCAGACCCTGAAATTCAGAAATTCAGCGACCAAACAGTTGAAGTGCCGAGGAAGATACTGCATCTGCCTGGGAAAGTCCCCGCCAGTGAAAAAGGGATAATGCCAACTTATAAAATTTTAAATATTTACGTTTGATGAACACACCTGTCACATCGACAGCTGCTCAAATAAATTAGCATTGCCAACTCACTTTTATTATTGTACACAACAACCACATACAAATAACTACCCAAATAAATTGCATGGGGTTTATTTAAAATATATTGTTATATAAAAACTGATATATTTTAAGTAAAGAGGAAGTATTTTGATACTTTTTTGTAAAAAAACAATTAAATAAACTAGATTACAAATATTTAAAATATATAAAACCTACTTTGTGGATGTAGCACTCAGTGATTTCCAGCCCAAAAGCTCTGCAAGAAAAAAATGCCCAAAATTTTACTGCCAAAATAATGTGATATAATTTTATTGCCATGTCATTCAAGGTTGAGAAGCACCATGTGTATCTCCTTAAAACAAAATAACGATGATAAAATAAAATAAATCAATTTCCCAGGAAAAAGGATAAAAACAGGACAATAATTAAGAAGAATTAGCAGAGTTGCTCATTATCTCACTCTTTACTATGCAACTTTGTATATTTATGCCACTTTGGCATTAGCGATCACTTGAATATAGCCTACAGCTACAAGTTATCGTGCTAAATCCATAGACAGTAGACAGACAATTAGAAGCACTCACTTCCTGATGGCTGAGCGTACTGCGCAGACTCAAACTGAGCTTGACGACGTAGATGTGACGTGAGCAACCCGTCTGTCTTCTAGTAGCTGTGCCGAGAGAAATCTGAATCATTCCCTTCCGAAACTTGCAGAGACGGAGAGTGTGAGTAGGAGCTGTCCATGATCTTGGAGCAGGAGCAACTTTTGCTAAGTATTCTGATTAATTATTTTGTCATTTTGCCTCCACGTCCCCCCGATTGCCCACGAGCTTCTCCTCCTGTCCATACGGTAATCTCTCTACTGTGCGACAGAGAGTCGCGTGGTTATGACGCAATCGTTAGCCTATTTTTACAAAAATTGCTTCTACGGGGCAAATGTGTTCTATGTGACTTTGATAATCTGATTTATTAATGATCATTTTGTTTCGGCTAGTAGAAGTTCTGAATGGCCGGTAACTAGTGATGTGTCATTTGAACCGAGGTGTCGGAGCTTGTGTCGAGAAAAAAATGGCGTTCCAGATGAAGCCGCGATTCGAGGCTTGTGTTGTTAACGGCCCTGTCCCAAATGGCACACTCCGGACTTGTGGACTTCCTCAGAGTCCACACTTTGGTGACGTCATGTAGTGCAGACCTATAGGGCCCTTGGCGCGAGTCCACGAGGGCGCATTGAGAGGTATGTTTGGGACAGACTCGATCGTCCCGCCGGAAATAACGGTCTGGTTGTTGTTGGACAGGAGAAATCACGTTTTTGCGCTCCGACGTCTTATCTCCATGTCAACTACACAGCCTAATTTTACAGTTCTATATTTTTTTTATTGTGCATGCCACCTGGGCATTAGACAATAGATACATCATGCTTATTTAAAAGATGTATACAGTTGAAGCTAGCTACATAATAATACATAATGTTCCATTTGAACTAAGATTATAATTTTAACACATAATGAAAATGTGCATGAGTTTCAGATGAATTTACAGGTTTCAATATTAATACTATGTTTACATATGACTCAGTAAAGCCCCGACATTCGGTTCTATTTATTTAATGAATTATAATGTGATCGTATTATTCAACACACTATTATTATGTTTGAGACATCAACCACTGGTCGATGACCATAATGTTTGTATAAACTGTAGGTAACAACTAGTAAAATATACATCTAGGTAATAAAAACCGTAATATTTTCTTCTCAGCCATGTCAACAATTATCCGTGAGCGAAATCTCCTCCCATCTGTTGTCTGATTGGCCTTTCGCAAGGATTCCTGGGTAGTTAAAGTGCGTGAAGCCTGCTTCTATGCGGGCTTCGCGGAAGAGCGCTTCAAGGGTACAAAGGGGGCGCTGCTGAGCACACTTCAGAGCGTTAAAATGCTGAATGGGACGGTCTACGGACTCGTAGACTCGGCGAGCACGCGCAATTCAAGTCCACGAGACCGAAAGTCCACATGAAGTGCGCGATTTGGGACAGGGCCAACGTGAAAATCACGTGACTAATGACAAACGAGGCCTCGGTTTGTGTGGATACGTCATCGGTTCGGTCTGACTGTCGCTTTTGGAAAAAGGCGGTTCGAAACTCGCGCCACCTTGTGGGTGTTTTCAGGAGTAGTAGAAGCAGTAGTAGTGTCAGAGAGTCAGAGAGTTAGATAACTATCATTGTCGTTATTGTGTCATATATGTGTTAGGGCTGTATATTATTACATTATCAGGTTAGAATAGTTATAGTATATTGTTATCATTAATTATAGTAGCTATATTATAGTCTTGTTATATTAATTAGATAAGATTATTTGGATTGCTTTGGATTTTTGGATCTGGACTGCTTTTTGATTTGGATTGTCCTTTTGGATTTGTTTGCTTTTTGTGACCTCTTCCTTTTTCCTGGTAATGGAGTCAGCAAGAAAGAGGGAATCCTCCCCTGTCTGGGCTCAACAGAAGCATCAGTGTCCTCATTTATACCAGCTGGCACTGGCATTTTTATGTTCCCCTGCATCCTCTGTTCCTTGTGAAAGGATCTTTTCCAAGGCTGGAGAGATTTTGTCCGAGAAGAGGAATCGTCTAAACCCCACACTGGTTCAGAATGAATTAATTTGTCTGCTATTTCTTTACACAGTAGCTAGGTGTCACTATTGAGCAATGCTGAATGAAGCTTCGAGTAATGAACCTTTGGCTGAAGCAATGGGCTGCGAGGTCTCAGTGGTTCAGGAAGCCTCATTTTGCCATCACTACCAGTAACTTAAAAATTTAGTAGCCAAATTGGCTGGTGAGTGAAAAAGTTGATTTCAACTATCATTCTGTTGGTTTTATTGTGTGGACCATGTATTATGTATTGAAATTAGACTTTGGGTAAACAGAAGTACAATTTTTTTCTATGATAAATGAATATGCATAACAAGCAGATTATTTAAACTGAGCTGACCAATAAACTTTGAGGAAGTAGAAGGAGATGTGGAGCATTGCTTGTGTTTTTATTCCTCCCATGTGGGAACGCAGGAAAAGGCTCTGAAACAGCACGAGCGGAACAACAGAGGAAAGGTTGTGGGAAAAGATGAACTAATTCATTAATTTTTCTTACAACTCGTGAGCATCTAGATTGAGATGTAGTTAATGACAAATTAACTTAATGTGCCTTTCTTTCTGATTGTGGTGTGAAATGTGACCCAGGCATGACTTTACAGAATTTAATCTTTATATGTCACTTATATAACCACTGGACTGATATGGCATGTAAACAGACCTTTACCATTGTGTGGGAGGGACCTTTTGTACTGGAATGGAGCATTTGTGATTGTCAAGGAAGTGATTCTTGTGGGAGTATGAGTTACAGTGGTTTTTGCACATGATCTATCATTTAACAACAGATTCCAGTCACTGTTCGGTAAGTAATTATCTTAATTGTTTTTGAATGAGTTCATTGCATTTATGGTTATATCATTTATTTATCACATATCTCCTTTCCTCTCTTTTGAGTGTCACATTAATCATGTTGCTTTTAACATTGATGTTGTATATTATGTGGCCAGAATCATGTGTTTTTAATGGTATAGGATATAAGTAATTTTGTGGTGTTGTGGACATTATATGGTGGTAAGGCTGCATTTGATGTTGGGCATTTGTGACAAGTATGTGGCTGTGATCGCATTGTGTTGGCGCCCCTTCTGAGTTGCATGTTAGTTTTATGAGTGAATGTATTTGTAATACAAATGTGTTACATTCCTACCCCAGTCTATGGTTATAGGGAAAGAAATAACAAATAAGACATGAAGCAACAAGAAGACATGGAATTAAAATAGATAAACCACAGCAGATAAAAGCTTAACAAAAACTTTATTTGGAAAATAATTAAGTGTGTGTGTGTTTGAATCATACTAAAGGAAGAACAAAACTAAATATCATACCAAAATAAAATGAAAATAATGACAACTCATACCTCCCTCCCTGACTAACGAAAAGCATGTTTTCCTCAAGATGTGCCTATAGCCCAGCTGTACCCTACAAGTTCAAACAAGCTAGTCATGCTATTCCTCCAGCAGACTCTCCAAGCATTTTTCCCTTTATACTGGTATATACAAAAAAAAACTATCTTTTTAACATTCCATTCTTGACTAGGGCTAAAATTACTGTTTTTCTACTGCTGTAGTACACATACACTAGTATGTAGCGAGCATAGACTTATTCCTTAAATGGTAATGTACCACTTATTTTCTCTAAATTTCTTCAGTTGTGAAAAACAAAGAGAGGCTACATTTGTCCCCAATCATGTTTTCAACTCAACATTCAAATTTAAGGTTACATATTTGATCTAAATTAGCAATTTTGAGTATTATCATGTACATTTACTAATTCTCTTTGGCAAAAAAAATACAGTTTATTGTCATAACAATTTTATAATGGTAAAACCATTAAATTAGTTTATCAAACGCCAGTCCACCCTGTCGATGCTCTGAGCTGTCGACACAATCTCATCACAGTTGTTGTTGGTGCGTCCTACGATGTAGCCGGCCACAGGTGTCGCACATAAACTGGCTAGATGTTGTTATTTTTAAGGTATTGTGCTTTCAGTGTCTTCATTTCTCTACTGCAATGATTCTCTGGCTGGACTCAAAGGAGTGTGTTCTTAATGATGTTCCTATCTGCGACCGTCATTTGGGTTCACGTTGCATAGTTTCAGATTTCAATAGGCCGTCCTTGTAACGTTTGAGTAGCCCTCCTTGAGAGCGCATACCGCTTTAGAGCTGGCCAAAGAAAACCTCCTTTGACAGGCGTGAATCTGCCACACGTACAACATGTCCAGTCCAGCGAAACTGAGCAAGGTTTAATAACCCTGGGTAAAAGTTGATGCTAACACTTGCTTGTAAATTACATGTGTGAAACATTCCTTTACCAGGGGATAAAGCAGTGTTTAGAACAACAATAACCCGGGGTTAAATGCAGTGTGAAAAGCCCTAAAAAAAACAACAAAAAAAAGTCATATATATATATAGGCCTACGCTATTTTGTCTATAATTTCAGGAACTGCCAGTTTTTCCCAGAAAGGGAACTGTATTTAACTGGACACGACAGAAAACCCACAGTTTTTGTGTACATGCTGGTATGATTGTGTGCATTGTGTGCATCAAGGCAACAGTGTGTGAGTATGTGTGTTGCTCAGATTAAAGATTGTTGCCCAAAGATTGTGGGTTCGATTCTCAATACTGGCAGGAAATGACTGAGTTGCCCTTGAGCAAGGCACATAACCCGCAATCGCTCCTGTGTGTTCACTACTCACTGCTCCTAATGTGTGTGCACTAACTTGGATGGGTTAAATGCAGAGGACAAATTCCAAGTATAGGTTACCATGCTTGGCCTTCACGTGACTTCATGTAATAATTATTAAACATTAATATTCATAAAACTTTAACTCTGTATTTTAATTTTGAACTGCTTGCACACATTTCACAATCTGGCACAGTTATGAGGTTCTTGCTGAAATCTATCAAGACCTGATGTCCATTGCAATGGATTTATGATGATTTATGGGGATTAAAAATAAGAGTGGGTGGATTTTTTACCATGGATTTTTTTACTGCTGACACACATTTATGTTCAAACACCATGCAAAAGTGAATTTTGCATATAATAGGTTCCCTTTAAAATAGAACATTTGCAATGTAAAATATTAAAATAATTGAAAAAAAATTGAAAAACAAGCTCTGAAAAAAATATTATTTCATATTGTTGTTGAACCACAGAAGCACTGTGCAAAAAGGACAAATATCTCCTGACAGAGATGGAATGTAAACGGTATGTCTTTATGTTTGTGAGAGAGGGACTCCATGTCCAGTGTACATGAAGTGGTTGTTTTGAGAATAGCCAATTTGACTTTGTCTTCTCCTGAAAAGCTGTGGAATGATTCAATCTCGTTTTGTTTTAGTATGTAGTTTTTGTGATGTGATCTGGTATTAAGGGTTGAACAGATACGAGTGGCAGTCTGGTAGGTGATTTTCTTTTGTATAGATGGTGTGCAAATGAGCTGCTATATTACACCATTTGTATAGATGGTGTGTTCACAGTGTGTGAGAGTGTGTGTGTGTGTGTGTGTGTGTGTGTGTGTGTGTGTGTGTGTGTGTGTGTGAGAGAGAGTATTGGACACCATATTTGGCTACATGTCAAGTCTCTTATGGAAGAAAGTTTGATGTTAATATTTTGGAGTTTACTCGGATGTTCTTACTGTGCATTCTCCTGAATTACTTGAGCATGTGTGTTACTGTGCATTTTAAAAACATTAACCCATTTAATCCCACCGGTCACAATAGTGACCGTAAAAAAATGTTTCATTTCTAAGGCTATAAAAATGTTACTGAATGATCTATCAATGCATTTCCAGCAGATATTGAAATAATAAAGGGTCTCAATGAAATATGTGCAGTGTCGCATGTTTACTGTAAATTGTCACATGACCAGAGCTGTTTACTTCCTGTTTGCGCCAAGAGAAGAGGATGGCAGCAAGAAAGCTCCCAAAGAAAAGGTTATTAAAGTATGTTAACATAAAGATAGGACATAGATTTTTGGTACACATCATGTTTAAGGTGTCTAGTATTGATATATGCATTTGCAATTACTCAACTTTGTTTAATGTGGTCATAGAACTCACAAACATGTCAACGGCAACAATAGTGACCGGTGGGATAACCCATTGTATCTACATGCTAATACACATAGGCTAACTGTTCTACCTTACTTTCTGCTGCTACCTAACTTTCTACCTAATTTTACACACAGACACTATCCCGTGGCCTCGAGACACTATCCCGTGGCCTCGAGACACTATCCCGTGGCCTCGAGACACTATCCCGCTATCCCGTGGCCTCGAGACACTATCCCGTGGCCTCGAGACACTATCCCGTGGCCCGAGACACTATCCCGTGGCCTCGAGACACTATCCCGTGGCCTCGAGACACTATCCCGTGGCCTCGAGACACTATCCCGTGGCCTCCAGACACTATCCCGTGGCCTCCAGACACTGTCCCGTGGCCTCCAGACACTGTCCCGTGGCCTCCAGACACTATCCCGTGGCCTCCAGACACTATCCCGTGGCCTGCAAACACTATCCCGTGGCCTGCAGACACTATCCCGTGGCCTGCAGACACTATCCCGTGGCCTCCAGACACTATCCCGTGGCCTCCAGACACTATCCCGTGGCCTGCAGACGCCTGCAGACACTATCCCGTGGCCTCCAGACACTATCCCGAGGCCTCCAGACACTATCCCGTGGCCTGCAGACACTATCCCGTGGCCTGCAGACACTATCCCGTGGCCTGCAGACACTATCCCGTGGCCTCCAGACACTATCCCGTGGCCTCCAGACACTATCCCGTGGCCTCCAGACACTATCCCGTGGCCTGCAGACGCCTGCAGACACTATCCCGGGGCCTCCAGACACTATCCCGTGGCCTCCAGACACTATCCCGTGGCCTCCAGACACTATCCCGAGGCCTCCAGACACTATCCCGAGGCCTCCAGACACTATCCCGTGGCCTCCAGACACTATCCCGTGGCCTCCAGACACTGTCCCGTGGCCTCCAGACACTATCCCGTGGCCTCCAGACACTATCCCGTGGCCTCCGGACACTATCCCGAGGCCTCCGGACACTATCCCGAGGCCTCCAGACACTATCCCGTGGCCTCCAGACACTATCCCGTGGCCTCCAGACACTATCCCGTGGCCTCGATACACTATCCCGTGGCCTCGATACACTATCCCGTGGCTTCCAGACACTATCCCGTGGCCTCCAGACACTATCCCGTGGCCTCGAGACACTATCCCGTGGCCTCGAGACACTATCCCGTGGCCTCGAGACACATCCCGTGGCCTCCAGACACTATCCCGTGGCCTCGAGATACTATCCCTTGGCCTCGAGATAGTATCCCGTGGCCTCCAGACACTATCCCGTGGCCTCGATACACTATCCCGTGGCCTCGATACACTATCCCGTGGCCTGCAGACACTATCCCGTGGCCTCCAGACACTATCCCGTGGCCTCCAGACACTATCCCGTGGCCTCCAGACACTATCCCGTGGCCTGCAGACGCCTGCAGACACTATCCCGGGGCCTCCAGACACTATCCCGTGGCCTCCAGACACTATCCCGTGGCCTCCAGACACTATCCCGAGGCCTCCAGACACTATCCCGTGGCCTCCAGACACTATCCCGTGGCCTCCAGACACTGTCCCGTGGCCTCCAGACACTATCCCGTGGCCTCCAGACACTATCCCGTGGCCTCCAGACACTATCCGATCGCCTCCAGACACTATCCCGAGGCCTCCAGACACTATCCCGAGGCCTCCAGACACTATCCCGAGGCCTCCAGACACTATCCCGTGGCCTCCAGACACTATCCCGTGGCCTCCAGACACTATCCCGTGGCCTCGATACACTATCCTGTGGCCTCGATACACTATCCCGTGGCTTCCAGACACTATCCCGTGGCCTCCAGACACTATCCCGTGGCCTCCAGACACTATCCCGTGGCCTCGAGACACTATCCCGTGGCCTCCAGACACATCCCGTGGCCTCCAGACACTATCCCGTGGCCTCGAGATACTATCCCTTGGCCTCGAGATAGTATCCCGTGGCCTCCAGACACTATCCCGTGGCCTCGATACACTATCCTGTGGCCTCGATACACTATCCCGTGGCCTCCAGATAGTATCCCGTGGCCTCCAGATAGTACCCGTGGCCTCAAGATACCATCTCGTGACCTCAAGATACAATCCCGTGGCCTCGAGATACTATCCCGTGGCCTCGAGATAGTATCCCGTGGCCTCCAGATAGTATCCCGTGGCCTCCAGATAGTATCCCGTGGCCTCCAGATAGTATCCTGTGGCCTCAAGATACTATCCTGTGGCCTCAAGATACTATCCCGTGGCCTCCAGATAGTATCCCGTGGCCTCCAGATAGTACCCGTGGCCTCAAGATACCATCTCGTGACCTCAAGATACAATCCCGTGGCCTCGAGATACTATCCCGTGGCCTCGAGATAGTATCCCGTGGCCTCCAGATAGTATCCCGTGGCCTCCAGATAGTATCCCGTGGCCTCAAGATACCATCTCGTGACCTCAAGATACTATCCTGTGGCCTCAAGATACTATCCCGTGGCCTCAAGGATTTTCTAAGGATTTTATACACTCTTATGCACGCGCGCGCACACACAAACACACACACAAACAAACAAACAAACAAACACACACACACACACACACACACACACACACACACACACACACACACACAAACACACTGCACAGGTCAAATAGACCTATATTCACTCTGTCCAATGGTTGATACAACACAGTATCCCACCGGTCACAATTGTGACCGATCATAAAACACACTTTTTCACACACTTTTCCATGAAAATTTAAAACAATTATGATTGATTGTTTCAAAGGGATACTAATGACACATGATTTGGATATTTTTGTGTCTGAGAAAAATTTGGGATTAAATGGGTTAATATAAATCAATCGTGTGATATAGCCAAAGAAATAAGGAGAAAACATTTTGTTTAACTGTACAGGAATGAATCAGTTATTACCCAGAGCTTTTGTGGTGTTTGTGTTCGGTGAATATAATGTGTCTTTAATGTTGTGTACAGTATATTTAGAGTGCCTCTTCAGATTACTTTTTATTCATTTTTACAATTTTTTTTCAGTTGGTGTGTGTGTGGTTTTTCTATGGTTCACCATAATTTATATCAGTACATCTGGTGGGTTGTGACCAAAACTTTGTTTGCTTGCTAATACTATACAATATTTGTCCCTGTGTGCCATGTGTTTAAGTCGCACTTCTGCTGTTTTTTTAAGCAGTTTAAATTTTTATATTTTCCTATGCAGTCTGTGTTTAGACTTCTCTGCGTAAAATAGATTGATTTAAGTTATAGGATCTGTCTCTATTCAAACTATTCTCACTTTTAACAAAACTAAAAAGTCCAGGTGGAGATGGGTGCTGCATTCTAGTTAACTGAACTTTACAAGTTTGAGATTGTTGTAGGCATGCTACTCTTCAACCCCTGAAACAGTCAGAGTTAAACAGAGTTAAACATTTCAACACTCATGTTCCTATATATGAGCAATTAGCCTATACTCTTTACCATCAACCACTGGTGAAAACAGATTTAAAAAACACTCACAAAAATATATGTTTCGTGTTTTATATCCTATTTGATACATAATTTATGGTTCAAATATTGAAATGTCTCAGTGATGACAAAACAATGACTTCTCAAACTAAATCTTTTATTCTGAATGATGACAAGATTACAACAGACAACTCACCACTCTACGTTCACACTGCAGGCTGAAACGACCCAATTCCAATTTTTTTGCCCCTATGCGACCTGTATCTGATCTTTTCATGACAGTCTGAACGACACAGATCCGATCTTTTCAAATGCGACCCAGGCCACTTGGGTATGTGGTCCAAATCAGATACATATCCGATCTTTTGAAATGCGACTTCAGTCTGAACGGCCAGGTCGCATGTATCCGACCCGCACGTCATTGATACACGACAAACGTCATAATTCGCATATTCGTCGAGCTGAGGTAAATCTGCCGAACGGGTCGACCTCGACGAACCCGTTAATTAAAAAAATAAATAAAAGCCCACGGCCACCATCATGATATATCCAATGTGAATAAGAGTAGACTAACGTTATGTTAACTTATTTGTGCTGATATTAGATAGGTCAGCGGCTGCTGTCTGGCTCTTGTGTAACGGCGCGCTCGTGTGTTGTGTGTGTGTGAGTGAATCACAGTTAGTTGAAGTTTAGCTACGTTGAGTACTCTTCTGCACATGCGGGTCACTTCTGGGTCATTTCACGTTCACACAGGAGATCACAAAAGGTCACGTTTAATTGGAAATGTGAACGGCCTTGCAAAAAAATTGATTTTTAAAAAAAAAACGGAATTGAGCATTAAGCCCTGCAGTGTGAACGCAGCCTAACACATTTTTAAAAAGATAAATGAACCCTTTACGTTCTATAGCATGAACGGCAAAGTAAGAATTATAGTAAGACTGTCAAAACACTGCCGAGTCGATCACATGAAGCACTACTGACTGTCGCCATCCTCCTCCTATCCAAATCCGGTACACAACATCAGAAATCTTGAGCAATACCATGCATGGGCCACACTAGTGACTAAAAAGCTTTGGAGAGAGACCCTTCCTCTTGGGGACCTAAGCCCAAACTTGTTTCCCAGGCACAAAGTCATTGTCATCATTATGGACATTATATGCAGGCTGCCATGGTCTCCTGTTGATCAGTGATTACTTGAATGACTACTTGTCTCATAACCACCACAAGTAATCCATACTTGGATACTCCTGATATCTCTTGTTCAAGAGGAGCCCTAACACTGACTCCATCGGCGTTCAAAGTTCCCAGCCAAATATGAGAACAGCCAGTGTGCAGCATTTGGACCCCAGAACACTGTCCAATAGGACCACAGGATAAGAGGTAGGTGACAGTCTTAGTTATGCTGGTGTTCACTAGTCAGGATATCCAGCTGGTTGGACATAGTGCGGATAAAACCGCTCCACTAGGCCATCGCTTTGTGGATGGGAGGGGAGGAGTGCAGGCCTGTTGGAAGCCAACAGACTTCCCCAAAATTCCCAGTTCCCACTGAGCCGTGGACCAACTGTAGATCGTGGATCCAGCATCTAAAGGTGTGAGACAACAAAAGCTACGTGCTGTTATCTCCGTCCACTCTGGTCCCTAATCAAACACACCTGCCTTTAATTTTCAAGTGATCCTGAAGACCTTAATTGGTTGCCTCAGGTGTGTTTGATTATGGTTGGAGATGAACTGTGCAGGACAGTTGATCGGCAGGAGCAGGATTGGGCACCCCTGGTTTAGACTGCCTGGTTTTTTTTTTTTTGGATTACATATTTGGATTACCCTTTCATAAACAACTGCATTTGGATCCTCAACCTTTGCGTCTCTGAGCAGTTTTATGATACAGCCATTATCTCACAAAACATTCAAAATAATTTGCAATATCTTAAATTATTCAAATAGAACTTTCATATTTACATATACATTAACAGACATTAGGCTACTGTGTAGACTAGAGTGCTGTGTAGAGACACAGGAGGTAAGAGTCCAAGGAAGGTGATCTTAAATCCATTGATGCAAATAATCACAGGAAAACACAATAGCACACCAACAGTGACAAAGGAGAATGACTATGGAGATGGTGACAGAGTGGAGATCGTGTAACGCTGGAGAAGGTATAGGAATCTTTCATAGAGACGTTGTCAACAGGTAAGAATTGTCAGTCTAGTATCCGCTTGTGAGAACAGACGATGTGTGTGACTGAGGGGTGTGCCTAAGTAGTCCATGGTTGATAAACAACAGGTACAGGTGATTTTTAATTGCTTTCCCTATTTTTTTCCAAAAATACTAATGGGACAAGGTTGAGGATAGTGTGCCGGGGTTGAATACTGTAATCGGTGTGAAGGGAGGCATTGCCTTCAATTTTATATATTTTGTAAATATTTTTTCTTTCTCATATTGTGCCCTCCTTTTAGGATCAACATATTCTGCTGCTGATGTGGCTGCCATTTCTGAGATTAGATGCTTGTCAGTGTTTAAGTGGACACATTACAAAAAATATTCTTTTGACAACAAAATTATGAGTTGTCATGAATTTGGTAAGTATATCTTTACTGAAACATGACTTTTTTTTTATTATTATTATTATTAAAATTATCCATAAATTAAGTGGAAAAACTCAACCCTGTCACAAGTTTTCAACCCTGAAACAAGAAGAAATATACAGATATGTGACAGGGTTGAGTGTGACGGGGATGAGGTTTTCTGCACACAATGGCCACTGCTCCTCTTGTAGTGTAGGAGAGTAGACCATATATGGCAGCAATGAAATAAGTACATCAGAGGTGGGTAGAGTATCCAAAAACTGTACTCAAGTAAAAGTACAAGTACTTATAGAAATATTTACTCAAAGTAAAAGTAAAAGTAATAATCTTAATAGTTACTTAAGTAAGAGTAAAAAAGTATCCAATGAAAAAACTTCTCAAGTAGCGATTAACTAGTTACTTCGGATCATATAGGCCTAAGACTTCATGATGCAAAAGCCTCTGAGTGCCATCTGAAATTTTCTTCTAAAACAATCATTTTTATCAAGCTTGTATATTTAAGTTCAGTAATTTCACTTTAATGACAATTAATAGGTAGGCTACTTTTCATTGCCATTTAAGTGTGAACATAAACATACAAGCTTGATAAAAATGCTCTTTTAGAAGAAAATTGGAAGCTTTTGCCTCTGAAGTCGTCATATATATAAAATTATATTATTTAGATTTTGTTTATTTAAAGGGGGGGTGAAATGCTCATTTTCACTCAATCTCCTGTTAATCTTGAGTACCTATAGAGTAGTATTGCATCCTTCATATCTCCAAAAAGTCTTTAGTTTTATTATATTTATAAAAGAAAGATAGGCTGTACCGAGTCTTTCCGGAAAAAAACGAGCGGCTGAAGGCGGGCCGTGTGGGTGGAGCTAAATCTGTGCTAACGCGCTGAGCTAACAACACACAGAGACATTTGAAGCAGTTTTACTCACCACCCGGTTCCAACGCACGACCGCGAACCTTTATCATTGTGACTGCTCGATCCTTAACCCTCTGGGCGCCACGGTCGAGTTTACTCGACAAGATGCGGCACTGAATAAAACGGCCGATTTTGTCAAATAGGGTGTCAAATTTCATTCAACCTCCTCTCCACTAGTTGGCAGACATGTCATACTTCATCCCCGACTCAAAAAAAAGTCATGCTTCTATACAAAATCTTCGAGCTAGAGCGCATTGAATCAGTGCGAACAAAAGCGGAGCTAGTGTGCGAGTGAGCCATTTTATCAGAGCAATATTGTCAACATCAGCGAGTATTTGCATTAGATTATTATTATTATTATTATCTAATGGCATCAATAAAGCTTACCCGCAATGAAGTGTTGTGTCTTCTATTCGCGGACCCTGATTCTGAAGGGGAATAACGTTATCTGCCTTCAGAAAATGACGGTGATTCTGAAAGTGAAAGTATAGCCCTACACCAAGCACAAACGGTGAATCCTTTGCCCAATATAATGTTAGATGGTCCTTTGCCCAATGTCAGTGGTGGGAACAATGTTTCCCGGGGTTGGAGTGTTCATCGCGAAGTTAGCAGGCGTGTTAGTGTTGTGGGGAACGAGGCGGCCGCGGGAGATTTTTACCGCGCTAGCCGTGACCGCGTGCCTCTCCGCAATCGCGGCGACAGTACTGTATTGTGGTGGAGACTTTGTCTAATGCCACTGGGTATGTTAGACGAGGTCGAAGTATTCATAGGGCAGTTAGGGGGCAACGTGGAGGCAGGGTGGGGAGTCGCAATGACAATGACAGTAGTCCGAGCTGTGCACATTCGGCGCGCGCGCGAGGCAGATCTGGCCGCGCCCGCGCGCGCTGCTGCTCGTAGCAGGAGAAGAGGCGATGTGACACGGGGCAGAGGGGCTATTATGCATAGTCTATCACAAGACCACACCATGAAACACTACAAGAAATGTCACCTGGATGAATAGGGAGTCATTATCTCTACAGCAAAAGCCCTGCAACAATTGTTTTTGTCTGCCATTTATTACACTGTTGATTTACTATCTATTTCCCTGACCATTTAGTAGTGTACAATATGTGTTCTTTTTTGTGTGTTCATGTCCTTGTGATGTGTGTGTCTTTGTCAGCTAAAAAAAAAAAAAACAACCAAATAAACATCAACAAAAACCATAAAAATTCTATAATCCAAGATGGCCACCACCATATGACGTCATAATATGCAAATTAGATGGGAAAATGTAATCCCTACATAAACTTTGGGTCATCCTTAATATTTCTCTAATTTACAGAAAGTCTCTATCTTTTATCACTTTTAAGATATAGCCTTTTGAAATTAAGATGTCAAAATCGAACGTTTTAGGAAAAAACCTCTGGCGCCTAAAGGGTTAAGCATTAGACGATCTGCAAATCCGTCGATCTGGGCTTTGTTTATAAAACAATCATCGTCGAAATGCAGGGAACAAACAGTCTAGCACAACCTCCGTTGATGCTCTGGAAAAACAAACTCCATCCACGGGTCCCTTAACGCTGGGTTCTTTGGGAATCTGTGCAGGGTTGTCTTGCCCTGGCAACCAAAAACCCACTTCTTTGGTGACATTGACTTCCCTAAAGCCGAGCATAGCGCTTTGATGGGCGTACTGCTTTCGCTCTCTTGCTCTGGTCTACGGTTGCGCACGCGCCCGCGTCCTTCCGGAGAAGTGCCCTTAGGACCCGTATAAGGAAATTCCGCTACATCTGATGTCACACATGCCCATACTCGGAAAAAACTTTCCGAAACTTGTGACAAACCGGAAGGAGCATTTTTGGAACAGAAATACTCCTTCAAACGTACAATTTAATTTTTGAAACTTTGTCCATGTTTAGCATGGGAATCCAACTCTTTAACAGTGTAAAAAACTCAGTATGCATGAAATAGCATTTCACCCCCCCTTTAAATGACTATTATTATCAGCTATCTTTGCAACAAAAACAGAAGAGAGACGTAAGTAGAGGTCGACCGATATGGGTTTTTTCAGGCCGTGCACTCATTATCTACCTCAATATCACGTGTACTTAAGTTCAGGTCTGTTTGTGTTCATTGTCGGGTATTGTCTATGTTACATTTGTGTGAGTAGCTCTCTTTCTGGTTTGGATTTATGCCTGTGATATAATTAAAGAGACTTTCCGCTTCATCATCGTGTCTATATCACAGGCATAAATCCAAACCAGAAAGAGAGCTACTCACACACATGTAATATAGACAATACCCGACAATGAACACAAACAGAACTGAACTTAAGTACAAGTGATATTGAAGTAGATAATGAGTGCACAGCTGAACATAATGAGTGACCAAGACAACAAACGACTAACTCAGGCAGAAAGTGGTGAAACACAAAAAGTCCAAACTAACAGAACCGTGACAGAACTCCCCCATCCATGGGATGGCCTTGAGCAGGGGCAGGTAGATGATACTAGGGCTGGGCGATAAAACGATAACGATAATTATCGCGATATAATTTTTCTCGATAAAACGATATCAAGAGTTCGATAAATGTTCGATAATGTTTATGCGCCAAAAGCGGAACGAAACTCATTTGAATCGCGCGCCACATGGACCATTTATCCGCTCGGCTCAAAGTCCAAACAGCAGCACAGCATTTGTCAACAGCGTATGTGGATTTGGGTCTTCTGACGGCCAATCTTCCACTACCTCACTGACTGCCCTTAAGTCATGCACTAACCTCCATTTGGACTTTTTGGCCTTTTCACCTGGTAGAATGGGAGTGTTACAATACAAAAGTTTCAACCAGCACTTCAGCCTTCACCAATCCTTTAATTGTTTTTCTTGTTCCTTCCACTGCTTCACGTCTTAATGTGTATTGTTGTTTTCTTGGCAGCTGAACTCTAATTCTAACAGGACTTCACCAGGCCCACATCTGTGTCATGTTTAGATTACAACCGGATGGGTACCTTTTGTTCCATCTCCAATATCAGCTCCTCCATTTTTAACTTCAATTCATTTTTCTTTTATAACTCTACTATTAATTTAGGGAAATTTTAAGATATGTCATATCTGGTGTTTGAAAAATGAAAGGGTTTTCAGTGGCTTCCCATTGTTTCTCTGTGGCTTTCAGCATCATTGAGCCTAAGTCTTTTGCTTGACACCCTTCATTCAGGTATAGAGTAACATTTAGGGTAACATCATCTACCCTAAACCATGTTTTAGTAAAATCACATTCTTCAATGTGCAATGCTGCCCCTGCTGGTCCTACGATTACACTGTATATAATTTGAGTTCAAATATATATCCTGTCCCTTGTTTTTTTCTAACCAGTCTTTTTCCAGTCTTGGGTTTCTAAGGGGGTCATAACTCATGGTACAATGAAACTCAGTTTCTGGTGGGCTTGGTTTCCTAAGCTGTTCCTTTATATACTTTCCCCATTTCTCAAGTGTTTCTCCTACTCCCTTGTCTAGGTTCACTAACCAAAATATGTTTGCTTGTGGTTCCTGCAGGTTACTATTACTTATTACTGTCATTTGTTTTATGCCTGTATTATCTATGCATATTCCTTCAGGAGAGCACCATATCTGTCATTTTAGTTTGCATATAGCATCCCTACCCAAGAGATTAACTGGTGTTTGTTCTAACACTAGTACAGGAATTTTTTTTTTTATGCTGACAGCGGCCGTTATTGGGATTAGCTGTGTCAGTCCCAAGAATCCTACTGTCTTGACGTATTTTCCAGATCTAGGGATCCCTAGTAGCCTTGTTCTGGGCCACGCCATGGGTTGACAGGCCCTGACACTTGATGCTACTGGTTCTGATGACTCTGTTGCCATGGCTGGTACATCTGACCCTGTGGAGGCCCATTTTGGGGCCATAGTGGGACAGAATCTCTTGGTGTGTCCAGGCTGGTTGCATCCCCAACACATGCCTTGCGGGTCAGGGGTCCTCTGTTGATTGTTGTATTGTCTTTTCTTTCCTCTTCCTCTTCCTGGCATTGTTCCATTTCTGTCTTGCTGTTCAGGAAGGTATACTCCGCCTCGTAATGATCTCTCACTGTGGTCCACATGTGATCTTATCATCAGGCTTCAAAAAATATATATATAAAAAAAATCTCTTTATCACTGTCACCTCTCTCCCTCTTCATTTCTTTATCTCAATTAGGGATGTTAACCGATGACCGTTTGACCGATGGTTGACCGTATCAACGTTAACCGATCAAAGTTGTCGGTAGTCGGTTAAAAAAAAAAAAGTGATCTCTAAATTAGGCTATTATAGACAGTGGACTAAACGCTTCTACAGTTAGCCATCTCATTCCAGGATCTTTTTGTGTGAAGTGAACAAATCCCTCACACTCAATTTTTCATAACTCGCCTGTTTGTACTTAATAAACCAATAAAAACATTTGCCGCGAGGTCACAGCGTTTGGGTTCGCGCGCTCACAAGGTTTGCGAAAAGTAAAGGCTACAGGCTAAAACACTCGAGGTTAGAGCCAGGGCAGATGACAGGATGAAGCGTGCAAAGAAAAGTAGTGTGTGGGACCATTTCACCAAAAAGAATGACAGATGTAAGTTGCAACTTGTGTGATACAGTTAAATACAGTAGTAGCACATCATCTATCCGCATAAGATGGGCTTAGATTTGGAAATACATTACATACATTTCAGTGGTAACCGATAAGGTGATGATGATCATCATCTTTCTTTATTATTGTTAGCACTACCTCAAACTAAAGCGGCGTCTCTTCGGAGCTGTCATTTTCTTAAATGAGCCACGGCAATGTTTCAAATGAGCTTCTAACGCTAGACAACGCCTTTATTTTCAACGCGATCCCCTTGTACCCAAACCATTTCGAAACTAAGGAGCCATTTGTCCTCCGATTACATACAAGCTCCTCGGCGCCGCGTTTGCGGGACTCATGTTTCGCGCTGTAGGGGATTTAAAAAAAGTGACGTGAGTGGAAGGCTCCACGTGAGTGGAAGACAGTGTGTTGCGCGGCTCAAAATTGCTGTTATTTCAAATAGCGCAGCATATTTTAAACTAATCGGTTAAAAATATAATTTCTAATCACTTTGTTAATTTTCTCCGAATCAACTGTTCTCCTTCTTATATATAAAAAAATAAAAAACTTCAACAAACAAACAAAAAACACTTTACTAACGCACTTCTTGCGTAAGGACAAACAAACAAAAAACACTTTACATATGCTCTTCTTTTGGAAAGTTCAATGACACACTTCTTGCGTACAACACACTTCTTGCGTAAGAAAAAACACTTTACATATGCACTTCTTGCATAAACTTCGATAACACACTTCTTGCGTGCAACGCACTTCTTGTTAAAGACAAACAAACAAAAAACACTTTACTAATGCACTTCTTGCATAAACTTCAATGACGCACTTTTTGCGTACAACACACTTCTTGTGTAAAGACAAACAAAAAAACACTTTAATTATGCACTTATTGCATAAATTACTACAATGACTCACTTCTTGGTGTCAATAACATTATACTACACATGCGCTGCTTCTTAAGACCTGTAAATTACCTTCTTTTTAACTTTTTAGGTTCTTTTTTGGTGGAGACTTTTATTTAAGGTAGTCACCAACCGGGCGTTAGCTTACCAGGGGTAGCTCGCCACCATTGAAACCCTTCTCCATTCTCCAACACCCCCCGAGGGGGAAGCAGGGATCCGGAGGGCTGAGGTTGAGCAGGAGCGACCGAGGGTGGAGGTGGAGCCCGAGGGAGGGTGGAGCAATCCGCAGCTGAAGGTAACTAGCAAGGCCGAATGTCCGATGGTCACTGCAGACATCGAGGGTGGAAGGAGCGCAGGCGTGGGCGTCAGGGCGTCAGGTCGAGGTGGAGTGGAGCGCACAGAGGCTGGAGGCAGAGCAGGGATCCCCACGCCCAGGATAAGATGACCCCCAGCAGTCCAACGGTGAAACCACACCACTGAGAGGAGGCTGAGAATTTGGGACATGACAGACAGATTCAGATGATAATGGGGCAAACAAGTCAAATTCTCCAAAATAATCAAAGTTTTCCCGTGCTGGAACCCAAAACTCACTCTCAGTGGCGGGTGGGTGGGTGAGGCTCACTTCCATGCCCTTGAATTCCACAAGAACTCCATCGACGATGGATGGTGCAGCCGGCTCGCACTCCAGGTCAGACACAGGCTCCATGGCGATGTTCAGTTCAGTCACTCCTGTGGGTGCAGGCTCAAACGTCGCGGTTAAGTCTCTCATGTCTGCGTTGGGCTCTTGCTGTCGATCCTCACCATCTGGGTGGTCATGGTTGTGCACTGGGTTGCGAGTGGGGCTGGTGTCATCGTCAGTGGGTCAGACCGTGATTGGTGATCCACATGACACCAGCACCCACTCCACAAAATCCTCAAAGCTCCCCCGAGGTCCCTCCCCAGACAACTGCCCCTTAGCGGTGGTGTTTAGGCCTGCATATAGGAATGTGCAGAAGCATAATGAGTGGAAGGTCGTGAAACACAAAAAGTCCAAACTAACAGAACCGTGACATTTATGATAATTATTTAAATGCAATAATGTTTTTTATTCATTATAATGGGCATACCAAAGTATTGTGGAAAGCTTTTAATATTTAATTTTGGTGAAGCACCACTTTAAAAAGTCTGGGGGACTGAAATATTACCGAATCCCAGGAATGACCCATATAGAGAATACTAAGATACTAAGTGAATATATAGAGACTAAACGAGGTAACTTAACCATACACACCTGAACTGAGAAACAGAGGGGAGCAGAACTAGAAGGAATGACAAGGAAACTGAATCAAACAGAAAAACAAATAAATAAATAAACATAAAACAAACAAACTCAGGATATGACAATTACATGAGAACATGATTCATGGTCCTAAATATTTATATATGAAATATTATTATTTTTATACACAACTTCACGTTTTGGCCAATATGACCCTTCAAACAATACAGACACAAACTGCAGGAGATTTTCTAATAAATTGAGTAACATGGTCATCATAAAAAATAAATAAATAAATAAATCCATCCATCCAGAAGCCACAAAGACACTGAGATTATTTTAACACTTCACAAACAGGGCAACATGCCCAAACAGTGAATCTGCAAAACTACCAGACATAGTTTTGATATAGATAATAATAATAGCCTAATAATATGTGACCCTGGGTCACAAAACCAGTCATAAGTCGCACGGGTAATTTGTGGCAATAGCCAACAATACATTGCACGGGTCAAAATTATCGATTTTTCTTTTATGCCAAAAATCATCAGGATATTAAGTAAAAATCATGTTCCATGAAGATATTTTGTAAATGTCCAACTGTAAATATATAAAACATGTATTTTTGTGAGTGAATGCAGCACAATCGCCAACATAAATGAACAACTTTAAAGGAGATTTTCTCTCAGTTTCGATTTTTTTGCACCCTCAGATTCCAGATCTTCAAATAGTCGTATCTCGACCAAATATTGTCATATCCTAACAAAACCATACGTCAATAGACGGCTTATTTATTCAGCTTTCAGATGGTGTATCAATCTCAATTTCAAAAAGTTGACCCATGTGACTGGTTTTGTGGTCCAGGGTCACATATATAGATTTTAACAATAGATTTAGCATAAAAGCATATTAAAGTTCAAGCACTTCAAACTTTTAAAATCAAAATTAATTTGGTT
The DNA here is from genome assembly GCF_949319135.1 of Squalius cephalus. Classification (NCBI taxonomy): domain Eukaryota; kingdom Metazoa; phylum Chordata; class Actinopteri; order Cypriniformes; family Leuciscidae; genus Squalius; species Squalius cephalus. Next base: position 11,070,637 of record NC_137134.1, read on the forward strand.
GTGCAGAAGTAATAACCTAACCATATGATAAAAGGCATACTTTACAACGAATAGAGATTTTAAAAGTGTCGACAAATCACATGGTAAACTAAGGAATAAAGAATACACATCTATTCTGTTAACAGCTCGGAGCACCATTAAAGTTACCAATGAACCCCAAATGTAGATCATCTCTTTCTGAATCTTAAAAATAATATAGCGTGATAATTGGACTAATATAGCCCTGTCCTATCGTTCAATCACTATAATATGCACTGATACAGATAAATAATTGTATGCACGTCCATTAGCTAAACACAAAAATGCACTACATACGCGTATCACACCACCGAGTGTTGATTAACGATAGTCGAAAACTCAAATCTCACAACTAGATCAAGAATGCATTTCCCCCAAAAATTGCAATGGTCAATAAACAGATGTTTTGCTGATTTCTGAGAAAAAACAATACTAAGATAGAGCAGTTTACTTTTGTGATTTAGAAATTATTGGAGTTGTTTATGAATTTATCATTTCTGCATTTATGAAGGCTACTGTTTCCTTTTTGCTTAGTGCGACCAGAAGAGGGAGCCAATGTGTTATATTCAGTAGTAGGAATTTTGAAAACTTGTGCCTGCCTGATTTTTTGGAAAGGTATAATATTATTTCCTGAATTTGGATGCTATTAGCTCACCACAAAGTATCTGACACACTTTACGAAACTACCGTGATATAAAGTGATAGACCGTGATAGAATAAAAAGATTGTTGAAATGTGTTTGCTTAAATATCTAAATCCACACTGCATGATGAGCGTTTTTTTAAATAATTGTCATGTGTCAGCTCCGAAACTTGTCCATGGCTATAGGCTAAATGAATTAAATTAATAATAACAACTTATATTATTGTCAGGAATGGACTATATTGCCTATGTCATTTGGAGCACGGGGTACAGCCCTGTTGTTTACTGTCTGAGTCACGAAAGGGCGGTGCGCGGTGATGGAAAGTCCGGTTCATTTATGCGATCCGGTTCTTTTAAACGGTTCGTTTCTAAGAATCGACTCAGGATTATTCAACAATTATTTTATATTAAATGACGTACGCCATTATCTAATTTTATCATCCATATCAAATACACGCTCAACAACACTGAAATAAAGCGATAGTATACACCGGAAGATATATTTTTCGGTGTGTCGATGAAAAGAACCGACATGGGCTGCGTTCCACTTCACTTTTAGACACGCACTCGCGAACTCCCCTAAGCACTTTCCCTCGGGAGAAGGAAGTTCCATTTCGTGAAGTGGACGAGGGAAGTTTATGGATAGACCCTCCTCGAGGGAGCGAGGCTGCATTTGGGGCTGCGTTCCAGTCCAAAATTGTCATGCCCTTTACTCGCTAACTTCCCTCCGTCTCGTTCACTCGGATGTATGTCATTGCTTACGATGCACGAGTGCCCACTACTGGCGGAAACTGCAATGAGCTGAACTGGAACGCCCTAAGCCCTTGATCACTTGGAATCAGCTATGGAGAAAATGAAACTGGAGAACTGTTCCACTTCCTGTAAAATGTAACAACCGTGATTCTCCAATAAAAAGATTTGTGGGGAATCAGCTATGGAGTTTATTTAATATTTAAAAAAAAAATTCCCTTTAAGAATTTGTTTAATGTAGCATCTAAATGTATATGGTGTGTTTGGGTTGTTTTAAATTAAAAAAATATATTTTTAATATATCATAGAGTTGACGTAGTGACGTCACAATCGTACTGCATTGTGGGACATATAGGTGCCTGAAGTGTACATATGAAGTAGACTCGCTCCCTCTGTCAAAATCGAGGGAACGAGGGTCTGTCCATATAAACTTCCCTCACTTCACGAAGTGGAACGCACTTCAAAATGGCGGCAGGGATTCCCCCGAGGGGAAGTGCTTAGGGAAGTTCGCAACTGGAACGCAACCCAAGTCTACTCTGATCATTATCCAATTTTGTGCAGGTTTGGTAGGGATTTGAGAAGAGAAGTGGAAAAGAATGTCCCTAGATATACCTTTTCTCAGGCCAAATGGGATAAATACCAGGAGAAAGCTCAAAGCTTAGTAGGAAATGTTGATAGTGAGGGTTCTGTAGATAACTGGAATACTTCAATTAGTCTCATGATACATGAGGCTGCTTGCTATACTATGGTCACGTATGCTGGTTCCTTGATGGAATAAAGAATGTACAAATGTCTAAGGGCAGTAGCAAGACGAATTATAAAGGATGCAAAAATAAATAGTTGGAGGAAGTTTTGTGGTACGTTAGGTCCTGAGACATCAGTAAGGCATTTGTGGTCAGCGGTACGTAGAATGTCAGGGGTATATAAAAGAAGATTGATACCAGTGTTACAGAAAGGAGAGGTGGTGGCAGTTTCCAATAAGGAAAAAGCAGACATGTTTGTTGAGAGTTTTCAAGCTGTGCATAGATCAGAGAGAATGGGGGTTGAGAGGTGTAGGAAGAGGGCTGAATTGATGGAAGTTAATCAGTGGAAGCTGGAGAGGAGTTAAGAAAATGAAAATCCTATTAATTTGTTCTTTTCTGTAAAAGAGTTAAAGGATGCAATTACATCTGGGGCAAATACTACCCCAGGGAGAGATAGGCTGTCTTATGAGTTATATAAATATCTGGATGATTTTGTACTTGAAGAAATATTAGCTTTGTTTAATGCTGTGTGGGCAGAGGGTCATTTGAGTGGAAACATGCAGTTGTGGTCCCTGTCTTGAAACCAGGGAAAGAGACATCTGACCCTAATTCATACCGTCCTATAGCACTCACAGCAGTGACCTGTAATATTATGTAGAGGATGGTAACTAACAGATTAGTATATTTTTTAGAAACTATACTCTAAAAACTGCTGGGTTGTGTTAACCCAATTTTGGGTCAAATATGGACTAACCCAACGTTGGGTTAAAAAATGCAATTTAAAAATGGACAAATTGCATTTTGGACAAAATCAAAAATGGACAAAAATGCAATTTAAAAATGGACAAATTGCATTGGTTACATTAAAAATGTAAACCAACGGCTGGGTTTGTCCATTTTTAAATTGAATTTTTAACCCAACGTTGGGTTACTCCATATTTGACCCAACATTGGGTTAACACAACCCAGCATTTTTTAGAGTAAGACAATTTGTTGATGTACAGAATGGTTTTAGAAATGGAAGATCTACAATGGAGTCTAGATCAAGATATTAATGCAGTTTTAGATCAAGATATTAATAGGGCATTTAGTAATAAGGAAATAGTAGTGAGTGTATTTCTGAATATTGAGAAGGCTAATGATTCTTTGTGGAAGTAGGGTTTGATGGTTACAATTTTTGATATGGGAGTTAGGGGACGAATGTTTAATTGGATAAAGGAGTTTTTAATGAAAAGAACAATTCAAGTAAAGGTTGGTAGTGTTACTTCAAAAACTGCGGACATAGAGATTGGAACCCCACAGGGAAGTGTAATAAGTCCAGTTTTATTTAATATAATGATAAATGATATGAGGATAATGAGGATTCGGGTTATCTTTATTTGCAAATGACCGGGCTATTTGGAAAAGAGGGCGTAATGTAGAGTTTGTTTTAAAACAGATACAAAGAGTGCTAGTGTCCTTCAGATCTACCCCAGTCCCTGGTCTGCTCATTGGAATGGGAGAGATGCCATTATGGTTAAGACGCATTAAGTTAGGGATACAGTACTGGGTAAAACTTAGTGGGTGTAATCATACCTTCCCAGCAAGGTGTCTGTTGCAAGAGGTTGCTGGAGATAATAGATACAATCATTTTTTTGTCATAATAAATAAGTGGGCAGGGAAGATGAGCATGGATCAGGGAGGTATCGTAGAACACACAAGTTGGTTACCTATGCCCTATTGGGTGCTGCCTGAAGTGTGTGTTGAGCTTGGTTTTCTTCAGGAAAAAGATAAATGGGAGGTGGCACCAAAAATAGAGGAATATCTTAATTCAGTTAGTGAGAGTATGATCGTTTTTACAGATGGATCTAGAGATCCAGTTAGTGGGAAAGCTGGATTTGGGGTATATGTGGAACAGCTAGGGTTGGAAATTGGTCGACGCATTTCTAATGGAAGTTCTGTTTTCACTGCCGAATTAATGGAAATTTTATGGGCTCTATGGTGGATTGAGGAAGGAAAACCAAGGGAAGTCATTATTTGCTCTGATTCTGCAGCTGCTCTAGAAAATTTAAAAGTAGGAAAATCAAAAGCTCGTCCTGACATTGTAAATGATATCTTGATTCTGTATGTAAGAATTTAGTTCAAAATTTGACCTGTGGTGGGCAGTAATACGCTCAGCAGCGCCTACACTGCCGGAATCCTACAAGAAGAAGAAGTGCATGGCATCAGAGCCCGTCTACGGAGAGCCTTGGCACTTCCTATTAGCCCCATTGTATCGATCTTGGTTGCAGTTCCATTAGAATTCCACTGGAGGTGATCGCGGGCGAGTGCAGACTGAATGGGAGTCTATGGGGCTATACGGCTAAATGTGTCTCTTTCACCTGATTGCCTTTGAGAAATCTCAGATTTTATTGTAGGTTTTGCAAGTTCAACATGGGTTATAGGTCGAAAGTTGAATGAACGAGTACATATTTCTTTTCGATTTCTTACAGGTTGAGTTGTTGTTGCCCATAACACGCTAGCATTCTGCTAATGACGTCAGCATTCTGACGTCATTGACATTTTAAAAGACTTTTTAAACCAAATAAGTGACTCTAAAAAATCTAACACCCAGCAATGTGTAATTTCTTTGCATCTCCTTTCGAATACAACATTCAAATTACTAGACAAAAAATTATATCCTGAGAAAAGTGGATTTTGAGGGTTTTTCGCCATAGACCTCCATTCATTCTGCACTCGCCTGCGAGCGCCCCCGCATGGACAGAGACGTGTTACTGCAGCCAGTCCAGAAACCGGAAGTAAGCAGAGAGTGCCAATTCTCTTCCTATTAGACATTCTCTGATGCAGTGTACAGATGGGAAGTTCGGATCATTTTACTGACTCTCTCGTTCATCATAATGAACGAATCTTTATTTGAGTAATTTCGTTCATTTAAGTGGCTTTAAATGTTATACTTTTAACAGCCAAATTCCCCGAAAACATCCACCTACGCAATCTCAATCATATTTTGAATGAAGAAATCATTATAATGCAGCCAAAGATAATTTACAGGGAACATAAATATTTAATTTACCTTCCGAGTCTTTGGTTCATTTGTCATGTGACGCACGCAATGACCGGATCGTTCGCGAACGACACAGAAGGGCATAGCCTACGAATTTGGAGTGGAGCGTTTGGAAAGAAACATTTGGAAAACAGTAAGAGAAACGTGAAGACGCCTAAATCGCTGATCATTGTTGGCGATCGACCGCTACATGGTAACCATGACACTAAGGTATGTTTGTGCTTTGACGATCCCATGTCACACAACGTGCACAATTTTTAAGTAGGTGTGTTCGAAGTTCGGCCTTAACGATTGGTGAGATTGCCGATGGCAGTCATGATCATGTCACAATTATTTATATAGACTAGCGGTTTTTATAGGCTACTACAGAATTTTTTAAGCAGATTTACTAACAGTAAAAAAAACAGCCGCATCTCGTCTGTAAGGGCAGGAGGGGCAAAGCTCCACCAAAATATTAACCTAAAGCACAGACCGCTATAAACTGAATCAACAATAAAGTGTTCAAAATAGTGGTGTTAGTCAGACACTGAAGCTTCAAATCGCGTATCGAGTAGGCTTACGTTACTCAGCGCAATTCTCATGAAGCTCCGTGCTGGAGCGCACATTTCGTGGAAAAAAAATAAACTTTTCTTTTCAGTCACGTGATTGATTGGTCTTACGACAGGAGAAGGATAGTGACTGCAGCCTGGAGATTCCCAAATGGGTGTGGGAACTCCAAAACGGGGTGGGACTCGGGAGCTCCAAAATACAATCCAACCGTCTCCATTGACTTTGGCCATCCTTAAAAATATTCTTGTTTGCCGTAACCCGACCGACCCTGTCAATTTAGGACCAGTTGTAAACTTGCCAGATTTTTTTTTTTATATTTATTTAATCTATGTTGATTATATGAATATCATCTATGTTGATTATATGCGAGTCAGCATCGGTAACTTCATCTTTGCAGCCGACACTGACACAGAAAACATATTCAGTTTTAGTTTTATTAATAAACAATTGAAATGTCTCCTTGCTATATTTGACATATTCATAATCATTACTTTTGCCGGTTCTTTGTGACAGCTTTTAGGTGCGTGGCGCCACCCCATGACGTGGCGTCACGTTACATGAACACCTCACCACCGGTCAATAGTTAATAGCCTATTGTTCTTTGGTGTTCAGTTTATACAGGTTTTTCAAATGTTATTTAATAAAAAAAATTTTTTTTCTTCTCAAAATCTCTCTCTTTTTTTCTCTCGACACCGCTTTAACTTAACACGAAAGTTCTGGAAAAAGTGTCAGTGACGTCACGATATGCAAATGTGTTTAAATTCGATATCGCATGACCAAAATTGTACTTTTTTTTTATTTTAATTTTTTACATTGAATCTTGAAAAAAAAAAAAATAGACCTACCTACTGACTTTTTTTTTTTTTTTTTTGCTGTTACTGCAAAGCAAAATATTTTTAAGGATGGCCTTTGCATTGTTAGAAGCTGCCTCCTTGTAATTTCTGACTTATAATAAAAACAAAACAATGTCTAAAAGCTGCTAAGTGACATGGTGTACAGCAAACAAGCTTAAAACTCAGAAATAAGTTTAAGCTGTCAACCCCAAAAAACAAGCATTTAAGGAGACAAAATGTGTCATATTACTCTGAGAACTACGCCCACTGGAGGGGAACGTAATCGGCGACAGCCTAGGTCTAAGGGTAGCTTAGCTTACAGAAATATAATATATAAAACTGACTTTTGGATATTTGACTTACCAGTGACAAAATGTTTACTGCACAAGTAGTGTATTTTTAGTGCATACTGAGTGTCAGGATCCCACAATTTACCCGTTCGTTCCAGCCTGTATCCACTTTTGTGTCCTTAATCGCTTGTTTTTAGGGGTCGATATGATACTTTTTATGTATAGTAGACATGATTTTCAGATTATGATGTGTGTCGCTATTTTACAACAAATTCGAACCCCTAAACCTTCCCTACACCTGAACTTAACCTTAACCAGTGAAATAAGATTATGTGATATGAGATCACCGAGCAACCGGACCTTACCTGACAATGGGACCTTTTTAGTTGCATTAAATGCTAAAAACCTAATTGGAATTTAATACACATTTAATAAATGTTTACCTTCATTCATTAAAAAGCAATATATCATCATCGAAAGGCACACATCAGTCATAAATCATTACAATACTAGATTAAACTGGCAGCGATAGAAAGAACATTTCATTTTTTATTTTCATTAAACAACATACAATATAACACTTTTTTTTTTTTTTTTTAATTGATCTTCTCTTTATTCATTAAATCTACATATCGTTCCCAACAAAAGGATTGTCTAGCGTAAAACGTTGAAGATTAGCGGACAGGCATTCAATTCATTAAAGTGGTCTTATTATGCTTTCCCACTTTTTCAACTTTACTTAATGTAAATGTTGCTGTTTGAGCATAAAAAAGATCTCCAAGGTTACAAAGCTCAAAGACCAGACCGAACGAACGGCTCATTTTTTTCCAGGCTTTATGAAGTCATATGTCAAATGTCACTCATTTAAATAATCCCCGCCCACAGAATATGTAAAAAAGGCCTGGTTGAGCTGCTGCTATGTCAAAGAGACGCTGTTTTTTTCCACAACTCATTTGTTTGACCTTCCTAAGGCTGGCGAACTGGTTAAAATTGTGGTTAAAATTTATTTAACCTTAGTATACCTTAACATTATAATCCCAATGTTTATCTGTGTGCTGCACATTTGAGAACAGCTTCCAGAAACAAATAGAGTATCATGCAGGCTAGGCTCAAAAGCTTCTCCATTGACATCCATTCTGTGTTCTGAAGAAAAAGTTCATACTTTTGAGTGTGTAGCAGAAGAGTAGACAAGCTTTGGGACATAATATCCTGTCATAAAATAGCGTCTTTAACGGTTGCTCTCTGTCACATCCTGTCACGTAAACTGACCTGTCAACCATCTTGTCACAACTAACATCCTCCACATTTAATTTAATTTCCTACTGTATCGGAGAGAAAAGCAGTAGCACATTATTTTCCAGTGTGAGGTATTGTCCAATACATCTTTCAAAAGTACCCCTTATTGCACAACTTTGCCCTGAGGCAACAAAACGAAAAACTGAATTTCTGAACATGCAAAATAAAATAAAAAACGTCATAAAACCTGCCAAAAGGCTTCTCTACACCTTCATACATACACACATATTTGTTATGTACAGTTCATGTAATTTTAAATAAGATTATTAAAGCATACAAACCTTGCCTTCTTCTCACACCATGTGCTCCTGTGACTATGTGTCAGAAAAGGATGTCCCGCCTTCAAATGGTGCTTGATAGTGACTCCCACACCTTATTGGACTGAAACTTTTTCAACCCTTCTAATTGGTTGCAATCATTTAAAGAAACATGTACTGAACATAGGGCTTTAGAAAACTTTCCGTTGCCTGTGGGAAACGCTGTGCTGTTGACGAGAGGGTTAAGATTTGTTTTTGGTTAGCTGGGAAATTTTGCTTTACAGAAATAGAAGACTATTTTTAGATTTGCAGAATATTCCCCTAACTTTCAGCTAAAGTTCTCCTAATGTTTTTACTCGTATATCACCCGGCCTGTTGTATGTCAGTAATCGTCCAGCACTTCCCTTACCCTATATAGAGAATGTGAAGATGTCATGCTTTGTTGCATCCTGGCCCTCTTGTGAGGATAACTCGCTGATAGATACTGAAATTGATACCAATACCTAGTTATGTTTTGCACAAATTTGTAATGGAAACACGCCTAGTGATCCATTTGACTTGGCACCCAAAACACTGGATTACAGACTCCGAAGCACCACATACCCAGACATTGTGAACTAATCTTTTTTTTTTTTTTGGTCGATGTGCATACACTTTGCATGAGTTTAAATGTTAAATAGAAGAATTTTTCCTCAAGCCAGCAAACTTTGAAAGCATAGTCATAATCGCAAAGGTAAAATGTCACTCCCCCTTTTAGCCTAGTTATTAAACCAAACAATTGAAAAACACACATGTTAAAAACATAGGTTTTTCTACTTGCAGTTTTGTTTGACTGTTTCTACTTGATATACCATGACACTGAGTTGAAATACATTCTAGTGACGTCATTACGCAATGGAGTAAAAGAACCACTGAATAATTTTCTCAACTGGTTCGTTGAAACAAACAAACCTGTTCGTGGAAATGAATCAGGCTTCCAATAACTATTGGCAACTGGCAAATGAGGCGAATTCTTCACGTGTGGGCACAAGTGAGGCACATCTTCACTGTGGTGGCAGTAAACCCCCAGGCTGAAAATGGTGTGTGTGTGTGTAATATTATCTTCACTACAAGGATGATGTATGGCTTTGAAATCATGCACTCCTCTGGACACAATTGTCATTAGCTGTGTTTCCATTTGCCTATATTTATGCAAATTTTGAGATATTGCATAACCGCTGGATGGAAACACCAAGATTTTGTATTAGTTCTAAAAAAAAAATGCATATAAAAACGTATGTTCAATTGAAGCAGAAAAAAATAATAATAAATAAATTAAGACAAACTACATAGAAAAGCATTTACTGATTAAATCCTTAATTTTGAAACAAACTGATTTTCCTCCTTTTGTTTAACTGGACTAATCAGTGGATCAATTTCATTTGCACAGCATCTCAAATGTCTGTTTGGGTGTAATGAACTCCGTTCCTTTCAACCGATAAATTCTTCCAAACTCAAGATAACGTGACAATGACAGTGTTTATTGCTGGATGTTTCTCAGTGATACACTACTCAGTTTGAGGTACATTATGAGATGTTGCAACTGTAATTCATTTCCTTCAGAATTAACAAGAGTATGTCTATCAACAAACCGATGTGTATATTTCTAATTTATTACACATGCGGGAACTGTATAAATAACGGAGCATATAATTTTCACCCAGCACTAACGTGAATGGCTGATGTAACATAAACGTTGGTAAAACAAATCTTGCTCCATCCTTCATCTTTACTCAAAGTAGTGAGAACGACAGACGATCTGCATTAATAGACACAGTTTTAGGTAATAGTGGCCCACAACTGATTAGCAGAAGTATTTCAGTAAGACGGTAATAACGTGAGTTAGCCGGAAACTTACACAATATAAAACACAAAACTACGTATTTTGAACACCCGGTAGAAAGTATATGCATCAATAATTATTCATACTTACAGGTTGTGATTCTGAGGAGCAAGCTGGTCCAAATAAACTGGGTACTGACCCATCTTTCAAGAGCAAGTGAAACCTGCGTTGAACTTTGAGATTTGAGAAGCAGTCGTCAGTAAAATTACATTTAATGGCTGTACATCATAGACGTACATCATAGACGGGCATTATGCAAATGTGTCTTGTAGTGATGTAGAACCGTCAAACAGTGGGATTCGAAACACAAACGACTCGTATTGGTGGTTCAGAGTCGATTCTTTCTTTTGGGAGATAATAACTTTATTAATCGTACACTTTCGACTTTAAAACTGTGCAGAACTTTACATTCACAAACAGCTATATTACACACTGCATGAAAGGGAATAATTGAAAAAGCATAATAGTAATATATATGCACAAGAATCATAGATGGTGCAGCCTTTGTTTATCAAATATTAACTTTGCTTTCTCTCATTTGTGCAGATGCTGCTTCGTTGTATTACTTCTACATCTGACAGGCCAAGGTTAGTATTCACAGACCTCAATTAAGATATTTGGTATCTATTGATGTATTTTAAGTTTGGTGCAGTTTTTATTGTTGTTTGCTTTCTAACATAAATTACTCTTTTCCCCAGTGTTTCTGCAGGACTCCTCAAACAAATTTGAGCGTGTTGTTGGAGACTCCGTCACTTTGCCGTGCTTGTATGAGAATAAACAAAGTGATGTATTTTGGCGACACAATATAAGCAGGAACGTATTTAATATTATAAATGGCCAACTCTCACTAGAAGACCAGGACACAATATTCCAGAATCGAACGGAAAGTTTATCTTCAGGTTATGCAAACGGAAACTATTCAATTACGCTGAAAAATGTGGAGTTAATTCATGCAGGACACTACACTTGTTTTATTCAAAAATCAAACGAGGAAAAGAAGCTGCAGCTCTTTGTCAAAGGTACATGGAATCCTTGTTTGGTAAATTACAGAGTTTTAAATTTAAATACAGAACTGCTTCTCTCTACATTATTTTGTTTTTCTTACAGAAAAGCCTGCAGAACCAGCTCAGAAACAAAGAAACTCATCCATGGAAACACAATCACAGAAGATTATGACTTTCCTAACTGCTCTATTGGGACTTACTCTGCACTTTATCTGAATTTTGCTTCGAGTGCCTGTTACATTTGATAACATTTAGCGACAGTGACCAGTTGTGTTTGCTGTTGACTACTATTCTCAATCTGTATCTGTTTTATTTACCACTGTAGAAGGAATTGCTTGTTTAATCATTATATCTTTCATACTCATGTTTGGACCAGTGGATCACAATGCTAACACTCTGGACTCTTTTGACATATAAAACATCAAAACACTACAAAAGTGTCACTACTTGCAGCTATATTTGATATTATTTTTGCTGCTACATTGTTTGGTTTGCTTGTTTTGTTTCTGTAATTAGTGCTCTGGTTGTTTTTTGTTACATGTACAATACGACACTTACTATAGTATAGGGATATAAGCAATTTGTCACAGAGACAAATAAAATAAGATACATCCACTTGCTGTTCTCGTGCTATCTGACACATTTTCCTGAATGCTATAGTTATTGTTAAATACTAAACTTAAAGCAGTGTTTTTGTGTTATACTTAATAGGATAATTACATATAAATAATTGTTTACATCTTTGTTGTTATTTTTTTACAACAAAGCAATATAAAATGACAAAAAAATATATATATTTAGTGATATGTAGAGTGAATATAAAAAGTCTACACACCTCTGTTAAAACAGCAGTTTTTTGTGATGAAATAAAGATAAATCATATCAGACCTTTTGTATGTTTAATGTAAAAATGACAACCTATGCAATACCACTGAAAACTAAAGTGACACATTTCAGAGATAAAAAAAAATAAAATAAAAAATGACTTACTGCAAAAGTGTGCACACTCCCGAACTAATACTTAGTTGAAGCATCATTTGATTTTATTACAGTCTTGAGACTGTTTGGATAGGAGTCTCTCAGCTTGGCACATTTTGACTTGGGAATATTTTCCCACTCTTCTTAGCAAAAACATTCCAGTTCTGTTAAATTGCAAGGGCCTCTTCTTAAGTAGCAACTGTAATTGTAAATCATTGTATACTCTATTGCATTTACACATTCAGGACATTTAGTACTTCAGTAGCACCTGCTGGTGGAAACCTCAAATTGCAAATGCACAGATTTTTCAAGCCCTGAGTTGACTTTGTGGTCAGTGATACTGTGATTTTTGGCTAAATTATATACTTAAGTGCAAATTATTTTAAACCACTCCAACATCTTTCCATTCCAACGTGAGTTAGTGGTGTTTTGCAAATCATAAATATGCATAACAAAAAGCCTGTTGGCCATTTTTGTGTGGCTGATTTGGGTTGGAGTTTAAATCTAGTTTTTTGCTCTTCTGTTTTATATTTGTACAAAGTGGACTTTGATATAATCCAGCTTGCTTCATATAATGATGTTAATGAAATTGATTGGAAGAAGGAATTAATAAGAACGTGCTGTGTGATCATGTGTTCATCTCTGACTTCCTCTCTGGTCTGTGTGGTCGAGGTTTTATCTAAAGCTGCTGATGTTTCCGCACACAGTTTGAGATGTGTGAATGATCACATATAGCAGATATTATTCATCTGGATCAGACAATGAAGATCATACAGCTGCAGATCTGTGAGTTTCTCACGTCACATTTGATTGAGTCAGTTTTCTTTTGATTTTATATCTTAATAAACGTGTTTTTCTTTCTCTCATAGATCTGTTCATGTTGTATCAAGCCACAGAGAGTCTAACAAACACACCAGTAACTTTAGGATCTGATGTGATTATAACCTGTGATCTTGATATAAAGGAGATTTACTGGTACAAACTGAAATTACCGGATCCTCCAGTGTTGATCTTACGCTCTTATCTTAGCACAGTTGAAGGAGGTAAATATGAAAACCACACCTCTGAACACAAATACTCAGTGAAAACTAACAGTCGTCTGTTCATCAGAAATATCACCATTGATGAATTAGGAGTTTATTATTGTGTGAAAACTAGTGAACCAACTAAATTCAACAACGGCACCAAAATCTACATCAGCGGTGAGTTATTTTATCATTTCATGTCTTTATAAACCACATTATGGATTCCATATTGAATATACTGTATGAAGATCTAATAATAGTTTTATTGTTCTGTTAAAGACTGAAACTGAATAAAGATTGAACTACAAACCTTTTACAGACTTTGTCCATAAGAATATTACAGACTCCGTCCACAGGAATCAGACAGATGACGCTCCACAACACCAGATATCATGGAGAAATATGACCATCATCGTATCTGTCCTGCTGAATGTGCTTCTGACCATTGCATTAATAGGTTTGCATTTGTTTTACTACAGTAAAAGTGTCATTGAATCTCTGTTCCATTATTTTACTATTATCACTGTAAAACTGTTGAAACAATCTGTATTATTAAAAGTGCTATATAAATGAAGGTGATTGAACGAACTACAAGTAGACAAGATCTAGATCTACACATATGCAACAATATCCTATCTTATATCAGTCTTAATTTAGTTTTTAATTTTGTTTGTTTAAACTGTCAAAAGGTGATGTTTATTCACTGTTGTTTTCTTCAGGTGTGGTGAAGAACTGCCTTCATGCAACTAGAAGATCTAAAAATAGTTCAGAGAACCCTCAAAGTACAACTCCAGCTGAGGTAAGAATAATTGTGTAATGAATATTACCTTCATTTTTTTAAAAATGGCTTAATTAGCATACTATTTTCACATAGTGTTGTAGATCCATTATTTGAATGAATATGTAATATTAAACAACTACAGTACAGTATAACGACCACTAAAATGCATATTTGACTGTTGTACATTGCACTAGTTTTATGTCTCACATAACCGCACTTCTAATTTGTCAGATCTCTGTTTCATGTCCATTTATAGATTTAATTGATTATTGCAAAGTAAACCCGTTCAGACACATCTACTTCATGTCAGAGGTTTTATTTTATGATAATGATCGCCTGGCTGTACATTATTCCTTACATAAATGGCCATTCATTGCTAATATCTTAATCTTTCAGTATGCTGAAATTGAATTATCCATGCCTCCCGGTGGAAGCAGGTCTCAGGCCATGGATCAGCCCACCTACTCTCTTCTACAGCCAATAAAAATGTAATGATGTATGATATTTAATGATTTATAATATTCATAATTTGTAAATAAAAATATAAATTTTAACATTTCTGTACTTCTATTTGTGGGATTTCATAGATTTAAACACTTTAGTTGCGTATTCTGATTCATATCAAATGCACAGTATTGAACATGGAAATTGAGATCAGATTTGAAACAAAGTTGAACAAAATCTGTTGTCATGTACTCATATATATATATTTTTTTTTTTTTTATTGTTTTTTTGGTGATTTTCCTTTTATTGTGACAGGACAGTAGAGAGATGACAGGAAACGAGGTGGGAGAGAGACGGGGGATGGGATCGGGAAAGGTCCACGAGCCGGGACTCGAACTCGGGCCGCCCGAGCGCAAATGCCACGAGGCCACTGACGCCGACATCATGTACTCATACTTGTATGAATGCAGACAGTTAGTAATGATCAGTTCTGAGATTATTTGACACACAATGTTTAAAGTTACAGGGTTCTCAAGTCTCACGCATTGGCCGTGAGACACACGCAATTCAACCAGTTCACACGCTCACACGCCACACCGTGTATTTCTCACGCTGAAAAGGCAATGCCAACCAAGTTGTCCTGCAAGCTTTATATATAACGTTGTATACGAGGCGCGGGCACACAAAGTGAAGTTTCCTGCCGCCAGCACGTATCTCGGCCAGATTGCGTTCGTTAATAGGCGCGCGAACACACGGAAGTTGACGGAACATTCTCGGCCACCGTACGTTCGTTACTAGGTAACCAACAACATCGCGCGAACACACGTCGTGATGATGGAGAAGGTAAGTTGGAAGAAAGCTCGTCAAACATTTTTAGGCTAGAACATTTAATATATAACCCATACATTATTATTGATGCAGTCAAAAACTCTACAACTACTTTGCAACCAGGCCAGAAGCTTTGGCTCAGTTTGGCTAGCTTACGTTATCTGAAACTAAGGGAAATGTTAGTGGGTATGGGAAGGAATGAAGATGTATTTCTTAATTTTATTTTAAATAAATTTAAATTTATTTATTTTATTTTAAATTATATATTATACTGTATTAATAGTCTTTCTAGTTACATCAAGGCTATGTATTAAAGCAGAGTGCTCTAATATTTTATATCCTGTCCTGTCAAAACATATTAATTGCCATTTGTATTTTTCAAACACTTACAACACAAAACACTCTTGTGTATACACACACACACACACCTTAATAATACTCTAATATGTCATTTGTTCACAATGTCCCACCACACAATAAATCATTATACCATTTCAACTAGACACTGTTCAAACTGTTTGCAGCAATTTTTTATATTTTTGTAATTTTTGCATAACTTATTTGTAATTTTGAAATATAACATTAAAGAGTAGGCTATATTTGATGTGATGAATTTCTCTGTCATTTATCAGATTTGCCAATTGTTATATTTTCAAATTGTGCTGGTTAATTATGAACAATGGGTAAAATTGGGGGGCGGGGACAAGTGGGGGCGGGGCTCCATTAGGGCTCCTCCCCCAACCGCATGTGATCTCACTCCAAGCTTTTGATAAAACTTGAGAACCCTGAAGTTATGAAAAGTAGATTTAAAATACTTATTGGTTGAACATAAAGTGCTGAAAGTAGTGGGCACTGGGGCTATTTTCCACAAGAGGAAGTTGTCAAAAAGACCTGTAAGTTATAAAGTTTTGAGTCCAACGGGAGTTTCCACGACTGGTGGTTTTAACCACGAGGTTGATCTGCACAAACAAGAGTATTTGCGTGCATGTTTTTGTGTGTTACCTTGTTTGCTGCTTAATGAATTGTTTTATGTCTAAACATGCAGTGTGGTCGATGAGTGGAAGATATATACTGTTCTTGTCTGGTATTAAATGTTGCTGTTTTGAATGGAGATCTTGCTTTTACAGCGCTGACTTGTTCAGACTTGCAGTGAAGTTGCATGTAAACCACAGACTAACGGCATTTCTTGGGCCTGAAAGCAGCTTCTTAGCCCAGTTTCATGAAACTTGCAACAAATAATGCTTAATCTCACCACAGATCAGATGGCACGTCTGAATATAAAATTCCTGCCTTGCATTGTTTTTCTCAAATGTTCTGCTACTTTTATGTTTCATAAAGATTTGACATGCAGGTAATCACAGCTTTTTCTTTTTTTCTTTCTTTGGCTTGCGTATTAATAGTTTATAATATGTTTTAACCTATTAAAACACCCACTTCTGATCATCTCTTCTTTGTGGTTGATTGCAAACGAACTTTTCCGCTGTTTGGTCACTTGAACCACAGCTCATGGTTCACTACTGTGAGTTTATTTATATTTTGTTTATATATTAGTCATAGACAAGGGGTAGACGCCAAATCTAATTTTATGCATATGAGAACAAGGCTGTGAGAGATAGACATACAATCTTTATAATGCATGCGCTGTAAAGTTCCAAGATCACATGCCGTTTTTAAAAATCAAAACTTTCAACTGTTTTATGGAATTGTTTTTTTTTTCTTTTGTCCACTGAATAGTCCATTTGTGTCTTTGCGAACAGTGTTGACGTGTTGTGTGGGCAGGGATACCTGGTGGCAGAAAGTGACAGTTCTGCTGTCGCAGTTTATTGAAGCCACAGAATAAAAGATTTAAAAAATAATAAAAACGTAATAATTTCGAGTTAATATCACAATTCTGACTTTTTTCCTCTCAAGTCGTAATTCCGAGTTTATATCTCAGAATCAGTAAAATTGAGAGAAATAAATGTGTTATTCTGTCTGTAAAATGTTTTGGTAATGTCCCAAATGAACTGCATATGTGCATATTATTGACTACATTATTTAGGATTACATCAAATTCATGCTTTAATAGTAGGTTTGTAGATTTTTTTAAATTACGAGCCAGACAGATTTTTTACCACCAATTGGCATGGTATAATTTTGGACCCTACTTCATACATCATATCCAGTAAAAAAAAAAGTATTTTTAAAGTAAGATTTGTGCATGAGTTTTTAAGGGATCATGCGTCTTGTAGACACAATCCAGCTCAAATAATGGATTTTTTTATTATTATTATTCCTTCTGTGCAGAGTTATAAATGGAAGGTCTTATTGAATTTCACATTAAATTTAAAAAGCAGCCAAACAGAGTGTGGGAAATGAAAGTGGGCTGCCTACACAAAACCTGCATGGGCCCAAAGGTACAAATGAACACACTGGGTCATCATGGGCTTAATGTGGGCAATCCGCTAATGACGGCTGCTCACAGAGAGCCCGCGGTGAGCCCAAAGCTGTGGGCCTGTTTAGGTTTGGTGTGGCTGGCCCTAGCCCACTGTGCCCGCTAAAAGCCAGCATGTTTGCAGGGATCTATTCTGTTGTACCAAGCGGCAACCTCCCCGTCTCTCTCTTGAAACCAACACGGAAGTGAGTTAAACTGCAATTCATTGAATGGCCGCTTGAGGCTGGCTGCACAAGTGAGTCAAATCTGTATCTCCCCCATGTTAAAATTACCAACTTTACAGCAGAAAAAAACATGTTTACAGCCTGGTTCTCTCTGTGGCTTTGGTCTATACAGCTAATTTTGCCCTTCATAACAACTGTGAGGGGGGTGCATTTTTTCCGTTTAGTTGATTAATATTTAAAGTTCTGCATAATTAAGGGTGTGTCCACTTTTGAGTGACAGGTGGATTCCCGCTGATGTCAATGCTAGCCGTTTGTCTGCTGTTAGCCGCGTCACTACTCACTTCACCTCAGCAAATGTTAGCTGCTGAACTTGCCATCTCTGCAGTGTTTGTGCTTTTTTCGGGATTATTTCATACAATTTAATACACCCATTACTTCGCCCACGGCTTTGGATTCCGTCGTTGTCGTCGAGTATCGTTCGAGAGAACAACCAGCGCTGTATTTCAGTTGTTTTCCTCTGTGAACATGCAGTAATGGATGTCTGACAATTTCGTTGGTTTTTGGAGTTTTCAGATTTAAAAAAGGTCTATAAAGGCTCATTCGTTCTGCTCTCACGGAACAGATTGATTATAATATGCTTATGTAACGTTACCGTCAGATGAAATCCTGCAGGTGTCGATGCTTTCTCCGTCATGAAATAAATGCACATCCTTGAATGAGCGTGGATTTCTAGCGCATTTACTTGAACTTCATAGGTAATATATCTATGGTTTAACCCATTTGAGAGGCGGCCAAAATCAGAATTTAAAATGGACTGAATAAGCTCTCTACGAACTTGATGAGCGATGCCGCGCTGACGGACCATAGACTATAAAAAAGAGTTACATACACTCTCTCAGAGTACTGCATAATACATTTTCAACTTGCAGAATAGTACAGAATCATGATACACAGCCATGTAGCCATGTCTTTTAATAATATTTCGAAGGGCAAAAACAGGAGCTTTTAATTGGCTTTACATCATCAACTGTCACTTTAGCGCGAGGCCCTGTGCAGTCGCAGACTTGGTACTTTCCATAGACAGTAAAAGAAAGGTACTTTCAGTACCATATAGCATTACCTCCCAAGCCTGAGCTAACTCGATCACGTCGAGCGGTGAGCGTGGTTTCAGATAGCCAGGCTCCTCCAGCTCCACACACGCCCCGCCTCTTTGCCCATTTTCTGTTATCCGAGAGTGACGCAAGGTGACGCGAGGCCAAGATGGCGACGGCCGACTCCGCCCACTTTAGGCTTCAAAAATGCTCTTCAGAAACCTACGGGTGACGTCACGAACACTACGTCCATATGTTTTTACAGTCTATGTGTTGTACGTGTCCTACTTTAAAAAGCTCCTCAAACCGAACAAAAATTTCAGTAGATATACACTTAAAGTGAAATCGAAGAACGAACTGGTGTGATGTCATTTAGAACAACATCAGGCCGAAACAAAGTTGGTTTTGGGAGTTCGAAACAGCTTGCCAAAGCTGGTAAACACATTTGTACTCCCATTGGTCCGTGGCGATTACATAATAAGTAGGCGTGCGTGGAGGCTCCGCCTTCTTTCACGTGAAAATATTTTCTTGTTCAGTTGTCCTGTTCAGGTGGTTGAGGTCAGATGTCCGCGAGTGATAACATGAACACACTGGAGACCTGCTTTATAGAAGAAAATGTAGCTGACACTGTTTTTCATGTTTAATATGGTAAAGCTGCTTGATTTTAAGCAATCTACTGTATAAAGTGCTACTGTATATAAATAAACATGACGTGACTTTATTGAAGTGCCGTAGAGCTTGTGCAAATATAACCATGTTGCTTTTCTTATGCTTTATTAAAATCTTTGCTGTTTTCTCAATTTTGTTGTGTTTTATTTTGATATTGAGAGGAAAACACACAGCACATTTACATATTCATCTAAACTCCGCTCTCAGCAGTGTTGACGGCGTCAGATGTTCGATAACAGTATATCGCTGCTCACATATATCTTGAACTTCGCTTTACCCCTAAAAGAAGAACGAAATAGGACTTCACCGTGAGTCAAAAACAAGAAACAAGAAACTGGTTATCATAGCCTGTTAGCCCCTGTTGGTGGGTGATGTAACTAGACCATCTGACTCCAAAGAGGAACAAAAAACATGATCAAAACTACAAAAAGTAAAAGAAATACAATCCAGGCTAATTTTAATACATGCTCATTTGCTTTGAGGATAAACATGTTTTGTGTCGACCACAGTGTTTAGTGCAGCAAATTACTGACTGCTAAAAACGTCATTAGCATTTATTTATATAATGGCTGTATAGGCCACAGTTGAAGAAAATATCAAATTACTGTTATATTGAGGCATATTGCCTTCTGATTCAAGTATGAAGTATGAATTCAATTTTTTTTTAAAGTGAAAAGATTAGGCTATATATATTGTGAACAGAATTTAACACTACACTTGTGGTCAGAGCAAGCCTGACTTTAACTTCCTCTTGATGTGTGACCGTGTTAAAGCTGTGAGGTATAATGTTATGTGAAAGTAACAAGACTAGGTCCTGCTGAAGTGTTTTAAGACCCTGAAGATCATGTGCTTTGGAAATTAATACTTTATGATGTTTAATGACACAATAATGAATCCATATTTTGTGTGTGTTTGTGTGTGTGTGTGTGTGTGTGTGTGTGTGTGTGTTTATGTCGCAGACTTGCTTACAACAATAATATAAACATCACTTTTTTTAAGGCGGGGTGCAGGTACAGCAGATTCAACCCAGCCCCTCCCTCGCCTGCCCACAAAATTTTATACTGGGTTTAATTTATTTCATACAAATTTAATTTTAAAAAACAGTAACCTTCATGAACATCTCTTCTTGTAGGCTAATTAATTGCACACAGGCTAAATTTCATTTCTGTACGGTAGGTTAATCTACACGTCAATACAGCCAGTGCAAGTGAACGCCTCCCCGTCTTCAATGAAGCCATTCTCCTCGCCACACGTCTCATGGAACCAGTCCTCGCAAACAATGCACATGATCCAGTCCTCTGTCTTCTTTGGATCATTTTCATCACCAGATGTGGCTTTACAAATATTGCAAATGTCCTGGCCATCCAAGCTTGTACCCTCCATCTTTCTTGTTTTTTCATTTTTTTTTTTTTTTTTGGCAGGCTTTGTTTGTTTTTTTGAGGCAATGTATTAAAAATGTTCATCACTGGTTAGGTGGAAAGAGGGTGGTTTGGACCTCTTTCTCATCTTGCCTCTCTCTCTCTTTGGAATTGGGATTAGTGTGGCAAAAGACACTCCCTCTAACATCTCTCCTTGGCCTCTGTTAGTGGCATCCTCCCCAACAGCCTCTTCTGCCCCAATCCAGTCAGGGAAATCCTGATTTTCATGTTCCTGTGCGCTTCCTTCAGCTCCCCTTTAAGGAGCTTTCTCCCTCCTGTTAGCCGCATAAAGCTCCTTCCCTCCTCATTCCAATGATGTTTCAGGGACTTGAAGAGGGATTTGTCGGCTGGTTGCAGTCTGGGTGGTGTGGGAAGGATAGCACACCACATGTACCCTGTGTGACTGCATGAGCCTCAGGAATTCGATGTTGAATACATGACTGGTGTGGCCGTCCAGCAGCAGCACATGTGGTCTGAGGTCATCCTTAGGGAGTATGTCCACGAACTGCTTCCCCCAATCCAAAAACAGCTCAGTTGTTATCCAGCCATTATTGGACACCTTCACTACTGTGTTGGGAGTAACATTATAAAGCCACTCTGCTTTTAGCCTCTTGGCTTTCAAGATGACCAAGAGAGGGCCGTAGTCCCCTGCAGCATTAAAGCTGGCCAAAGCTGTTGCATCTCCCCCTTTTCGCCTGACGTGATCTCGTAGCAGGCACTCCCCACCTCTGAAATCACAGTGACTGATAGAAAATGGTCCTGCATTCCTATCTAATCACAATTCCAAATGTGGGAAGGCACATCCTTGATTCCCAGTTCAGTAAGAAGATCTTGATACTGCTGGAACCATTTCTCAATTGCCGTGGGGTTAATCCCTGCTGCTCTTGCAGCAGAGAGGGCCTCCGGTTTCCTTTGGCTGAGGTCAGGATTTCGGCGCATACAATTTTCAAACCAGTACTGCTCAGCCCTCTTTTTTTTTCCTGAAAATCCAGGCAAGTTGTTTGCCTGTGCATATTGGTAGGCAAGCAACTGGCTCTCCTTTCTTCTAAGTGGGAAACCTCTCTTGGAAAGGGTCTTGATCAGCTTAGCCAACTCTGCCTCACTCTCTTTAGGTAAGACTGGTTTGCGACCCGAAGCATGCTTGTAGCCTTGTACATGATTCTTGACCCTCAACTGGAGGGTGCTTTTTGGCTCATTCCATGCACGTGCAATCATGCGAAGATGAGGAGCCTGCCCTGCCTCCACCTGCTCCCTATACTCCATAATCGCACCCTTCATCCTATCCTCACTCCATTGGTTCAACTTTTGCCCTGGCTTCAGGCCTAGCCTATTCTTCTTTGCTTTCCTTATCTCCTTCCTCCCTGTCCTCTTTTCTGACATTGGAATCTGAAATAGGACCTACATGATTATTATCATCATTAATATTATTCTGTCAATCTGTCAATTAGCATCGCGATTAACATTAGCATCGCAAGCACGCTCAATATAAGTAGTTTAAGTTAGTCTTTGTTGAAATATCTAGCTAACTAACTAAATTTATGAGGGACATATAAAAAGGGAACTCAATTCCTCCATTAGAATGACTTGAATGGCTGTCCCAGTTTGCCAGTAATACCCTGTCCCAGTTTAACAATATGCTATTAGCAAACTGGGACAGTGTCAAAATCGCATAAAAAAAAAAAACCCAAGAAGATTAATATGAATGTGATTTTTAAAAATTCTGATTCACCATTACATCCTTTAACAACATATATAACAATTACAAATGATCCATGAGTTTTTTTATTTTTATAACCTTAACATTATTTACCTCAGAATGCTGTCATTTTACTTACCATCACGGTTCACTGTAAGGTTGTTAAATATGATGTGCCACACCCCGGAAGTTATGTCATAGCCACAGAATCTTTTTTTTTTTTTTATCACATACTTGCTAATGATGAGCTCAGTGTTGATTTTTAGTAATAAAAACATATCAGTGTAAAGATAGAAATTATTAAGCTTAACTGTCCCACTTTACCCATTGTCTCACTTTACCAGTATTCACCCTATGTAATGTATTTACAAAAATGCATGTAAAACCCTTCAGTGGTTGTGCTATATAAATAACCGTGACATGACTAGAGTGCCGCAGAGCTTGTGCAAATATAACCATGTTGCTTTTCTTATGCTTTATTAAAATGCTTGCTGTTTTTTAAATTTTGTTGTGTTTATTTTGATATTGAGAGGAAAGCACGCAGCACATTTACATATTCATCTAAACACCACTCTCAGCAGTGTTGACGGCGTCAGATGTTCAATAACAGTATATCGCTGCTCACATATATCTTGAACTTCGTTTTACCCTTAAAAGGAGAACGAAATAGGACTTCACCGTGAGTCAAAAACAAGAAATAAGAAACTGGTTATCATAGCCTGTTATCCCCTGTTGGTGGGTGATGTAACTAGACCATCTGACTCCAAAGAGGAAAAAAAACATGAACAAAACTACAAAAAGTAAAAGAAATACAATCCAGGCTAATTTTAATACATGCTCATTTGCTTTGAGGATAAACATGTTTTGTGTCGACCACAGTGTTTAGTGCAGCAAATTACTGACTGCTAAAAACGTCATTAGCATTTATTTAAATAATAGCTGTTTAGGCCACAGTTGAAGAAAATATCAAATTACTGTTATATTGAGGCATATTGCCTTCTGATACAAGTATGAAGTATGAATTCGATTTTTTTTTAAAGTGAAAAGATTAGGCTATATATAGTGAACAGAATTTAACACTACACTTGTGGTCAGAGCAAGCCTGACTTTAACTTCCTCTTGATGTGTGACCGTTTTAAAGCAATGAGGTATAGTGTTATGTGAAAGTAACAAGACTAGGTCATGCTGAAGTGCTTTAAGAGCCTGAAGATCATGTGCTTTGGAAACTAATACTTTATGATGTTTAATGACACAATAATGATCCATATTGTGTGTGTGTGTGTGTGTGTGTGTGTGTGTGTGTGTGTGTGTGTGTGTGTGTGTGTGTGTGTATGTCACAGACTTGCTTATGATGTGAAGCTGCAGAGATTTTAACAGATCAACTAACCGATTTGGAGTAAAATGTGACTATAAACTGTGATCTTGATGTAAAGAAGGTTAACTTGGTTATTACTAAAACTACCAGATTCTCCGGTTCTGACATTGCACACTTTCTCATCTACAACTCCTCATTACTACAATAATAGATTTAGACACAAATATTCAGAGCAAAGAAAGCAACGCCTGTTCATATATAATGTCACTGTTGATGATTTGCGACTTTATTACTGTGTGACCACAGACGTTCCTCCAAAATACAGCAATGGCGGCAGACTGCACATCTTTGGTGAGTTCAGTGATCATGTTATTACACAACATCCTTTTTATATACTTATAAAAAATGTATGTGAAACCCTTCAATGGTTGTGCAGCACTGAATATAGAGTATTATGCATCGTAGAACCGACTCCAGAGATCCAAAATCAGAATTGAACACAATAGACGGCTCTTACCCTGTAGTTGGTCTGTTGAATAGTGTTCTGATCATTGTTATGAGTTCCTCTTCTCTTGCATTGGTTAATCTTCTGTTAAAAAAGGAAGTGACTATTAAAAATGTTTGTTCTTGGAAAGAAGAGAACCAGAGACAAACAATTTCTGAATACAAACCTACAGCAACTTCAAGTTATGGATCTTGAACAACCTTAAAGGGATGGTTCGGAGTAAAATTAACCTAGGGTCCTTTGCACCATGACCTTGAGCCAAACACCCCCCGCAGAAGCCTTTTTTCCCTTGGTTGAACATTATTTACAGCTTATTTAGAGAAATCAGCCGAATGGCTTAGTGCATGCGCTAATGGATCCTATGATGTAACTTGTAAATTACCCCACTAATAATGGCCAGAATGGTACCAAACTTCTACAGTTGTACAAATAGGTTCTGTACTCATAAAACGAGGCATTGGAAAGTTGTAAGTACATCAGGAGTTTATTTAAATAACAATTGCCTGACGGCTCATGCTACTGCTAACCTGGACGTCGACGTCACTTCAGTGATTTGGGAAAAGCACGTAAAAGTCCTGGCAGAAAGTGATGCATAAGGATGTTCCAGGAATGCACTAATATTTTGTTGGTAGTACCAGTTTGCAACAATTATTAGTTAACACTAAGTTGTTAACACTTCGGAAAAAAATAATAATTCGTCGTTAAACTACATCCTTATGCATTGCTTTCTGCCAGGACTTATACATTCTTTCCCAAACCACTGTGATTTCAGTGACGTCAACGTCCGGGTTAGCAGTAGCATGAGCCGTCACCCAACATATGTTAAAACATAGCCTATATTTACTCTTGAGGTTGACCAAGACAGCCGAGGTCACTGGGGGTCACTCCAGCCTGTCTCCTACGTGACCGATTCTTATGTAACAAATTGACGTGATCAAAATGATCTCATGATTGAGGCATCATATAAAAGTCCCCTTTTCCCTTTGTTCAAACTTGATCACTGGCCCTGCCTAAAGAGTTGCAAAACAACTTCTCTTCAACTTCTCCCTGACCGACCCTAGCGGAGACTGTGTCTGGGGGGAAAGACAGCAGAGGCCCAGAGACTAGAGACAAACTTGCAATACACATAAACTGCCCCAACTGTATATAGTATTCTTTTGTGGTTTATGTGTCCCTGGGCGGCTAATATAGCTAGTTGTGATTCTTTAGTTATGTTGGGGAAACTTCAAATGCTGAAATCCAGGTTTATGTATGTATCACTGTTTTTAAGGTTTACAGACCCCTTCTGTTTGGTATCAAAATAATCCTCATTTCATTCCATAATTAATGCTGTGTAGTATGTTATGATAAAATGCATCATAATATTTTTACCATACTTTTGTGCAAAACTGCACAAATTCTCCAGACCAGCATAAACATGCTAATAGGGTGAAAATAGAACAGAGACTTCCTCCCGGTCATCTCTAATTGGCCTTTGTGCCAGAAATGGGTGTGACTGAAAGGGCCTATCTCTAGAGTTCCTTATCTAGAACATCCGTGCTTGATCTCTTTTTAGACATTACGTTTCCTGACCTCCGGCGGCTATTTTACCTTCAAGATAACTTCGTTGGTGTCACGTTTTGGGTTTGTTCATGTCATGTTTCCATGTCTGTCATGTGATTCCCTGTTTGTCATGTGATCCTGCCATGTGTCTTGTCATTTGTTAATTGTCTGATCATTGTTCACAGGTGTCCCTTGTCTTGTCATTAGTCTGTGTATTTAAACCCTCATGTTTGCCATGTGTTAGGGATGGAGAAATGAAGCCTCATGAATCATTGAGGCTTTCCCCAGACTGTTCCGGGAAAAGATTCAAAGCTTCGAGAGTGTCGGGAACAGCGCCATCTGGTGCTTATTTAAAATAAAGCAGCCAGAAGCCTGTGTTAGAAGCTCTGGCAGATGAAGCAACCACAACACACTCCATAGTTTCAATGTTATGTGTACAAATAAAAGCCTTACATATTTGTGTTTGATTTGTTCATTTTCCCATTAAAGTGTGACAAAATATAATATAAGCTTATATGATTCAATAAGATTTAATGTAGGCCTACTCTCTCTCTCTCTCTCTCTCTCTCTCTCTCTCTCTCTCTCTCTCTCTCTCTCTCTCTCTACACACACACACACACACACACACACACACACAATGAATAAGGACATTGTCTGATAGGATCATCTGTTATTAAATGTGCTTATGACACTTGTTACTGATAATGCTTATCAACTGTAGGAATGACAGAAAGGTGATAAAGTTTTTAATTATTTTTGGCTGTTGCCATAGCTCTAAATACAAACCCTTCACCAAACACCAACACCCTATCCCCTTTCCCTTAATCCCACCCTAAACCCAAATACCAACACCGAATTACCTAAAATCACCAAAAAGTGCAAAGATTTTACAAAAACAAAAAGAGACAACAACAACAACAAAAAATAATAGCCTAAGTAGTGAAAAATATTTTTTTTTCTTATTTAAATGTAATATATTGATTAACTTTCAAAGTACAGCACTCTCCTCACAAACCCATCAACCAGACTGAGGCAACAATGACTCGTTAAATAAGATCTGGAGTTCGAGCCTTCTGACACCCAAAGCGAAACGCGCACGTGATTGGAGAGAAAGTGAGGCTTCGTTTGTCATCGATCACGTGACTCTAGTAAACCAATACACACCCCGATACGGGGCTTCACTAGAAATTGTGTCACTTGTGTGATACGCGCATCGAAGCTTCAGTGCCATACGTAACATCACCACCATGTGTCTTGGTCAAGTATTGATTCCTGTAACTTCTGTTGTGAGTTCTGTTCATGTT
Organism: Squalius cephalus; assembly: GCF_949319135.1. Lineage (NCBI taxonomy): Eukaryota > Metazoa > Chordata > Actinopteri > Cypriniformes > Leuciscidae > Squalius > Squalius cephalus. The sequence goes on from NC_137134.1 coordinate 11,098,138, forward strand.
CATGTCTTGATTTTTGAGTTTTCATGCCACGCCATGTTTTTGTTTCATGTTTGGTTTTGTTTATAATAAACTGCACTTGGGTTCTCATTTACATTTGCCTTCAGTGGATCACTTTACAGAATACTTGACCTCCAACAATGAACCCAGCGGTTGCCCTCCTAAACCTACGCCAGAGGAATCTTTCCATGGAAACGTATGTGGAGAAATTTTGTGGACTGTGTTGCCAGGTAAAATTTAATGATGTGGCACTTAAGGACATTTTTCGTTTTGGGCTGAACGATCCGGTGCGGTCCCGATTGTCCAGTATATTGACTATGCCCTTTTGTTAAGCGGCTCAACTCTTACTATGGGTTTAATGGATGAGGAACACCGCAATCCCACAGTATCCTCTCAGCCTGAACCACTTCACGCCATGTCTGCCAAGTCTGAGTCTCTTCACGACATGTCTGCCAAGTGTGAGCCACTTCACGTCATGCCTGCAAAGCCTGAGCCACTTCACGTCATGCCTGCCAAGTCTGAATCTCTTCACGTCATGTCTGCCATGTCTGAGTCTCTTCACGTCATGCCCGCCAAGTCTGAGTCTGTTCACGCCACGTCTGCCGCCGAGCCAGAGTCTCCGGACAAGATGGCTGCCGCCGAGCCAGTGTCTCCGGACAAAATGGCCGCCGCCGAGCCAGTGTCTCCGGACAAGATGGCTGCCACCACGTCACCTGAGCCCTCAGAAAAAATGGCCACCACTACGCCTGAACCTGAGCCCTCAGCAGAGATGGCCGCCGCCACGCCTGAACCTGAGCCCTCAGCAGAGATGGCCGCCGCCACGCCTGAACCTGAGCCCTCAGCAGAGATGGCTGCTACTAATCCTGAGCCCTCAGTGACCGCTACACTAACCATTATGGCCACAGCCATATGGCGTGTGTGGTCGGTGCGCACATTTGAAGTTCACGTCACGTCTGCCAAGCCAGAGACTGTTCACGTCATGTCTGCCGAGCCAGAGACTGTTCACATCATGTCTGTTCCTGAGCGGGTATCTATTCCAGGCCATTAACCCATAGCTGCCCCCAAGAAAAAAATTTTTGTGGGGGGGCAGTGGGTCCCTTGATAGGACCATGGAGGTCGCGCCCCAGAACTTGCCACGACCCAGGTCCACCCACGTCTTGCCACGGCCCAGGTCCGCCCACGCCATGCCACGACCCAGGCCCGTCCCCCTGTACGGGCCTGGCCCACCATCCCTCCCCCAAGACTGCCACCGCTCCACCACCCTCCTTGAACATTTTTTCTTTTGTTTGGGTGTCGGGAGCCACCCTTAGGGGGGGGGGGGGGGGTATCTGTCACGTTTTGGGTTTGTTCATGTCATGTTTCCATGTCTGTCATGTGATTCCTGTTTGTCATGTGATCCTGCCATGTGTCTTGTCATTGGTTAATGGTCTGATCATTGTTCACAGGTGTCCCTTGTCTTGTCATTAGTCTGTGTATTTGAGCCCTCATGTTTGCCATGTGTCTTGGTCAAGTATTGTTTCCTGTAACAACTGTGGTGAGTCCTGTTCATGTCTTGATTTGAGTTTTCATGCCACGCCATGTTTTTGTTTCATGTTTGGTTTTGTTTATAATAAACTGCACTTGGGTTCTCATTTACACTTGCCTTCAGTGGATACCTTATTACAGTTGGATTCAACGTGGTCCATCCAGAAGAACCCTTCAGCACACTCCTAACAAAATCATCAAGAATCTCTGGACTCTATTGCAACCAAAGTCAATGCATGTATCTGTTTTGCAGCCAGTAGATGCATCTCAAAGTTGTGCCTTTTGGTGACCCAGATTCATTGATGTTTCTCATAGGCCGTGGTTAACTGTTTGTAATCTTGCCTATCAGTCCATATGTGGAGATTTTCTAAGTTTATCTATTTCTTAACCAATCAGAATAATTCAACCTGAAGTAATGACAACCTGAAGTAGATTAGTGACCTGTGTAAAGTATAATTGCTGTGGTTTTGTTAATGTACGGCAGAGCGGGCTATGAACTCCTTGCTGAGTGTTGAAGCTGCTGATGAAACTTCAAAATATTATTCAATAAAGCTTTCTTCTGTTGATTCCATCTCTTGACTCCTGGTCTTTCATTCATCATATCTGGTCCTTGGGTCTTTAACTGTAAATGCCCCTACAAAGGGCATTGGTCAGATTTGTTTGACTGCTGTTAAACTGATTTCAGCTGTAATAGTTTTTATATATCTCTTTTTTCTCTTTCTCCTAATAAATTAATTTCAATTTAGATCAGTATTTCATGTTTATTTGGTAAGTAGCTGGGTGATATTAGCCTACTTTTAGGCCTACCCTCAGCTGAAAGCCTTTTTCAGTTACAACCTTGAAACAAGATGAGCTACATCACTTTTTCACAGTTTGGTGTCTAGCCTATTGCTACAATGCACAGCTTTGCAAACCTGTGGCTAACACCTTGGAGTTTACCTCATATGAGGTCAGCTATATGCTAAGTTGTTTAGAGATGGTCTTGTAAAGTGTGTGACTGCTCTTGCTTGTTACAAGCAATTAACGACAAAGTTTCAGCTTTGTGAGAGAGTGCAAACGAACCAATAGTTTTTCTATTTGACATTATGCATCAAATTCTCACGATTTTCTAAATCTCAACAGGAAGAGTGATAGCCCCTATGTTAAATTGTTAAAAATTCTTCACTGCATTGAGAATTAATCATTTTTCCCATTTTAGTTCATAAATTAGAATAAACAAGAATTCTTTTTGTGTGCCAAAAAACAAAATATCGACTTTATTCAACAACAACTTCTCTTCCGTATCAGTCTCTGACGCGCGTTCACAAGAGCACCACAATGCATGCGCGTGGAAAGCCGGGATCCTCTGTTTGTAAACACAGCCCTGTGTTTCCGGGTCATATGTCAGAAGGCCAGCTCCTGCGTCATCACCACACACGCATGCATCGTGATGCTCAAAGACTGATACGGAAGAGAAGAAATTGTTGAAAAAAAGAAAAAAGTTACTGGTTGAAAAAGCACAAAAAGTATTCTTGTTGCTTCATAAAATTAAGGTTGAAGCACTGTAGTCACATGGGTGGAACGACATGAGGGTGAGTAATTACAGTTCTAACAAAAAACTCTTAAGTTCTCACTACGCAAACTTTAAAAATGCGAACGAGTGAGAACGCTGATGGCATGCACATGCGTATTATGTGTTTTGTCTACAGGTATGCACGTTTGAATATATATGTGCGCAGGATATATATTTTATCACTTCCACGTAGCCACGCAAACCGGAATTATCCCGACAGCGCTTTATCTGTAGAGAGGTAAAGGGAAGGGAGGGAGGCCTTCACAGGGGAGAGACTAGTTGACACTTCAGGACTGCATTGTCATTGCGTCCAGGCGCAGGTCCTTCATCAGATCTGGATACAACCTGGATCTGGCAGACTGCGGTAAACCTCGGGATAAACAGAGACACTAATATTAGAGTAGACGCCATTCTTCTTATGATGTAACGAGTACATCAGGATTTATGGGAAGTGTTCCCGGTTCCAGCTGACCTAAACTATGCAGCCTAACATTGAGTTATAGAAGTCTATAATGTATTATGTGTATGCAAGGTCAAATGTGTTTTTAGTCTAGATTTGAACTGACAGAGTGTGTCTGCTTCCCGGACAATGGTAGGAAGACTGTTCCAGAGTTTTGGTGCTAAATAGGAGAAGGATCTACCGCCAGCAGTCGATTTTGATATTCTAGGTATTATCAACTGGCCGGAATTTTGAGATCGCAGTAGACGTGAAGGACTATAATGCGTTCAGAGCTCGCTCAAGTACTGCAGAGCTAAACCATTTAGTGCTTTGTAAGTAATCAGCAATATTTTTAAATTTATATGATGTTTAATAGGCAGCCAATGCAGTGTTGACAGAACCGGGCTAATATGGTCATACTTCCTGGTTCTGGTAAGAACTCGAGCTGCTGCATTTTGGACCAGCTGTAATTTGTTTATTAAGCGTGCAGGGCAACCACCCATAATAGCATTACAATAATCTAGCCTTTATGTCATGAACGCATGAACTAATTGTTCCGCATTTTTCATATGACGTAATTTAGATATATTTTTAAGATGGAAAAATGCAGTTTTACAGATACTAGACACAGTCAAATGAAAGATTGGTATCAAAGAGCACACCCAGGTTCCTAACCGACGACAAAGACTTGACAGAGCAGCCATCAAGTGTTAGACAGTATTCTAGGTTATTACCAGAGGACGTTTTTTGTCCATTAATTAGAATCTCTTTTTTTTCAGAATTCAGTAGTAGGAAATTACTAGTCAACCAGTTCTAGTCAACCAGTTTTTAATATCAGCTATGCATTCTGTTAATTTTGTGAATTGGTAAGTTTCGTCGGGGCGTGAAGAAATATAGAGCTGAGTATCATCAGCATAACAGTGAAAACTAATGCCATGCTTCCTAATGATATCTCCTAAGGGTAGCATGTACAGAGTTAAAAGCAACGGTCCTAGCACTGAGCCTTGTGGTACGCCATACTGAACTTTTGATTGATAAGACATCTCTTCATTTAAGTCAAGTCAAGTCAAGTCAACTTTATTTATATAGCGCTTTTCACAATACAGATTGTATCAAAGCAGCTTCACAAAATAAAATAGTACATCAGTGTTTGTTTCTAGTGTAAAACGTCCACGTTTGGTAATGCTGATCAATAGTATTGTTGATTGATTAATTAAATTAAGTATCCCCAACTGAGCAAGCCAAAGACAACAGTGGCAAGGAACCGAAAAACTCCCATCAGGTGACCTAATGGAGAAAAAAAAACCTTGGGAGAACCCAGGCTCAGTCGGGGGCCAGTTCTCCTCTGGCGTTTATGAACTAGAGACCGGATTTAACTGTAAGATTAAAAATATTATATAAATGCCTGGCTGAAGAGATGCGTCTTTAATTTAGTTTTAAACTGGGAGAGCGAGTCTGAGCAACGAACAGTATCAGGAAGGCTATTCCAGAGTTTTGGAGCTAAATGTGAAAATGCTCTCCCTCCTTTGGTTGATCTGGATATCCTAGGTATGACCAAAAGCCTCGAATTTAGTGATCTTAAAGAGCGCGATGGATTATAGGGCGATAGAAGATCTGTTAAATAAACTGGAGCTAAGCCGTTTAGGGCTTTATAAGTCAGTAGCAATACCTTGTAATTAATACGGAACTTTATAGGTAACCAATGTAGTGATGATAAAATTGGTGTTATATGGTCAAATTTTCTTGATCTAGTAAGAACTCTAGCGGCGGCATTTTGGACTAACTGTAGCTTGTTTATTGAGGATGCAGGACAACCAGCTAATAAAGCATTACAGTAATCTAGTCTCGAGGTCATGAATGCATGAACTAACTTTTCTGCATCAGAAACAGATAGCATATTACGTAGCTTAGCAATGTTTCTAAGGTGGAAAAAGGCTGTTTTTGTAACATATGAAATATGATTTTCAAAAGACAGGTTGCAGTCAAGTATAACACCCAGGTCTTTTACTGTAGAGGATAAAGTAACAGGACATCCTACTATGTTAAAGTTGTATTGTGAAAGGTTTTGTGGGCGGTTTTTTGAACCGATAAGTATTACCTCTGTCTTGTCTGGATTTAATAAAAGAATTTTGCTCGTCATCCAATCTTTTATATCTTTAACACACTCTGTCAATTTGGATAATTTAGCGTTTTCATCCGGCCGTGATGAAATATATATTTGAGTGTCATCAGCATAACAATGGAAACTAATTCCATGTTTCCTTATAATATTTCCAAGTGGCAGCATATATATTGAGAATAATAGAGGGCCTAACATAGATCCTTGCGGCACTCCATAGTTAACTGGAGTTATGATCGATTTTTCTCCATTTAAATAGACAAAATGGTATCGGTCAGATAGGTATGATCTGAACCAGCTTAATGCTTGTCCTTGAACACCAGTATAATTTTGTAGTCGATCTAAGAGTATTGTGTGATCTATAGTATCGAACGCAGCACTAAGATCAAGTAAAACTAGTATTGAGATACAGCCTTGGTCAGAAGCTAAGAGTAAATCATTTGTGATTTTAACGAGCGCAGTTTCAGTGCTATGGTGCGGCCTGAAACCAGACTGAAACTTTTCATAGATGTCATTTTCTTGTAAGAAAGAGCCTAGTTGTTACTAAACTGTAACGGAATATTTTGTTCAGGTGACGCTTGTTTATTTGTTAGTCTAGCCACGGTGTTAAATAAAAACCTAGGATTGTTTTGGTTATTTTCTATTAGTTTGCGGAGGTGCTCAGCCCTGGCTACTTTTAGGGCCTTTTTATAACGTGACGTACTGTCTTTCCAAGCGATTCTAAACACCTCTAAATTAGTTTGTTTCCATTTACGCTCTAAATTACGGGTTTCTCTCTTTAGAACACGCGTAGTATTGTTGTACCATGGTGCTTTAATTTTCTCTCTTTTTTAGTCTAATAGGTGCAACAATATCCAATTTTCCAGAGAGAATGGTGCTCATAGTGCTGGTTAGTTCCTCTAGTTCATCTGTTTGTTTGGGTTCACTGAGCAGCTGAGACAGATCCGATAAGCAATTTGAAAAACTATCTATGGTGGATGGAAGGATTGTTCTGCCTAATCAATAACGCGGCGCAGCATGATATATTACAGGGGTACGTAATATGCAAGTTACCATGTAATGGTCAGTTACATTATCACTTTGTGGAATGATATCTATATCGGTTGGATCGGTTCCATGTGATATAATTAAATCGAGTGTATGATTAAAACGATGAGTTGGTCCGGTAACGTTTTGCTTAACCCCAAAGGAGTTTAATAAATCTATAAACGCAGCCCCTAACGCATCATTTTGATTATCTACGTGTATGTTAAAGTCTCCAACAATTAATGCTTTATCGACATTGACCAATAGGTCTGAGAGAAAATCTGCAAATTCTTTTAGGAAATCAGTGTAAGGCCCAGGCGGTCTATATACGGTAGCCAAGGCTAAAGATAATAGGGATGTTTTTCTATCATCTAAGAGCGTAACATTTAGTACAAGTACTTCAAATGAAATAAACGTATAACCCGTTTTCTGAGTAACACTAAGAAAATCTCTATAGATTGTTGCAATACTGCCGCCACGACCAATCAGACGGGGCTCGTGCTTATAGGAGTATCCTGATGGAGTAGACTCATTTAGACCGAAATAATCATTTGGTTTAAGCCAGGTTTCAGTAAGGCAAAGTACATCGATGCTATTATCTGTGACTATTTCATTTACAATAACTGCCTTAGGTGTGAGTGATCTAATGTTTAAAAGACCTAGCTTTATATATTTTTTTTGTTTACTAATAGCAACATTTTCTGTTTTAATAACAATTAGATTTTTCCTAGATCCTGCAGTAGATTTATTATTTGATCGCACTAAACGAGGAATAGACACAATTTCTATGCAATGTTCTACACTAGTATTTATATCAGTTAATTTGGTGCAGCACAGACTATGATTTGGACTTTTGGTTACTAGTCAAAAGGTATTTAACATTTTGGAGATGTTATCCGACAGAAGATCCGCTCCGAATTTGCTTGGGTGTAAGCCATCAGCACGGAAAAGCCTAGGACGCTCCCAAAACAGATTCCAATTATTTACAAAGAGCAGTTTCTGCTCATTGCACCATGACGTTAACCATTCATTTAGCGCGAATAATCTACTAAACTTGTCATGTCCTAGACGGTACGTGGGAAGCGGTCCTGACACAATGATCGTTATATCAGGCGATGTGCTGCGTACCGTATCGATCAGATTCCTGAAGTCTTTCTTCAGAACTTCCGTCTGGCGCAACCTGATGTCGTTCACTCCCGCGTGCAGGACAACAGTTCCGAAGCGCTCGTTCAGAATCTCGGGAACGCGAGCGGCGATTTCAGAAACACGAGCACCAGGAAAGCAGTGACTGTGCACTTTACTTTTACCTAATGTAACGTGGACGTGCCGAACGATGGAATCGCCGATGATCACAGCATCGCGTTCTGTTTCGCGAAGAGGGGAGAAGCGGTTTTGTGTGGATAACTCGAAAACCGGGAGGGTCGGAGAGGGTCTTGGTCTAGACCTGACTCGCGTCTTCCGCTGCGGAAATATCCAGGCTTCGTGGTGGCGTGTTGGAGCTGGAGTGAACGAGACCATGGCTGATCGCGACCTCGGCACTCAGGGCCGATGCTGAGTAACGCACGGAGTAGACGAGGTCGGAATCAGCGGGTTAACGTTAGTAACGTTAATCTCTGATTTGTGTGCATCGGCGCGTGATGTTTCAAGAGCTAACCGCCGGTCTATCAGTTCGGCTTGTCTCACTAAAAGGTCGTGGATCTGTTTCTCAACAGCTTCCAGCTCAGACTGCACCGCGTGCAGCTCAAATGTGTCCTCACCTGCACCAAAAGGTAGACTACTTACATCTGATATATTCGCCATTTTAACAGATGGACAGTAAGTTAGCAACGACGCTACTAGTGATGCTATCAATATTAATACTAATTTATGACTGAAGTCTTAGATATAATCCATCTTTTTAGTGGTACGGGTGTAGAGTAGACGCACGATAGGCGAAAAATGTTTGTAAGTGAGTGTTGAGAAGACGCGTTCAGCCGTGATCCACGGACGTAACCTATAGGAGTATCCAGCGTTGGATCACTAATAGGCTTGAGACGCGTCTGCTCAACAGTCCGCGTTGTAACTATGAGGTTTGAGCAGTAGTGCTTCTCAGTGAGGAAAAGTAGAAAATGTTTGTTGTAAGTAAGTTTAAAGAGTAAAATCGAGAATTATAAATCAAATCGATGGAGCTCCAAAGACAACAACGCGTTCAGACGCGACGCATGCACATTCGAAAACAGGAACTGATAACTGTCAGATAAGTATGATTTAAACCATGCTAATGCAATTCCACTAATGCCAACATCATTTTCGGGTCTATTTAAAAGAATGTTGTGGTCAATACTATCAAAAGCAGCACTAAGATCTAGTAACACTAATAGAGAGATACAACCACGATCGGATGATAAGAGCAAATCATTTGTGACTCTAATGAGAGCAGTCTCAGTACTATGGTACGGTCTAAATCCTGACTGAAAATCCTTGCAGGTACCATTTCTTTCTAAGTGTTAGTTGTTAGGTGTTAGTTAGGCCAGCAGGGGCCACTCACCCTGTGGTTTGTGTGGGTCCTAACGCCCCAGTATAGTGACAGGGACACTATACTGTCAAAGAGCACTGTCCTTCGGATGAAACGCTAAACAGAGGTCCTGACACTCCGTGGTCATTAAAAATCCCTTGACACCTCTCATAAAGAGTAGGGGTGTAACCCTGGTGTCCTGGCCAAATTCCTTCCAATGGCCCTTTCCAATCATGGCCTCATAATAATCCCCATCCATTGAATTGACACTCTCTCCTCTCCACCTATAGCTGGTGTGTGGTGAGCGCACTGGCGCCGTTGTTCTGTGGCTGCCGTCGCATCATCCAAGTGGATGCTCACACTGGTGGTGGTTGAGGAGAGATCCCCTGACATGACTGTAAAGCGCTTTGGGTGTATGGTAGTACATATGAAAGCGCTATATAAATGCCTCATTCATTCATTCATTCATTTATTCATTCAAGAGTGCACAAGAATATCTTCACCAAATTTGAAACAATCCTTCTATAGGCTGTTTAAATACATACATTGAGTTGTTCTAAACACAAATGTGACCCTGGACCACAAAACCAGTCTTATGGGTCATTTTTTTTAAACTGAAACATGAAAGCTGAATAAATAAGCTTTCCATTGAATGGTTTGTTAGGATAGGACAATATTTGGTCGATACAACTATTTGAATTTCTGGAATCTGAGGGTGCAAAGAAATCTAAACATTGAGAAAATCGCCTTTAAAGTTGTTCATTTCTGTTGGTGATTTTGCTGCATCCACTCACAAAAATAAATTTTTGATATACTTAAGGTAGGAAATTTACAAATATCTTCATGGATCATAATCTTTACTTAATATCCTCATGATTTTTGGCATAAAAGAAAAATCTATATTTTTGACCCATACAATGTATTGTTGTCTATTGCCACAAATATACCCGTGCGACTTATGACACAATGATCACAAATGTTATAATAAAGAAAACCTGGACAAATATTAAAAATCAATAAAACCTGACAGATAAACTAACAAATAAATGAATACTAGATTGCTGCAGTGCAACAATCCTCAATGAAACATCCCCTCCTAACTTTACTTATATGAGAGCGGGTAGAAGAGGTGGGGGTGTATCTGCTCTTTTTAAAGATGTCTATCAATGTAAGCAAAGCATTTGGGAATTACTCATCTTTCGAATATTTGGGTATTGTGTTAAAAGGTGCTCCACGCATTTTACTTATCATTATTTACAGGCATATAAATCATTCAATGGCCTAGGACCTCAATACATTGCAGAAATGCTCACTGAATATAAACCCAACAGATCACTCAGATCACTAGGATCATATCAGATAGAAATACCAAGGGTTCACTCTAAGCATGATGGGTCTGCTTTTAGGCCAGCCACAGCTGGAACCAGCTTCCAGAGGAGATCAGATGTGCTCCTACAGTAGTCACATTCAAATCCAGACTCAAAACACTTAGTTTAGTTGTGCATTTACTGAATGAGCACTGTGCCACTGTGTGTCCGACTGACTAGACTGTATTTTATCTCTGCATTTTCCTTTTGATTCTAAACTGAACTCAAATGGCACTGATTGATAACCGGTGTTTTGTGAAGGGTATTGTAGTAGTGGGAGAAACCCCGATGGTCCTGTGGAGTTTGAGAGGGATTGACTCATGACGGTCAAGGGAACACTGTGGTGACTAGTACAGATTACTGGTCTGGATTGGTACAGATTACTAATCTGGTGGGCTCAGATAATCCACAGATATGAAAATCCACAGAAGAATAATGACCGTCATGGGGAAATCTCAGAGTCAAAATAAGATACACTGGTGTTTTGCCAGATGAGAAGTTTATTTACTATTTTAATTCACTTTACTCTAATTCATTTTACTCTAATTCATTTTATAACTGTATCATTTATCTCTTTTAATTCCTTTTATAACTGTTTTAATTTCCACTGCTTTTATTTTGTGTCTATTTTCTATGCAAAGCTCAATGAATTGCTATAGTGTGATTATTATAATACCTTTGTATGTAAAGCTTTTGAATAACTGTTTGAATTTTCCTTGCTTTTATTTTGTGATTATTTTTATTCCTCTCTGTGTAAAGCACTTTGAATTGCCATAGTGTATGAAAAGTGCTATATAAATAAACTTGCTTGCCTTGCCTTGTCTAGATTGACTGATCTTTCACAAAATTAAGCTGTCCTGGACATATTTCAGGTAAATGCCTCTTTAAAGTCTCTACAAAAGTTTACAGTGGCATCATGTGGTAGAGATATGAATTGCAATGCAAATTTATAATTTGAATTGATTATTAAAATGTAGGACTGACAGTCGCAATGTTCACAATTAACAATTTAAGCAAACAATACAATATATTTCAATTAAAATAAACTCTGAGAAAAAATTCTTGCATTATGAATATGTGGAAACTCTGCATGTTCCCTTTCAGTCGCTCACGTTCGACGTAACGTCGACGTGACGACGTAATTGGGATCACTTCAGGGAGCCCTATCAACTTCGAGTGTCTACAGAACGAGCCAATGAACGTTGGCGTGCGTGAACGCGTCACGCGCCCCCGCCCTGCCGCGCGGGTATAAACAGGAAGCGGGCGCACACACACATTGTCTTTCACTTCGGAGCCGAGCTTCCGTGAGACTTCTGTCTACTAGAATTCAGCTCTTTGAAGACTTCAAGAGGAGATCTACTCTCTGCCTGTAGTGTTGGTGTGACGGCGCGATCAGCGGTGGCCGCGAGCATTGCAGCTCACAACTGCTGTTTTCACAGCACTATTGTTTGTGTGTGTGTGTCGGTTCGGTGGGCGTTTCCCCTGTGTGTGTTCATTCACACTGCGGCTACCCCTGGGTGCCTCAGCACTAAGAGAGTGTTTTCCAACCTTTTTTATTTTTACTAAAAGAGCAACACAAGCGTGACCCTGCGTCTTTTTCACGAAAGTCGCGGAGGCGGCCATTGCTCCCATGTGCGAGCGTGGTGTTCGCATCCTCAACTACCTCGACGACTGGCTTATTCTGGCCCAGGCGAGAGAGCAGTTGTGCGAACACAGGGACATGGTGCTCAGTCACCTTAGCCACCTAGGGCTTCGGGTCAACTGGGAAAAGAGCAAACTCACCCCCGGGCAGAGGATCTCTTTTCTCGGTATGGAGTTGGACTCGATCAACATGACGGCGCGACTCACCGAGGCTCGTGTCCAGTCAGTGTTGAACTGCGTGAGTACGCTCAGACGCAGAACAGCGGCACCACTGAAACTTTTTCAGAGGCTCCTGGGGCATATGGCATCTGCAGCCGCGGTTACGCCGCTCGGATTGCTTCATATGAGGCCGCTCCAACACTGGCTCCACGATCGAGTCCCGAGATGGGCGTGGCAGGGTGGCTTGTGCCGGGTCCAAGTGACTCCGCACTGTCGCCAAACTCTCAGCTTGTGGTCGGACCCTTCGTTCCTGTGGGCAGGTGTTCCCCTGGAACAAGTGTCCAGGCACTCTGTGGTCTCCACGGATGCCTCTACCACCGGCTGGGGGGCCACGTACAACGGGCATGCAGCTTCAGGTCTGCATTGGCACATCAACTGCCTCGAGTTGTTAGCAGTACGTCTTGCACTGAACCGTTTAAAAACGCTGCTACTAGGCAAGCACGTACTGGTCCGTACGGACAGCACTGCGACCGTTGCGTACATCAATCGCCAAGGTGGTCTACGCTCCCGCCGCATGTCACAACTTGCCCGCCATCTCCTCCTCTGGAGTCAGAAGCATCTGAGGTCGCTTCGTGCCGTTTACATTCCGGGCCTGCTCAACCGTGCAGCCGACGAGCTCTCACGGCAGCAGGTGCTACCGGGAGAATGGCGACTCCATCCCCAGGTGGTCCAGCTGATTTTCAGGCGCTTCGGGACCGCACAGGTAGATCTGTTTGCCGCCCCGGACACGTCTCACTGCCAGTTGTTCTATTCCCTGACCGAGGGGACCCTCGGCACAGATGCTCTGGCACACAGCTGGCCCCGGGGCCTATGCAAGTATGCGTTTCCCCCAGTGAGCCTTCTTGCACAGACCTTGTGCAAAGTCAGGGAGGACGAGGAGCAGGTTTTGTTAGTTGCGCCGTATTGGCCCAACCGAACCTGGTTCCCGGAACTAGTGCTCCTCGCGACAGCCCCTCCCTGGCCCATTCCTCTGAGAGAGGATCTGCTCTCTCAGAGATGGGGCACCCTATGGCACCCGCGTCCAGACCTCTGGAAACTCCATGTCTGGTCCCTGGACGGGACGCGGAGGTTCTAGGTGACCTACCCCCTGCGGTAGTTGACACCATCACTTCTGCTAGAGCCCCCTCCACGAGGCGCCTCTATGCGTTGAAGTGGAACCTGTTCGTTGACTGGTGCTCCTCTCACGAGGAGAACCCCCGATCTTGCTCGATCAGAGCCGTGCTTTCCTTCCTGCAAGAAGGGCTGGAGCGAAGGCTGTCTCCCTCCACCCTTAAAGTGTATGTTGCCGCTATTGTCGCACATCACGATGCTGTTGATGGTAAGTCTTTGGGGTAGCACGACCTGATCGTCAGGTTCCTGAGGGGAGCGAGGAGACTGAATCCTCCTCGCCCACTCTCTATACCCTCTTGGGATTTGTCTCTGGTCCTTTCGGCACTTCAGAGACCACCCTTTGAGCCTCTGCAATCAGCTGAGTTAAAAATTCTGTCCTGTAAGACAGTACTCCTGGTTGCATTGGCCTCTATCAAGAGGGTAGGGGACCTGCATGCATTTTCGGTCGACGAATCGTGCCTAGAATTCGGCCCGGATAACTCTCACGTCATCCTGAGACCCCGGCCCGGATACGTGCCCAAGGTTCCTACCACTCCCTTCCGGGACCAGGTAGTGAACCTGCAAGCGCTGCCTTCGGAGGAGGCAGACCCAGCCCTGGCTTTTCTCTGTCCCGTTCGCGCTCTGCGTCTGTACGTGGACAGAACGCAAAGCCTCAGGACCTCAGATCAGCTCTTCCTCTGTTACGGAGGCCAGCAGAAAGGGAAGGCTGTCTCCAAGCAGAGGATGGCCCACTGGATAGTGGATGCCATCGCCTTGGCTTATGAAGCCCAAGGCGTGCCCTGCCCGCCTGGGTTGAAAGCCCACTCCACTAGGAGTGTCGCTTCTTCCTGGGCGCTGGCACACGGTGCCTCGCTGACAGACATCTGTAGAGCTGCGGGCTGGGTGACACCTAACACGTTCGCTAGGTTTTATAGCTTACGTGTTGAGCCGGTTTCTTCCTGTGTGCTCGCTTCTACTAGCCGGTAACACCGAAGTTCCCGCTCTAGTGTCGGCTTGCTGCGCCACTCCCTTCCTAGGAACGGATACGTGCGCTTTTTACTCCAGTCGAGTTCCCCACTTGGCGAACCCTGTGAGTTCCTCCGCACCCCTTCGGCAGTCGGACGTTGCGGAGCGTCCGACGCCAGGCCTAGTGCTCGTATGCTTGTGTAACTTGTGCTAGGCTGGGTTCCATATGTGCGATCCCTGTGGCGATCCCATATGTGTATTCTTCCACGACCAGCTCCCTGCGGTGAGCCCGTGTCTTCCCTTGGCAGAGTCTGCTCTGCCGTCACTGTCCGGTGTGTCTCCCCCTTCGGGTGGAGCCACCCCCAGTGACATTCCATATGTTGCACTGCCCCCTTGGCCAGTCCATATGTGTATTCTCCACATGTTACCTCCCTTCGGGCAGGATGTGGCTCCGCAGCGTCCTTTCCCCTGGAAAGGTTCACGCACGCCAACGTTCATTGGCTCGTTCTGTAGACACTCGAAGTTGATAGGGCTCCCTGAAGTGATCCCAATTACGTCGTCACGTCGACGTTACGTCTCCCGTTCCCTCCTTCAGGGAACGAGGGTTACATCAGTAACCGAGACGTTTTTCCACTAAACATCTGAACAAACAGCCAGTCAGACGTGCACATTTATTGATTTGTTCATCAAGATAGCATCAGATGTTTTTCTTTAAGCATGAGTCTTTGCCATGGCATTTTAGTCAAAGCTCAATCTGATATGTCACCTGGTGCTGGTAGCAAATAATAAATAAATAAATAAATACAATTTTATATGGTTATATAAAAGTTATGTGGTTTTTTGAGGAGCAAATCAAAACTCACACATCTGTATTTTTAAATAAAACACACTGGCATATTTACACATACTATATCCTCTAATGACTTGTTGATTTAAACAACTAAGAATGATCATGTTCTCAGAGAAGGCCAGCTCTGACTTCCCCTCTCGTCTGTGGTCGAGGTTTGTGTTTCCGCTCACAGGACGAGATGTGTGAATGATCATATATAGCAGATATTATTCATCTGGATCAGACAATGAAGATCATACAGCTGCAGATCTGTGAGTTTCTCACGTCACATTTGATTGAGTCAGTTTTCTTTTGATTTTATATCTTAATAAATGTGTTTTTCTTTCTCTCATAGATCTGTTCATGTTGTATCAAGCCACAGAGAGTCTAACAAACACACCAGTAACTTTAGGATCTGATGTGATTATAACCTGTGATCTTGATATAAAGGAGATTTACTGGTACAAACAGAAATTACCGGATCCTCCAGTGTTGATCTTACGCACTTTTGATAGCACAATTGAAGGAGGTAAATATGAAAACCACACCTCTAAACACAAATACTCAGTGAAAACTAACAGTCGTCTGTTCATCAGAAATATCACCACTGATGAATTAGGAGTTTATTATTGTGTGAAAACTAGTGAACCACTAAAATTCAACAACGGCACCAAAATCTACATCAGTGGTAAGTTATTTTATCATTTCATATGTATTTTCAGTCAATATAATGGATTTTAAAGAACTGATATATTTGCAGTTTCATTAAAGACTGAAACTGAATAAAGATTGAATTACAAACCTTTTACAGACTCTGTCCACAGGAATCAGACAGATGACGCTCCACAACACCAGATACCATGGAGAAATCTGACCATCATCATATCTGTCCTGCTGAATGTGCTTCTGACCATTGCCGTGATAGGTTTGTAAAATTTAATTGAATTTACTACATGGAGACAAACTCTAATTCAATACACAAATTCGGCCATATATCATATCTGCTCTTTGTTTAAACTGTCAAGAAGTGTCTCAGTGATGTTTATTCACGGTTGTTTCAGGTTTGGTGAAGAGCTGCATTGACGCAACTAGAAGATCTAAAAATACTTCAGATAAACCTCAAAGTACCACTGCAGCTCAAAACACAAATGATCCACAGGTAAGACACTTCTTAAATATATGATCTTAATTATTTTTAATATATTAGTTTAAATATAACCTGCCCACATTATTTTTGCACTATGCTCTTAGGTTAGTATAGTGATATAATAGTTATCCTTTAGTAGTGGTTAATCTACTTAAATCCTTTCAACTTCAGATAATGTACGTTAAATTAATTATATGAAATGTGTTTTAGAAAATTACTTTTAAAAACATACATCTGGGATACTCAATTCTGATTGGTTAGTTGCAGCATTCTGGTCAAATATGGGACAGCCCCTGCATATCTCTGCAGTTTAGTTACCGCTCATACTCCGGCTCGCTCTCTCCGCTCTTCCAGGTCATGCATCCTCCAGCAGCCTCGATATAAACTAAAGTCCATGGGTGGTTGAGCATTCTCGGTCTCAGCACCACGTCTATGGAATGCTCTACCACCGGAAATTAGAGACTCTCCAACATTGGATTGTTTTAAGAACTCTTTAAAGACACACCTTTTTAGAGCTGCTTACTGTAACTGAATGTGACTTTTTATTGTATTCCCTTGTAGTTGTTATTCTCTTTGTATATTGTAGCGCTTTGAGTCTAAGAAAAGCGCGTTAGAAATAAAATGTATTATTATTATTATTATTATTATTATAAATATATTTCTTGTAATTAGTGCTAAACTTTATATTTGATCATTGTGCTAGTTTTATATCTCTCATATCATCCTTCATCTGTTTCTATTAGTCCTTCAGGATGATACAAGACCCCTATGCTTCATTTCGGGGTCCTGATCACCTTGTTAGGGTTTATTTTCCTATCAGCTGACTGTACATTATGTCTATCATACTGTATATGTCCATTCATATATAATATGGTCCTCTTTCAGTGTGCTGAAGTTGATTTCTTCATGTGCTCCAGTAACACCAGGCCTAGTCAGGAGCAGAGCACTACTGTCTACTACAGCCAATGTGTGATGTGATACACTTTATGAATACAAAGTGTGCCTACATATACCTGTACATTTGTTTTTTTTAGTTTTTTTTTTGTTGTTGTTTTTTTTACAAACTAAAATGTATTGTTATTATATTTTACATTTGTAGATTTTAATTTCCATTTCCATTTATGAGTTTGCTGCTTTGTATGTAAATATGCAGTGTGTGTATGATAGTAACACTTTTTGCTGTTACTGTTTTAAGTGGAGATCTTGCTTATATATAGTAATATAATAATTTGTCTCTCTCTGTTATAAGTGTGCTGTCATGCTCAGCAGTAAAAGTAGTAAACCACATGATGATGAGCTTTCTTGGGGCTGAAACAGCTTCTTCTTTTTTTTTTATCAGCAAATTTTTTTGTTATTCTTGATATTAAATCACACATCACATCATTTTTTTTTTTTTTTTAAAGCAACACTAAGTAGAAATCGTGTTTTTGTCAAACAGCGACCCCTAGAGTTGCTGTGGAATACTTGCACTGTCGTAAATACCTCCCCCCCCCCCAATTCAAACGCATGGAGTGGCCAGGTGTAAACAAACCCCATGATTAAAACATACGCACGAAAGCCGAAAACAAACGCTGGTTGGCCTCTCACGTCCACATTTGAGGAAGTGGTGGGGGAAGTGACGTATGCCGTAAAGCAGTCGAATTTTGTACCACGTGCTCTGGTTACTACACGAACCCCGAAGTTACATAGTGCCAGTAAAAGCGCTACAGACCCCGTCAGGCTATGGCAGACGTGTCATTCAACCTATTGTAAGTCGATGTACCATCACAAGGTTCTTGGAAATATATTATGAAGGTTGAAAAAGTTACATAGTGTTACTTTAATCATGACATTTTCTGCTGGTTTGTTTTGTGTTTTACATGGATTTGACAAAACTTGAAGTCAAGAGAAACTTAAAGTTTTAGTTCATGCTAATTAAATTTTTATTGAAAGTTATTGAAGTACATTATTGAAAACAAAAGTTGTATCTGTTAATATTATTTAATGAACCTGAGCAAACATGAACTAACAATGAACAGCTGAATTTTTTTTTAACTAACATTAACAAAGATTAATAAATTGTTTAACAAATATGAGAAATAAGTTTCACACTTCTTTTCTTGTTAAAAGAGGGCGTACTAGGTAAAAAGAAATTCAATCCAGATTAATTAAAATATACTCTCACTTGCCTCAAGGATAAATATTGTTAATAGTGAATTAGTGGCTTCTGAGAGCATTGAAATTCAAGAGACAGAAACTAAAAACATAATATGTGTTTGAATGACACTGAAAAAAAAAAATGGTGCTGTTCTCGGTGTCTTGTGTCATTTTGCTGCCAGTGAATTAGAGGTAAATATATATTTTTAAAAGACAAGAGATTATATATATAGGCCAATGGTTGAGTTTTGAACAAACAGACAAAAACGCTAAATGTGTGGCCAGAGCAAACCTGCCTTTAACTTCCTCTTGATTGTGGTTAATCACCATATTCATCTGAAAGCTCTGAGGTAAAGTTACATCTCTACAGTCGTGTGAAAGAAACAAGTGTTTTAACATCATGAAGATTGTGCAGCTTTACCTCTGTGAGTTTATTGTACTTTATGAATATTTTATTGTTCTTTGTAAGATAATTTATAATGTTTAATGACATAATAATAATCCATATTATGTGTGTGTGGTGTTTATTCCACAGATCTGCTCATATGGTGTGAAGCTGCGGAGACTTTAACTGATCAACTAACAGATTTGGGTCAAAATGTGTCGATAAACTGTGATTTTGATGTAAAGGAGGTTAACTGGTTATTACTGAAACTACCAGATTCTCCGGTTATGATATTACGCTCTTTCTCATCTGCAACTCCTCATTACTACAATAATAGATTTAGACAAAAATATTCAGTGCAAAGAAAACCTCATCTATTCATAAATAATGTCACTATTGATGATTTAGGAGATTATTACTGTGTGACAACAGACGCTCCTCCTAAATACAGCAACGGCACCAGACTACACATCACTGGTGAGTGAACATTCAGTGATCATATTGATGTTATACAACAAATTATTATACAATGCATCCTTTTTAGACCGTTATGTAAAGTAACTAAACATTTCAATGGATGCACAGTCCTGAATATATTATATATTATATTGAACCAACTGCAGAGATTAAATAAATATTAATTATACTAATTAATATTAAATATTAATATTAAACCCCTTCAATGATTACACAGTACCAACTCCAACTCTAGAGATCCAGAATCATACAGTGGTGAAGAACACTGAGAAGAATCAGACACATTGGCAGATTATTATCTTCATATCTGCTTTCATAAATGGTCTTCTGATCATTGTGATCATAGGTGAGCTCTTTGGTGAAATTATATGTGTATGGCTCCAAACGTGGACATTGTACTCTTGAATTCTCACTATAATATCAGTATGCTGTTTAAAAACTAAGAATATTTTAACAGCTCTTGCAGTTATAGCTCTTTATAGTGACTACAATTATTATATTACAGAAAGAACAAAATCTGAAATGTGGGTGAATAAATCATGTTTTTGGCTGAACTACTCATTCAATGATAAATATGAATTCACTTTGTCACTTTTAAGGACTATTAAAGGTGTTTGTTCATGCAAGAAATGGAGACGACTTGAAACTATTTCAAGACACAGACCTACAAAATCTTCAAGATTGGGATTTCGAACAACCTCAAGACTCAACACAAACACTGATATGTTACATGAAAATATAAAGTAACACAATATGTCTTTCTCTTTGTTAAAGTATAAAGTTTATAAATATGGTTGATATCAATGTATGTGCTGTTTAGGGAAAGTCAATATAAAAAACATAATACCCAATTATGCATGAGAGATTTTCATTTTCATAATATGTCCTAGAATCAGGAATATGTGACCAGAAATAATGTTTTCATGTTTCCTGCTGGCTTTGTTCTATGCTTTTGTAATTTGTTTATTTCTGTTGAAACAAAAAAAATAAAAATACAATAAGTCACAGCACAAAGGAAATGCCTCCTGACCACAAGAGGGCAGTGTTGAGCACGAAAACCATGATTTCAAAAAACATTTGCTGACAATAAATCAAAAACATTGACTATAGTGACTACATTGGCTATAAATGTATGAAATCCAAGTTGCATTTCCGTTGTGTTGTGAACCTTTGTTCACTGAGTGTGCTTTAAAACACAAGGTTCTGTGCAAGGACTAAATCTTAGGATGTGGATTTTGTCTAGCAAGATGCCTAAATTTATGTTGGTGGAGTTGGGGAGGTGTAGGGATACAAAAACAGCAGATGCCAGAACAAGGTGAGCGGCTGCTTATATGCTCCAGCACTTAATTGACAGATTAGATGGGTTCACTCCTCCCGAAATTACGTTGTGAACTTCACTTCGAGACCTTTATCATGCGTTCATCATTTATTTTACTGTGTTGTAAATGTCTTTTATGTAAAGGTTTATTATCAGTAAAATCACTGTTCTTAAGAGGCAAACTTGTGTAGTCCCGTCCCTTTTCAGAGTTGCGCTCAGTGTGTCTTCCTGTTTGTATTTCCAGAGCATCAAAGTAAGATCTTATGGATTTTTGAGTGAAATCTTCCCTGTCTACTGACATTTGTTATGACATCCACTTAAAACATTACAATGCTCATGATAACTTTCATTGACTCTACAATAAGTGAATCCAATTCACCAGCTTATTACTGTTCCACAGCGATGCCATAGAAATACACAGAGCTACCGCAAAAACGGAAATTCAAACAAAATTCGAAAGATGGCTGTGCGCTTGTTTCTCTGGCACATAACTTCTATACTATATAAAACTGAAAAAACATGATTATCTTTTGGCAGGTTCAGCTGGAAAATCAGCCTGTTTAATTCCAAGGGTTTGTTTATTAATTTTAATTATTTTTTCCTTGAGGTCCACTCGAGGTCCACAAATGTTTTGTTTTTTTCCCTCTTTTTCTTCCCACTTTTTAATTTCTATTGTCCACTCTGAATTCACGATGTGACATCTTTCAAAATGTTCAAGTTTTTTTTTTTTTAAATCTCAAATATCCTTCTTTTCATCCCACCAAGTAAATACTTTGTTACAGTTACTGTTTTTGACCACCAGAGGACAGCAATGGTTCACAGTAAAACACTTAAAGGCATCTCATCTCACTTGAACAATTAGCTTGTGCTGTTTTGCTATAAATAGATTCCACTCGTCAGAACTGTGGCACAGTGGATTTTGAACATGTAAGAGATGTTGGATAATGCTTTATAACTCACTTTAGGCTGCAGTACAATTCACAGTATTGGCCACATTTAAAATGTGTTTTTATGTTTTTCACGAGTCTCTGGGCCCTATTTTAACGATCTGAAACGCAAGTATCTTTGTGGGCGGATCTCGGGCGCTGCCGCGCTGTTGCTATTATACCAGCGGGATAAATGACTCTTGCGCCTGACGCAAATCTAAAATGGGTTGGTCTGAAGTAGCTACATTACTCATAGGTGTGGTTTGGGCATAACGTGAAATAAACCAATCAGAGCATCATCTCACATTCCCTTTAAAAGCAGGCGCGCTTGTTCCATGGCGGATTGCTATTATAACGGCGGATTTGCCAGGCGCACGCCAGGAGCGGTTCACAGCCGAGGAGACCGACGTTCTCGTCAGGGCCGTAAAAGACAGAGAAGTGACATTGTATGGGGATGGGAGAAACCCACCCAAATTAGCTTCGCTTAAACTGGCGTACAATTTGGGTAAATGTGTAAGCTAGATTTATGCCTATTTTTTCACAATAGCCATTTCGTGGACATTTCATTCACTTCATGGATTTCCCTCGTGTGCAATATATTTGCAACTGCTGCGTTTGTGTAGATGAGAGAAGCAAAATGAATGCACGTTGTGCACACGCTACATTATGGCCAAGCATGCGCCCTTAAAATAGCATCTGAATGCACTGACTTTAGACAAGATTTTTCCTGGTCTGTGCCGGAATTGTTTTCTGAAACTGCAAAATAGCACCGGGGAACGTTTGCGCCGGAACACGCCTCCTCTTTTCGCTGAACCGCCCCCAGGAGCGCAAATTTATTCCCTAATTTACCAACATGTGTCTGTGGAGGGAAAAGTCTGCTGTGCGTCGAGTGCAAAATAGGAATGATACATGCATCGGTGTACAAAGTCAATTGTGCTGGGTGTAAAATAGGGCCCTCTGTCTTCAAGTTCAAGTCAAGTCTCGTGACAGTTCTTCACGAGTCCAAGTCACAAGTCATTTTTTTGCGGCTTAAGTGCGATTTGAGTCCAAGTCGCAGACTCGAGTTTACATCTCTGCCCAGAAGCATAGAAAAGGAACGGCCACTTCGGCCATGACAGGGTAGTGCTCGGGCTGGAGCCGACACTGGACTGTACTCAGGGGCTTGAACAGATTCTGGAGTGGACTCATGAACTGGAGCGAACTCTGGTGCAAGGATGGCTGGAGTGGACTAGGGAGGAAGCGACTGAGTGAAATTATCATCAATTTTGACAACAGTGATGGAAATTCCACTTGTGCCACAGCACAATTAATTTAGCTCTCAAGGGAACAAGTGGTAGCTGATGCTGATATCTGGTGATAAAGATGGCCGTCTAATCCACACCAAAACTTGATCTTCATGGTATCGTCATTCCATGGAACCAGGTTGGAGAGCTCAAGAAATTTTTCAATGTACTAGCTGATACATATTAGCTGATTCGCTGGATAACATGATAGGAGGTCCATTATGGGTGTTGTCTGTTGAGGTCTGGTCTTCTGTCATGAAACAGGAGAGGAGACACAGAGGCTAACATAACAGTGCTTTATTTGAAGGTGCGATCTGGAAGATCTTCAAAGAGGTGAGTGATGAGCACAAGCAGTCCAAATGATAGTCACATTTAGCTGACGAGTATCTTTAATCTTGCAGGGTAGCCTAGTGATAGGACGGCTGATCCCGGGGCTCCGATGCTCCAGCACGGTTTTCAAAGCACTATTGTATCACACACTAAATGATGTTTCATTAACAAAGTTCGGGAGGAGCATGTTCAAATAATCAATCAATCAATCAATCAACTCATCAAACAATTACCATGTCAGCATCAGCATGAGAGGAAGCATATATATATATATATATATATATATATATATATATATATATATATATATATATATTCACTCTGTCAACTCACCTAACTTCCTTGACAGTTTTCAGCATCCCTCCACCACCCCGACTCCTCACTCTTGGCTTGTTCTTTCACAGCCAGGGATACGGGGGGAGTACTCTGGGTTCGGGCCGAATACCGAGCCCGGAGCCCTCTCCTCGGACAGCACGCCAAATACGCATTTATTCTATCTGACTTATTTGTAAGTGTGAATTTGTGAAACTGGGTAAACCCAGCCCGATCTGACAACGATTTGATTTGATCATGTCATGCCTACCCAGCCAGAGACTGACGCTGTTCACGTCATGCCTACCCAGCCAGAGACTGTTCACGTCATGCCTACCTAGCCATAGACTGTTCACGTCATGCCTACCCAGCCATAGACTGTTCACGTCATGTCTACCCAGCCAGAGACTGTTCACGTCATGCCTACCCAGTCAGAGACTGTTCACGTCATGCCTACCCAGCCAGAGACTGTTCACGTCATGCCTACCCAGCCAGAGACTGTTCACGTCATGCCTACCCAGTCAGAGACTGTTCACGTCATGCCTACCCAGCCAGAGACTGTTCACGTCATGCCTACACAGCCAGAGACTGGTCACATCATGCCTACCCAACCAGAGACTGTTCACATCATGCCTACCCAGTCAGAGACTGTTCACGTCATGCCTACCCAGCCAGAGACTGTTCACATCATGCCTACCCAGCCATAGACTGTTCACATCATGCCTACCCAGCCAGAGACTGTTCACGTCATGCCTGCCCAGCCAGAGACTGTTCACGTCATGCCTACCCAGCCAGAGACTGTTCACGTCATGCCTACCCAGTCAGAGACTGTTCACGTCATGCCTACCCAGCCAGAGACTGTTCACGTCATGCCTACACAGCCAGAGACTGGTCACATCATGCCTACCCAACCAGAGACTGTTCACATCATGCCTACCCAGTCAGAGACTGTTCACGTCATGCCTACCCAGCCAGAGACTGTTCACGTCATGCCTACCCAGCCATAGACTGTTCACGTCATGCCTACCCAGTCAGAGACTGTTCACGTCATGCCTACCCAGCCAGAGACTGTTCACGTCATGCCTACACAGCCAGAGACTGGTCACATCATGCCTACCCAACCAGAGACTGTTCACATCATGCCTACCCAGTCAGAGACTGTTCACGTCATGCCTACCCAGCCAGAGACTGTTCACATCATGCCTACCCAGCCATAGACTGTTCACATCATGCCTACCCAGCCAGAGACTGTTCACGTCATGCCTGCCCAGCCAGAGACTGTTCACGTCATGCCTACCCAGCCAGACACTGTTCACGTCATGTCAGTCACGCCTGTGTCTTCGGACAAGATGGCCGCTGCGCCTGAGTCGGCTCCGGATGATGCAGCTCTTATGATAATGGCCACAACTATTTTGTGTGTGTGGGCAGTACAGAGCCCTTGCCCAAGTTGGCTGCCACACCTGAGAGTTAGTCTCCGGCCAAGATGGCCGTCGCTGTTCCAGAGTCTAGTCTCGAGATGGCTGCCGCCTCGCCAGAGTCTCGTCCCAAGAATATTTTGGGGAGGGGCAGTAGGTACCTGCCCTGGCCACTTGAACTGTCAGGTCCGCCCACGCTCCAGGGCCCAGGTCCGCCCACGGCCCAGGCCCACCCACGCTCCACAGCCCAGGCCCACCATTGCCATGTCCTGGTCCATTCCCCTGCACGGGCCTGGCCCTCCATCCCTCCACAAAGACCGCCTCTGCCGCACCACCCTCCTGAACTATTGTGTTTTTAGTTTTGATGGGAGTCGGGAGCCACGGGCCTCCTCAGTGGTGCTACTGTACGTCATTCACTATTATACAGCGAAAGAGCCAGCTCCTTAGATTTTCTTCAGAAGAAGTGATTTATCTGGCCCATGCTAGTTAGCATTCTTCAATCTGACTTTCTTCTCCGTGCTTCAGCGACTGCATTCTGTGGAACTTTCTCGTTCTCCTTTCGGTGAAGCACAATGGATTTGCGTTATTGCTAGCCTCCGTGCCCTCGCTTCATTGCAAGTGACGACCCGCACGGTAAGTGTGTGCAAAGTGTGTTTTTGCTTCAAGGGGTCAAGATAGGCATAGTGTGCTGTCACCAGATTGTTATGACGGAGACCTCTTTGACTGGTTGGGGTATGGTCTTCGAGGGCAGACTGGCATGCTGTGTTTGGACGAGTGAGCTTCTCTCATGGCACATAAATTGCCTGGAGTTGCAAGCCGTCTCTCTGGCCCTGGATCACTTTTTTCCGGCCCTGATGGGCTGTCATGTCATTGTCAGAACGAACAACATGGCAGTGGTGTCTAGGGTTGGGTATTGTAAGAAATTTTCCAGTTCCGATTCCGGTTCCGCCAAACGTTTCAGGTTTCGGTTCCAGTTCCCATTCAATAAAAATGTATAAAACAGCTAATAAAACATAGTAGTAAGGGGAAAATGCACAATCCTTTGTGTGTTTATTTATAATACTTGTCAAATGAGTTTAACAGACTGGTAATGTCAACAAATTCAACACATTATTTAGCAATTTTTGCTTAAATAATTTTTCTGAAGGAAAATAAACATTTCTGCATTCTCTAGGATAATTTGGGACCTCTCCTATAACTTATAGGCTAGTCTGCCCTACAAAGCAAAAAGGCAGTAACTACGCAGAGTGCAGAACTGCGAAAAATGACTTTAAAGTTATCCTGTCATCCAGCCTAAGTAGTTGTAGGTAGATTATTGGACATGTGGCTGTTTTGTTACTTTATATTAGCTTATTCTTTGTACATATCAATCCTTATATTTAATTTGATATTTTACCACTATTTTGCAGTTCCTGTATTCTTGCTTTGTAAACTTGCTTTGTATTACTTACCAAAAACGTGGCACCATACCAAGGAAAAAAGCAGTAACTACAGATTCTCCAAAAACTATTACCATTTTTCTCCAAAACGACACACATTTGAGATAAGATGTTTTGTCACATAACAAAGGATGCCTTGAATGTCATGAAAATGATAATAACTAATTTTTGACCAAAAATGCAGTTACTGCCTTTTTGTTTTGTAGGGCAGTAGTATCTCCAGCAGTGGAGAATACCCTCTCAGAAGGGGTAGAATATGCTTGAACACATGCAAGATCCAGACAATAAACTGGATCAATAAACAGAACTGCATGCATCTTGCGGAAGAACATTGTAACCGGAGCTACTTCTCTATGTTAATGTCTATGACGCGGGTGAGTCACAATACGCTATGCGCTACTCCGCAGCGGTGCCGACCCAACCGGTGTAAAGTAGTCTGAGTCTGAACGCTTATTACAAGCTTACCATAGTGATTACTTCTGTGATAACTTGAATATATGTAACACAGAAATATCGATACTGTGTGGTTGAAAAGACTGTGAAAGTAAAGCACAACTGTTCTCTCAACGACAGCGAAAACAAATTTGAAGTTTTGGTCAGGTGTGAAGTTTTGGTCAGGTGTGAAGTTTTTGTCATTTAGGAATAAGATCGTGTGGGTGTTTGAATCGAGATCGAGATCGTTTAAAGATTAATCATGCAGCTCTACTGTCTTTATACTCTCTCTCTCGCTGCGTAGATATCTGCCGCAAAACGTATAAACGAGTAGCGCAAGGGCCAGTGCATTCATTTCTTACTATTTTAATATTCATGAGGTGTACGTCGCTATTCAAGGATAAGCTCCCAGCACTTCGCCCACACATCGCACCAGAACCGTTTTCAGAACCGAAACTTAAGAATTTCGCATGGTTCTGGTATTTTTCAAAAACACTAACGGTTCTGGATAAGGAACAAATTTCAATTTCATGTTCGGCGAGGCGGGTGTGGACCTCTTTGCATCACAGGGCTCGACACAGTGCCCCCTGTGTTTCTCCCTGTCTCATCCGACGGCTCTGGGGATAGATGCCTTCGCTCATCTGTGGCCGGATTTGAGACTCTATGCAGTCCCTCCAGTCAAACTAATCCCTTCAGTCCTTTGCAGAGTTAGGAATTGTGGAATCTACCACCTTCTGGTAGCCCAATTCTGGCCATCCCAGATATGGTTCTTGGAACTGAGCTCCCTGGTGGAGGGGTCTCCTTGGCAGATTCCGATCAGGAGAGATCTGTTGTCTCAGCTCCAGGGCAGAATGTGGCATTCTCGACCCGAGATATGGGTCAGGGGCAATCGCTAGCAACAGTGGAGTCTAGTCTTTTGGATTCAGACTCTCAAGGTTGCACTTTTGTTAGCGTTGGCCTCTCTCAACCATGTGGGGGATCTGCAGGCTCTTTCTGTGAGTGAGCCTTGCATGGAGTTTGCTCCGTGACTTGTGAAGGTGTTTCTGTGACCCAGATCTGGTTATGTCGCCAAAGTTTTGTCCTCGTCATTCTGCTCTTAAGTGGTCGTGCTTCACTCTTTCTGTCCCCCTTCTTTTTCCTCTGCTCAGGAGGAGAATCTTCATTTGCGTTGCCCTGTTTGGGCTTTAACCCTCTGGAGTCTGAGGTGTTTTGGGGCCCTTGAGATGTTTTGACATGACCTGACATTTGTGCTTATTTCAGCTACTTACAACATACTATTGGCCAACATGTAATTTTGTTGTATTCAGCACAAACTCTGCTACAATAATATGTGAGCAAAATGGATGTACATGTTTGCATTTTATAGAAAAAAAATATTATGCGTGGTTAGTATGTTTTGGGAAAAACATTGTCACTGCAATAAGGCCAATTAACACATACTGAATAGTTTTCCATAAGACTTTGGAATTACTATTCTTGTAGGCTAGAATTTTTTCTACAAAATGAGGTGAAAATCATTCTGACCACTCTTTCACAAACAACAATATAACGATTTTAATTTTGCATGTCAGTTTTTGTGTCAGCACTGCTGTATGCGTGGGCCATGAATATTAATGTGATTCACACCAGGGGTGTGACTAAAGACACTCCCCCCATGGCTAATGGGCCATCAAGGTGCTGTGAGGCAGCCTGAACAAAGAATGATGACCTAAGAATGATTCACTGATGAATAAAAAGTTAAAAAGAACAGCATTTATTCAAAATAGAAATCTTTTCTAACAATGGAAAGACTTAAAGTTATTACTATCACTTAATACATCCTTTCCAAAAAAAGAAAGAAAAAAAGACCAAACTTTTGTTTTTTTATAAAAAAATATTTTTATTCAAAGAATCCTGAAAAAACTATTACAGGTTATAAAAAATATATATTAAGCAGCACAACGGTTTCCAACACTGATTTAAAACTCATTGCCGTTTTCTGTGACACACCACAGAGCTCTGTTATAAGTTGCTCCATAAACTCTTTATGGGACAAGTTACCATGTAGGTCTTTGTGCACAATGAAAGAGTTGGTGGAAGCAATGTCCAAGAAGTGTAGAAAAATCTTACTGTACCACTTCATGGTTATGTGCTGTGTTGTGTAGTACTGTAACAGCTGATCAGACAGGTCAATGTGTTGTATGCAGTCACAGGTGCAGGACATGGAAATGTCTTTGTCCTCCATGTATCTTGTGTTTTCACCCTCATCTGCGCAGTGTCTCCTGTATAAGCAGGATGGATGTTTTTTGTCATTTCACACAAGAATAGGTAGGCTACTTTTATATTATGACGATGTAAAC
Organism: Squalius cephalus; assembly: GCF_949319135.1. Lineage (NCBI taxonomy): Eukaryota > Metazoa > Chordata > Actinopteri > Cypriniformes > Leuciscidae > Squalius > Squalius cephalus. The sequence goes on from NC_137134.1 coordinate 11,127,339, forward strand.
ACAATTAGGCTACATTTCATCTGTAAAATATTACGTCTATGCACTTACTCGGTATGATTTCTCGATCGCACTGAGAACTGAAGGTTCACATTCCTAAAAAACAACATCAAAATAAAACTTTTAGCATACATTATACAAAGTAAACTGCTGAGCAAGTGATGGTTATGGACAAACAATGTATAGTTGATGGGCCATAGAACGGAGAAATATCTATTTATGGGCCATAGACCGCGTCACCGCGAGTATCTGTTGATGGGTATCCGCACGCATTTAGTGACACACGCAATGAACGGATCGTTCGCGAACGACACACATCACTACATTTCAAACATTTACACCTGTATTCACAAACATCTATGCATAAGGCAGTATTGAAGCGTGTCTTAGGCTAACCAAAATCGAGCATTTATATAAAAATTTAATGTAGACAGTAGGCTATATCACATATTTTACCGGAGGCTGAAACATATTTGCACTAAATCACATTAGCAGATATTCGCAAACAAGCTACATTACGCACAAATAAGTATTTTGGCATTATAATCAGTGTCATAAGCTAATCAAAACTGAGTGAAATATATATGAAGTATATAAATTTAGCACTGAAAGGTTGCCTACCAGTCTAGTTCACATTTTAACATGTTTCTGTCTATTTATAGATGCATATACATGTACGATATTAGGCTTAGTTCATGTTTTTACTCCAAACTCATTTCATAACATACATTTTAATCTGGCACGACCAGTTTAACATGTCTTACCTTAAAAATCTTCTCATCTTCAAATCGCGTTCTTCTGAGGTAAATCCAAGGTAAACAGCACAGCACAGCACAAGGTAAACAGCACAGCACAGCACATCTTCAAACTCGATGAAAAGCAGAGAGGAGTAAGTTACCGAAGTCTCTTATTCTTTGTTTTGAGGTGATGAGGGCGTTTACAGGTCTGCGTTCTGCCGCGTGGATCATTTGCATGTCAATCGCTCGTGCGCGCGTGGGTGTGGTCACATTATAGTTAATTAGGATGTGTTTGAGAAACTGTACATGCCGCTGCTTTCTTACGGATTACTTAAACAGAGAATATTTGTTTTTTATATAATTTACATATTTTAAAAATAGAGACTCCAAGCGTTGTATAGACATGTGGGTAACACTTTAAAATACGGATCCTTCGTTAATGAATAACTACACAGGAACAAATGAGTAACACAATATTAACAATCTAGTAACTACAATTAACTAACAAGTAACTCTGATTAACGAATTAGTAAGTAATAGCACACAGATTTAAGTGGTAGTTCACTATTAACTAATCAATAACTACTATTTTTTAATACTTCACAGAGAACTACTGAATTTTTTTACAGATTTAAGTGGTAGTTCACTAATAACTAATCAATAACTACTATTTTTCAATACTTCCCAGAGAAATAATGAAAAAAATTCACAATTCATGCAAAACTAATATCTTCACTTTAGAATACGGATCCAAATTATTTGTAATTACTATAGAAGTATGTAGTAACACTTGAGTCATTACTAGTTAGTTAACATGATCTTCACTTTAGAATACGGATCCAAATAATTAGTAGTTCCGATAGAAGTATGTAGTAACACTTGAGTAATTACTATTTATCGTGATTCCATGCTGTAGTTACGGTAAGCCAACCCGAAAGGGTAGAATCATCTAATCATTCACAGGATATATATACACACACACACACACACACACACACACACATATATATATATATATACATATCTACATATGAGCAAAGAGACATACATAAAAGCCATTTTGAGAGGTAGGTTAAATAATAAAATAACTGGTATTTGGATGGCTGATGACTCAGTATGTTCCAGTACTCACCATGATGAGTCTAGTTATTCAAAGCCAGTCCAGAGGAATGCCGGAAAATCGGCCACAGGGTAAGTGTTCCAGACAAGTGCATTTATAAAAACAATTCTTAAAAATTATTTAGTTTATGAATAGTTCTCTAAAAGACAGCAGTGCATATGCTAATTATTGTCAGCTTTCCCAAATCATAAGTCTGCTACGCTATTACATATTTATAATTAGTGTACAGTATCTAGCAGTAATGTTAATCTAGTGCTAGTAATTTGTCCTGCATTAGTTATTAATTAGTTTTGCATGAATTGTGAATTTTTTTCATTATTTCTCTGGGAAGTATTGAAAAATAGTAGTTATTGATTAGTTATTAGTTAACTACCACTTAAATCTGTAAAAAAATTCAGTAGTTCTCTGTGAAGTATTAAAAAATAGTAGTTATTGATTAGTTAATAGTGAACTACCACTTAAATCTGTGTGCTATTACTTACTAATTCGTTAATCAGAGTTACTTGTTAGTTAATTATAGTTACTAGATTGTTAATATTGTGTTACTCATTTGTTCCTGTGTAGTTATTCATTAACGAAGGATCCGTATTTTAAAGTGTTACCGACATGTGTTTTAAGTCTGTGTGACAAACATTCGCTGAGTTACAGGTCATTTTCTGTCGCGTTTCAGAATGAGTTTCACATTGAGAGAGACGGCAGAACGCGCATCATGTTTATTTTTCTTTATTTGGCGAAAAGCACAACACTTTGTTTTTATTATGAGTATGCACAAAAAAAATACACACTTAACAGGATCGATTGATGTACAACACAAGCATATAAGATAAAAATTAATATTAGAATTTTGATTTTGTTTGCACTGATAAGGAAAAAAAACGAGCCTATCGCGCCGGCGCGATAGCCGACCTCAGGGGGTTAAAGGCACATGTGGACTACTCCGACCAGTGGTGCAAGTCATCTCAGCTGTTTATATGCTTTGGGGCTGGCCGCAGAGGGCTCGCCGCCTCTAAGCACAGGATCTCTCACTGGGTGAGAGACGCAATTTATTTGATTTATGAGGTGTGGAAGCTTCCTTCACCTCTGGGCGTTCAATCTCACTCTACTAAGAGCATCACGTCTTCCCAGGCTCTATTTAGGGAAGTTCCTTCGGAAGATATTTGTGTGGCGGCAGGTTGGATTTAGATGTGGCCTCTGGTTCCCGGGTTCTTTCCGTATGAACTGGTCTCTTAGGTCCTAGTTGAGTTTGGTCTGGCAAAAAAAAAAAAAAAAAAAAAGGTCAATTAGGAGAATTTCTTTCTCTCGCTGCCGAAGGGGCTTCTTCTTCGGTGGAAAATCTGAGGAGATGGCGCTTTCACTGTATAAGAGTGATTGGCTTATTGGAGGAGGCGCCCAAGCCATCTATATGGGTTCAGACAATCAGCACCGTCTCGAGGGCGTTCCCATTGCGTCATCGCTACACAGCATCTCGTTCCATATTCAAAGAACATGGTTACGCAAGTAACCCGAGAATTTCTAACCAACCTTTCCATTCAGCGAGATACAAAAGATACAAAAGCCTTTGTCTCCATCGTTTTTTGTTTATTTTTAGCTGGCTGTTCATGACGTCAAACTGTTGCAGTTGCATAAATTATTTATCGTGGATCTTATAACGATTGTTAGTAGATTGTGTGGCACATTTCTGTGTGGATTGTTTTGTGAATGTCACAGTGTAAAGCAGGCTATGCAAACAAGCTGATATTTAAGTATGAGGAGTGCAACACTGAGAGAAAACCTATATGGGATCCAACAGAAAACCAGCCCGTAAGTAAGCAATGTTTCTAATTTTTGAAGAAAAAGAGGGGTCATAGAAAGAGTTGAAAATGGTTGTAAGACTGGAAGAACTGGAAGAGAGAGCTGCTCAAAACTATTATTGTATTAATTTAATAACTCTAAAGTAAAACTTGAGACTATAGTGTCAATTAAGTGTCACTTAATTAAGTTTAAAAAAATTATGATGTGGTTTTTTTTAAAACAGAGATGTAATGTAAAAGGTAAAGTGTCTGTCCTAGATTATTTTTATTTATTTATTTATTATTTTAATAAAATAAGCCTACATTTGTCCTATAATATCTTTGTTCTTATTGTTTTACACCAGTATAAATTAGGTATGAATACTTTCTTTCAGCACCAAAAGTACATTTGGAATGAATTGGAAATAACATTAGAAATAATGTGTTTATGATAGTGTATGTGATTATTATCAAATCTAAAATTGATATGGCATAATAAAATGAAAGTGTGTGTGTTGGGATTCAGTCACATTTTTAAAAACATTTTAGCTTTTCGGTCTGTGTACTTTTTGATCATTTCATTTCCTGTTTGTAATGGAATAACAAGAAATGAAAACCAGCTTGTTTATTCTTTTTTTTTTAGTTTAGTTTAACCCTCTGGGGTCTGAGGTGTTTTTGGGGCCCTTGAGATGTTTTGACATGACCTGACATTTGTGCTTATTTCAGCTACTTACAACATACTATTGGCCAACATGTAATTTTGTTGTATTCAGCACAAACTCTGCTACAATAATATGTGAGCAAAATGGATGTACATGTTTGCATTTTATAGAAAAAAAATAAATGCTGTATGCGTGGGCCATGAATATTAATGTGATTCACACCAGGGGTGTGACTAAAGACACTCCCCCCATGGCTAATGGGCCATCAAGGTGCTGTGAGGCAGCCTGTGTCACGGTGTCAGGTTGTGTTCTCTAGGTGTCCACTAGATGTCCTCCTTCCCCACGGTGTCTGTCACATTTTGAACTACATTCCCGACGATCCTTGTCTCTTCATTGCACTCAGCTGTCCCTTGTCACTAATTATTGCACTCAGCCAATTCCCCATTAGCATTGTCATTTCCCTGTGTATATAACCCTGTCTGTTTTAGTATGTGTCATGGAGTCCTTGTTGTATATCACGCCACTTCAGAGTTCTGTTTTTGCCCTTTTGTATTCTTGTTTATGTTGGATTGCTACTTTGGTTTTGACCCCTGCCTGGACTGTTTATGAGATTGGATTACCCTTTAATAAATGCTTACTGCGCTTGGATCTTCCCTGTTTCCTGTGTGTGTGGATCGTGACAGCCTGAACAAAGAATGATGAACTAAGAATGATTCACTGATGAATAAAAAGTTAAAAAGAAGCATTTATTCAAAACAGAAATCTTTCCTAACAATGGAAAGACTTAAAGTTATTACTACCACTTAATACATCCTTTCCAAAAAAGAAAGAAAAAAAGACCAAACTTTTTTTTTTTTTTTTTTAAATATGTTTATTCAAAGAATCCTGAAAAAAACTATTACAGGTTATAAAAATATATATTTAGCAACACAACGGTTTCCAACACTGATTTAAAACTCATTGCCGTTTTCTGTGACACACCACAGAGCTCTGTTATAAGTTGCTCCATAAACTCTTTATGGGACAAGTTACCATGTAGGTCTTTGTGCACAATGAAAGAGTTGGTGGAAGCAATGTCCAAGAAGTGTAGAAAAATCTTACTGTACCACTTCATGGTTTTGTGCTGTGTTGTGTAGTACTGTAACAGCTGATCAGACAGGTCAATGTGTTGTATGCAGTCACAGGTGCAGGACATGGAAATGTCTTTGTCCTCCCTGTATCTTGTGTTTTCACCCTCCTCTGCACAGTGTCTCCTAAGCAGGATGGATGGTTTTTGTCATTTCACACAAGCATAGGTAGGCTACTTTTATATTATGACGATGTAAACAGGGGCGTCACTAGGCCTTTTTTAGGGGGGCTTCAGCCCAGCCCCCCTAAAAAATATTTGATCAATACATTTTTGATCGCTTCAGTCCCCTTTTAAAAAACTAATTTGAAACGGCGGAAAGCTGCGTCAAGTTTCGGCTCCTCTCCTTATCTTGAGTCTGCTTGGATTTAGCGCATTTTTCAATCTGCAGGGGCGCCGAGCAGAGCGAACATCAGAGAGTACAAGGTGTGTCGTGAGTGCATTTATTGATAGATTGCTATGATATTACATCTGCATCGGTGCAGTTCTTTGTCATAAATGCATTGCAGTTTACATAATGTAATTACTAGAGCATTGGGAGCAACACAGGACGGTTCGGTTTCTCATCCGAGCGCGAATTTTAGCAGCACGACTGACGCTTCAGTTTACGGTCAAGTACGAGTTAAGAACTAGATGTACCGCATGGCGGTACAAAATATGACCGCCGCTCAGGCCTGCACTGGCTTTCCACAAAAATAAATGACGTGGAGCAATTTGGCTGTATTGCGTGTTTATGTATATAAGTTGTATATTTTAAAAGACTGTCTGGAGTATTCCTGTGGATCATGGATAATTTAGAGTTTTGTAATTATTTGCCATTACTATTTAAGTTTTATATCAAAAGTCATTAGTTTAGACACTTAACATCCATAATGTGAAAACGTCATCTGACTTTGGCATGGGTTTGTTGTGTTTTACTGAAATAAAAAACATTTTTTCCCAAAAAAAGTGGTTTTATCTTGTAGCCCTGGTCCCAGAGTTTTTAAAAAAAACATGTTAACAAAATTAAACTCATTCCCACTGTACCTAGTAGAACACTTAAGTAAATGTGGGATTTTATGGATTTAGGTGAAGAAAGTGTACACATAATACATTTTGGTCTGTACCATGAAGAGAAAACTGATTCAACTATATAAACTATATATTTTCTGAAAACGTAGACTCTAGGATGTGATCTAACATGGCATGAAACATGTCCCACCCACCTCATTAGTATACTGCCCAAGCATAACACATTGGGTATTGGTAAATCGGGTATATGGCTGATACCTAAAAAAAAGTAGTAGTATGTGCAAGTCTGTCTGTGTGTGTGTGTGTGTGTGTGTGTGTGTGTGTGTGTGTGTGTGTGTGTGTGTTTGTGTATGTGTGTGTCTGTGTGTGTGTGTGTCTGTGCGTGTATGTATGCGTGCGTACATGTGTGTGCGCGTGTGTGTTTGTGTGTGTGTGTCTGTGCGTGTGGATGTCAGTGTGTGTGCATGCTTGCGTTTGTTTGTATTCCTGCATGTGTGTGTGTGACAGTATCATCCTAAACCAGCAACCCTTCGCTCAACAGCACCATCTACAGGCCGATGAGTGTACAGTCACTAAATGTGCACATAAATGAATTTATTTTATACCCCCCCATGGATGAAATTCTATGAAACTTAGCATACCCCCAGAGGATGTCAAGTTAATCATACACATGAAATATGGTGCAGTTCTGAACATCTCAACTGAAGATAGGGCCGATTAAAGCAGAATAATATTGCATTTTCATTTTTTATGGGAAGGGGTGCAAATCACAAATGAGTGATTGTGGGCTAGGTTGATGTGGGCCCTTAAGACCAACATACCATAAAAATTTCGTCATCCTCGGTGCCACGGTTCAGGTAGTTATTTAGGAAAAACTGCATTTTTTGGGTTTGGGGGGGCCCAGCGCGGGGGGGGGGAGTGGCCCCCGGGGATCAAACGAAATTTTTCCGTAAAAGTCTAGTGGGGCTACATGCCCACCAAATTTCATGTTCCTCGGTGTTTCGATGTCCCTGGTATCGTTGACGAAAAATTAAGTAGATGACGGAAAGAAAAAAAAAAAAAACTTTGACAATCGATTATGGGCTAGGTTGATGTGGGCCCTTAAGACCAACATACCATAAAAATTTCTTCATCCTCGGTGCCACGGTTCACGGTTAGCATACATTATTCAAAGTAAACTGATGAGCAAGTGATGGTTATGGACGAACAATGTATTTGTTGATGGGCCATAGGACGGAGAAATATCTATTTATGGGCCATAGACCGCGTCACTGTGAGTATCTGTTGATGGGCCATATAGATCGCACGCATTTAGTGACACACGCAATGAACGGATCGTTCGCGAACAACACACATCACTACATTTCAAACATTTACACCTGTATTCACAAACATCTATGCATAAGGCAGTATTGAAGCATGTCATAGGCTAACCAAAACCGAACATTTATATAAAAATATAATGTAGACAGTATCACATATTTTACCGGAGGCTGAAATATATTTGCACTAAATCACATTATATAACCTAAGCAGATATTCGCAAACAAGCTACATTACGCATAAGGAAGTATTTTAGCATTATAATCAGTGTCATAAGCTAATCAAAACTGAGTGCAATATATGAAGTATTTACATTTAGCACTGAAAGGTTGCCTACCAGTCTAGTTCACATTTCAACATGTTTCTGTCTATTTATAGATACACACATGTACGATATTAGGCTTAGTTCATGTTTTTACTCCAAACTCATTTCATAACATACATTTTAATCTGGCACGACCAGTTTAACATGTCTTACCTTAAAAATCTTCTCATCTTCAAATCGCGTTCTTCTGAGGTAAATCCAAGGTAAACAGCACAGCACAGCACAAACACAGTCTTCCAAACTCGATGAAAAGCAGAGAGGAGTAAGTTACTGAAGTCTCTGATTCTTTGTTTTGAGGTAATGAGGGCGTTTACAGGTCTGCGTTTCTCCGCATGGATCATTTGCATGTCAATCGCTCGTGCGCGCGTGGGCGTGGTCACATTATAGTTAATTAGGACGCGTTTGAGAAACTGTACATGCCGCTGCTTTCATACGGATTACTTAAAAAGAGAATATTTGTTTTTTATATAATTTACATACTTTAAAAATAGAGACTCCAAGCGTTGTATAGACATGTGTTTCAAGTCTGTGCGACAAACATTCGCTGAGTTACAGGTCATTTTCTGTCGCGTTTCAGAATGAGTTTCTCATTGAGAGAGACGGCAGAACGCGCATCATGTTTATTTTCTTTATTTTACGAAAAACACAACATTTTGTTTTTATTATGAGTGTACACTAATAAAAGAAGACATTTAACAGTTTTAAATTATGTACAACACTTGCCTGTATGAAAAAAATCGACGGAGTTATTTGAGTCAATAAGAACAAAAGTGAGCTGGTATCGCCGGTGATACCGCCGACCCCAGGGGGTTAAAAAACAAAAAATTAGATTTTGACTCGATTTTTCATTTTTCGTTTTTTGGTTTACAAATCGGTTTATGGGTTCGATATTTCATTTGCACACATGGGCGGCACTGAAACGCCCCTTTCATCTTATTGGTCAAAACGCTGAGCCTTCAGGAGGCTTTGAGCTTTTCTTTCTGTCAGGCAGAATAAGAGTCAGTACGAGTGCGGCACTGACAAATGCACTTTAATAAAATAATGTCTGAAACCACCACTGCACTGTTAACTACGCACAATATTTGAAGCCGGGAATTATTTATAGTCGGGATCACCTCTACGCATGGCTTGGGCTCTGGAACCACACTCCTTGAGAGAGGATGGACTCTTCACCACTCTGGAGTTGCCCATGGTGAGAGGCGGCGGGCTGGTGTGGGTTTGCTTATAGCCCCCCAGCTCAGCCGCCATGTGTTGGAGTTTACCCTGGTGAACGAGAGGGTCGTTTCCCTGCGCCTACGAGTCGGGGATAGGTCTCTCACTGTCGTGTGTGTACCTACGGGCTGAACGGCAGTGCAGAGTACCCGGCCTTCTTGGAGTCTCTGGGAGGGGTGCTGGAAAGTGCTCCGACTGGGAACTCCGTTGTTCTACTGGGGGACTTCAACGCCCACGTGGGCAACGACAGTGACACCTGGAGGGGTGTGATTGGGAGGAACAGTCCCCCTGATCTGAACCCGAGCGGTGTTCATTTATTGGACTTCTGTGCTAGTTACAGTTTGTCCATAATGAACACCATGTTCAAGCATAAGGGTGTCCTGGTGCCACGTGCACTAGGCCGTAGGCCGATGATCGACTTTGTGGTCGTTTCATCTGACCTACAGCCGTATGTCTTGGACACTCGGGTGAAGAGAGGGGCGGAGCTGTCAACTGATCACCACCTGGTGGTGAGTTGGATCCGATGGCGGGGAAGGAAGCTGGACAGACTCGGCAGACCCAAGCGTACTGTAATGGTCTGCTGGAAACTTTTGGCCGAGTCTCCTGTCAGAGAGATCTTCAACTCCCACCTCCGGCAGAGCTTCGACCGGATCCCGAGGGAGGTTGGAGATATTGAGTCCGAGTGGACCATGTTCTCCACCTCCATTGTCAAAGCGGCTGCTCGGAGCTGTGGCCGTAAGGTCTCCGGTGCCTGTCGAGGCGGCAATCCCTGAACCCGGTGGTGGACATCGGAATAAGGGATGCCGTCAAGCTGAAGAGGGAGTCCTATCAGGCTTGGTTGGCTTGTGGGACTCCTGAGGCAGCTGACGGGTACCGGCAGGCCAAGCGGACTGCAGCCCGGGTGGTGGTGGAGGCAAAAACTCGGGCCTGGGAGGAGTTCGGTGAGGCCATGGAGAAAGACTATCGGCTGGCCTCGAAGAGATTCTGGCAAACCGTCCGGCGCCTCAGGAGAGGGAAGCAGTGCCCTACCAACGCTGTCTACAGTGGAGGTGAGCAGCTGTTGACCTCAACTGGGGATGTCGTTGGTCGGTGGAAGGAATACTTCGAGGATCTCCTCAATCCCACCGTCACATATTCCATTGAGGAAGCAGAGGCTGAGGGCTCAGAGGTGGACTCATCCATCACTCGAGCTGAAGTCACCGAGGTAGTCAAGAAACTCCTCGGTGGCAAGGCACCGGGGGTGGATGAGATCCGCCCCGAGTACCTCAAGTCTCTGGATGTTGTGGGGCTGTCTTGGCTGACACGCCTCTGCAGCATCGCGTGGCGGTCGGGGACAGTGCCTTTGGACTGGCAGACCGGGGTGGTGGTCCCTCTTTTTAAGAAGGGGGACCGGAGGGTGTGTTCCAACTACAGGGGGATCACACTTCTCAGCCTCCAGGGTACAGGAGAGGAGAATACGGCCGATAGTAGAACCTCGGATTCAGGAGGAACAGTGCGGTTTTCGTCCAGGCCGTGGAACACTGGACCAGCTCTATACCCTCTACAGGGTGCTGGAGGGTTCATGGGAGTTTGCCCAACCAATCCACATGTGCTTTGTGGATTTGGAGAAGGCATTCGACTGTGTCCCTCGCGGCGGCCTGTGGAGGGTGCGCCGGGAGTATGGGGTCCGGGGTCCTTTGCTAAGGGCTGTCCGGTCCCTGTATGACCGAAGCAGGAGCTTGGTTCGCATTGCCGGCAGTAGGTCAGACTTGTTCCCGGTGCATGTTGGACTCTGGCAGGGCTGCCCTTCGTCGCCGGTTCTGTTCATAATTTTTATGGACAGAATTTCTAGGCGCAGCCAGGGGCCAGAGGGTGTCAGGTTTGGGGACTACATGATCTCATCTCTGCTCTTTGCGGATGATGTTGTCATGTTGGCTCCATCAGACCAGGACCTTCAGCATGCACTGGGACGGTTTGCAGCCGAGTGTGAAGCGGCTGGGATGAGAATCAGCACCTCCAAATCCGAGGCCATGGTCCTCAGTCGGAAAAGGGTGGCTTGCTCACTTCAGGTTGGTGGAGAGTTCCTGCCTCAAGTGGAGGAGTTTAAGTATCTTGGGGTTTTGTTCACGAGTGAGGGAAGGATGGAACGGGAGATTGACAGATGGATCGGTGCAGCTTCTGCAGTAATGCGGTTGATGTTCCGGTCTGTCATGGTGAAGAAAGAGCTGAGCCGCAAGGCGAAGCTCTCGATTTACCGGTCAATCTACATTCCTCTACTCACCTATGGTCATGAGCTTTGGGTCATGACCGAAAGGACAAGATCCCGGATACAGGCGGCCGAAATGAGCTTTCTCCGCAGGGTGGCTGGGTCTCTTAGAGATAGGGTGAGAAGCTCAGTCACTCGGGAGGAGCTCAGAGTAGAGCCGCTGCTCCTCCACATCGAGAGGGGTCAGCTGAGGTGGCTCGGGCATCTGTTCCGGATGCCTCCTGGACGCCTTCCCGGGAAGGTGTTCCGGGCACGTCCCACTGGGAGGAGACCCCGGGGAAGACCTAGGACACGCTGGAGGGACTATGTTTCCTGGCTGGCCTGGGAACTCCTCGGTGTCCCCCCGGAAGAGCTAGATGAAGTGTCTAGGGAGAGGGAAATCTGGGCATCTCTGCTTAGACTGCTGCCCCCGCGACCCGGCCCTGGATAAGCGGAAGAAGATGGTATGGTATGGTAATATTTGAAGCAGAAATATGTTGCTGGTCACGTAATTCGTGCTGCTGCGACTTGCAAGCGACGCCATTCATGTGAACCACAGTATATGACAGATTATTTTAGCATGATGTAGCTATTTGCCATTAATAAATACAGTGCAAATAGTTCCGTCTCTTTGGATAAAAGGGAAGTGGAATTAATGAACACTGACCAAACCATTGTTTGAAATTGTGCAGGAGAAGTCATGTAAGTATGTTGGGTTGATCAACAAACCAAGACTTCTGCATAGGATGTGTTTTCTCTCTAATGAGGAAGAATCAATTAGACCAGCCATTCCCAAACTGTGGTCCGCGGACCACTAGTGGTCCGTGAGGGTACTGCAGGTGGTCCGTGGAAAGGCAAAATAAAATATAAAATAATATTTTTTTTTACCTTAATTTTACCAGGAAATTCCCATAAAAAAAAAAAAAAGTAAAAAGAATATGTAGGCCTATATTGATATAACATTTTAATTCAATTGTCAAGTTATTGTGTGATTACTAAAATAGCCTAGTTGTGTTCGGCCGTGACATTCAAGTTCAGTGCCGTTAGAACCACAACATTGGTTCGGTGGATAGCAACAGGTTCTCTGAAGAGAAAAGGTCAGAGGCAAATATGTTCTCATTATCACATCACACGCATAGCCTTTAATGGTGCGTTCACACCGGACGAAATTTCGCTTCAAACTGTTTTTACGCGCGTCAATTTCGCTCTCGACGCACGAATTGATACAAAGTGGTCAAGCGTATCACTAGACGCGGTAGGCGCGAATTTGACATAATATGATCCCTTTTTGAATTTGACGCGCTATTCGCGTCCGGTGTGAACGCACAGTTAGGCATAGGCAGTAACGAAATGTTTATAAATGGAATGAATAAGGCCTGTTATTATTTTCATTTCCAGTTAGTTTCTTGATCTCGCGTTTCTGAAATGTTTTCCAGATGTGCTGTTAAGTGGACAAACTCAAGCCTAGGTACTTTTTGAGGACTTGTAAAACTAAAACTCTGAAGATTAATAATTCCCTAAAATCGCCAAAGGTTTTGAAATGTTGACTATATTCCAGTGTTCTGTATAGATTTTATACTCCATTGCTATGGAAATAAGCCAAATGAACCTGATTATTCCCTCGGGCGCTTGAGTAAATAAATAAATTAAATATGTGGCAGCCATTGTGTGCAGTAAACTTTCTTTTAACAAGCCTGTTGTACTGATGTGATGACCAATGATAGTTTTAGAGCTAGTAAGCCTATTTAGAGGTGCAGATTAATTCAGGTAGGACTCTGTGCAGACATATTTTATTATGTGTATTATGAGGTGGTCCGCGAAAATTCTTGGTTACAAATAGTGGTCCACACACACAAAAAGTTTGAAAACCCCTGAGTTAGACTACTATGCACCTACAGAACCAAAATTGGTGTTTACCAATTAGTGGGCATTTTCAAACTACATTGCGTGTTTTCTAGCATTTTTCATCAGGCTTACTAAAATCATGAAGGCCCACCCCTGAGTCAAGCCCCCAAGGGATTAGAGCAAATCGGGTAAAGTGGTTAAAAATGCTCATCATCGTCAATGTCTCTGTCTCCATCCATGTGTGCTGTCGGCATTTCAATGCTGATCCAACATCCTATAAACATTGAAATTTCAGTCTCAACCAAAATTATTGTTTAGATCAAAACTCAACACTGTATCAGTCACCCTGCTATGGGCTGCTCTGGTGATACAGTATGTACTGTACTTTCATTCTAACCACAATACTTCAGAAGGATTTAATAAGTTTTGACTAAAATAAAGGATATTCAAGAAACTTAATTCTTATATTGCAACCAGGGACTGAAATTAAAATTAACATCCCCCTACCCGCGGATGAAATGCAGGTAAATCGACCGCATATCAACACACTAGCCAATTTGGCGTGTTATGATTCATAAATTGTTTTATCACTTTGCACGGCACCATTATCAGAGCCCTTCCCCTAAAAGAAGCCTCAAACATTAGCAAAACAAAGGGTGAAAAGGGTCGCTCACTGAGAGAAGCGATGCGCACACCATATCTTCAAAATTTGAACATTAACGATGCGCACCCAACTACGACTCCAGCTGTTCAAAACAATGCTGCACCACAGCGTCACTCACATTTTCCATTTAAAATATAAAGATTTGGGACAAATATATGTACATACTGACTTCATCCTTGGCTGAAAGATTGTGTATTGTGCATTTACAATTTGGTTTTTGAGGCTTGAAAAAAGTATTTTGCTTCATAATAATATAGCCTAAGATCGCCTTTCTGTCTGCGGCGTTTTTGTTCCCCCCAAATACCTTAATTCAAACTCATTGATGCCACTTTGTTAATTCTTGAATTGAACTTTTGCCTGTATGGTGATTAGATTCACTGTTTTGGACTGCCGCCTTGAACTTGAGAATGCAAGTAGCCTACAAACGCTCTGCTGGAGTCCTAGGAGACAATTAAAAGGCCACTTTCTCCAACCCAGTCTCATAAATGCCGCATGTCCAAGACTTTAGCGCAAAAAGCACCCTATAGCATCTTTATTATGCGTAGATAAACTCGAAAAAGAAACATTTGCGGTCAATACTGACGCGAGAGGCATGAATTGACAGCCTGTCCACTAATCAACATGTTTGAATTTAAAAATCTAAATAAATAAATTTAAATAATTTTGGGGTGAGCTATATTTGGAGTTTACAACAAAATAAATGCTGTTAAAATTACAAGAGAAGTCACAGAGAATATTATTTTATTTTATTTTAATGGTAATGGTATGCATGAACAGTGAATGGCTGTCATAAGACTGAAGGCGATTCAATGATTCAGAATCAGATTTAATAATACATATATTTATATCTAAGATGTGACTTTGATAATCTGATTTATTAATGATAATTTTGTTTCGGCTAGTAGAAGTTCTGAATGGGCGGTAACTTAAAAATTTAGTTGCCAAATTGGCTGGTGAGTGAAAAGGTTAATTTCAAACCCTGATTTCAACTATCATTCTGTTGATTTTATTGTGTGTACCATGTATTATGCAATGTATTGAAATTAGACTTTGGGTAAACAGAAGTACAAGTTTTTTCTATGATAAATGAATATGCATAACAAGCAGATTATTTAAACTGAGCTGACCAATAAACTTTGAGGAAGTAGAAGGAGATGTGGAGCATTGCTTGTGTTTTTATTCTTCCCATGTGGGAATGCATGAAAAGGATCTGAAACAGCACGAGCGGAACAACAGAGGAAAGTTTGTGGGAAAAGATTAACTAATTCATTATTTTTTCTTACTACACGTGAGCATCTAGATGTAGTTCATGACAAATTAACTTAATGTGCCTTTCTTTCTGATTGTGGTGTGAAATGTGAGCCAGGCATGACTTGACAGAATTTAATCTTTATGTATCACTTATATAACCACTGGACTGATATGGCATGTAAACAGACCTTTACCATTGTGTGGGAGGGACCATTTGTACTGGAATGGACCATTTGTGATTGTCAAGGAAGTGATTCTTGTGGGAGTATGAGTTACGGTGGTTTTTGCACATGATCTATCATTTAACAACAGATTCCAGTCACTGTTCGGTAAGTAATTATCTTAATTGTTTTTGAATGAGTTCATTGCATTTATGGTTATATATATTTTTTTTCTCACATATCTCCTTTCCTCTGAGTGTCACATTAATCATGTTGCTTTTAACATTGATGTTGTATATTATGTGGCCAGAATCATGTGTTTTTAATGGTATAGGATATAAGTAATTTTGTGGTGTTGTGGACATTTTATGGTGGTAAGGCTGCATTTGATGTTGGGCATTTGTGACAAGTGTGTGGTTGTGATCGCATTGTGTTGGCGCCCCTTCTGAGTTGCATGTTAGTTTTATGAGTGAATGTATTTGTAATACAAATGTGTTACATTCCTACCCCAGTCTATGGTTAGGGAACGAAAAAAACAAATATTAATGCAACAAGAAGACATAGAATAAAAATAGATAAACCACAGCAGATAAAAGCTTAACAAAAACTTTATTTGGTTATTTGGAAAAAAAAAATTAGGTGTGTGTGTGTTTGAATCATACTTAAAGAAGAACAAAACTAAATATCCTACCAAAATAAAAATAATAACACAACTCATACCTCCCTCCCTGACTAACCAAAAGCATGTTTTCCTTAAGATGTGCCTATAGCCCAGCTGTACCCTACAAGTTCAAACAAGCTAGTCATGCTATTCCAGCAGACTCTCCAAGCATTTTTTCCCTTTACTATCCGATACTGGTAAAAAAAAGAACAATAATAAAAAAAAAAAAACCTTCTCTTTTTAACATTCTAAAATGACACTAAAATGGCTAAATTTTATTGTTTTTCTACTGCTGTAGTACACATACATTAGTATGTAGCAAGCATAGACTTGTTCCCTAAATGGTAATGCTTATTTTCTCTAAATTTCTTCAGTTGTGGAAAAAAAAGAGAGGCTAGATTTGTCCCCAATCATGTTTTCAACTCAACATTCAAATAAAGGTTACATATTTATTCTAAATTAGCAATTTTGAGTATTATCATATACATTTACTAATTCTCTTTGGCAAAAAATACAGTTTATTGTCAATGTGTAAAACCATTAAAT
The DNA here is from genome assembly GCF_949319135.1 of Squalius cephalus. Lineage (NCBI taxonomy): Eukaryota > Metazoa > Chordata > Actinopteri > Cypriniformes > Leuciscidae > Squalius > Squalius cephalus. The sequence continues at coordinate 11,143,973 of NC_137134.1, forward strand.
TAGTTTATGTCCATCAAACTCCTGTCCACCCTGTCGATGCTCTGAGCTGTCGACACAATCTCATCACAGTTGTTGTTGGTGCGTCCTACGATGTGAATAGAGGCTGATCCTTGAAGCACATGGCCGGCCACAGGTGTTGCACATAAACTGGCTAGATGTTGTTATTTTTAAGGTATTGTGCTTTCAGCGTCTTCATTTCTCTACTGCAATGGTTCTCTGGCTGGACTCAAAGGAGTGTATGTTACTGTGTTCTTAATGATGTTCCTATCTGCGACCGTCCTTTGAGTCCACGTTGCATAGTTTCACATTTCAATAGGCCGTCCTTGTAACGTTTGAGTTGCGCTCCTTGAGAGCGCATACCGCTTTGGAGCTGGCCATAGAAAACCTCCTTAGGCAGGCGTGAATCTGCCACACGTACAACATGTCCAGACCAGCGAAACTGAGCGACGAGCGGGAAGGCTCGCTTCGGAGCAGGGTTTAATAACCCTGGGTAAAAAGTGATGCTAACACTTGCTTGTAAATTACAAGTGTGAAACATTTCTTTACCAGGGGTTAAAAGCAGTGTTTAGAACTACAATAACCCGGGGTTAAACGCAGTGTGAAAAGCCCTACAGTTGTTGTTTTTTTTTTTAAACTCCAAAAGTTCATATAGAGATATAGATATATAGAGATATAGATATATAGATATAGATATATAGATATATAGGCCTATGCTATTTTGTCTATAATTTCAGGAACTACCAGTTTTTCACAGAAAGGGAACCATATTTAACTGGACACGATAGAAAACCCACAGCCTGAAAGTAAATACAAAAAAACTTTACCTTCAGACCTGAATTTTTTCCACTAAGCAAAAAAAAAAAAAAAAAAAGTCTTGCTAAATAATTGCTCTTCTTCAATGTTGAAATGAATCTGGAAAAAGATTATTTTTTTATTTTTTTTATTAGAGTTTTTTACATGTCCACTACAATGGACACCACTGACTGAAACAACATAAAATTCGATTGTGGGTTCGATTCTGGGTTCGATTCTCAATACTGGCAGGAAATGACTGAGTTGCCCTTGAGCAAGGCACATAACCCGCAATCGCTACTGTGTGTTCACTACTCACTGCTCCTAATGTGTGTGCACTAACTTGGATGGGTTAAATGCAGAGGACAAATTCCAAGTATAGGTTACCATGCTTGGCCTTCACGTGACTTTGTGTAATAATTAATAAACATACATACAGAAAAATGTTCTACAGCTCTGAAAGATCTTCAAATTAACTTTGAATATTATCACTTGACACTATTAAGTTTAAAATAGGTGCAAGTAAAAAAGGCTACAAAAGCATAAAAAGTGTTCTTACTCCTCTTTAAAGGGATAGTCCACCCAGGATGGGGTCTATGCTAATAGGGTAGAGTCCATCAGCAATTGTGGGCAGGGCCTGTGCAATGTGACCTGATTTATGGGGATTAAAAAAAAAGACACACACTGCTGGCACACATTTATGTTCACACACATTAAAAAATGAATTTTGCATAATAGGTCCCCTTTAAAATAGAAAATTTGCAATGTAAAATAAGTTTAAAAATGTAAAAAATGTATTTCATATTGTTGTTGAACCACAGAAGCACTGTGCAAAAAAGACAAATATCTCCTGACAGAGATGGAATGTAAACGGTATGTCTTTATGTTTGTGAGAGAGGGACTCCATGTTCAGTGTACATGAAGTGGTTGTTTTGAGAATAGCCAGCTTGATTTTGTCTTCTCCTGAAAAGCTGTGGAATGATTCAGTCTCGTTTTGTTTTAGTATGTAGTTTTTGCGATGTGATCTGGCATTTAGGGTTGAACAGATACGAGTGGCAGTCTGGTAGGTGATTTTCTTTTGTATAGATGGTGTGCAAATGAGCTGCTATATTACACCATTTGTTGTGTTCACAGTGTGTGTGTGTGTGTGTGAGAGAGTATTGGACACCATAATTGGCTACATGTCAAGTCACTTATGGAAGAAAGTTTGATGTGAATATTTTGGAGTTTACTTGGATGTTCTTATTGTGCATTCTCCTGAATTACTTGAGCATGTGTGTTACTGTGCATTCTCCTGAATTACTTGAGCATTTGTGTCATTGTGTATTTTAGAAACATTAATATAAATCAGTCGTGTGATATAGCCAAAGAAATAAGGAGAAAACATTTTGTTTAACTGTACAGTAATGAATCAGTTATTACCCAGAGCTTTTGTGGTGTTTGTGTTCGGTGAATATAATGTGTCTTTAATGTTGTGTACAGTATATTTAGTGCCTCTTCAGATTACTTTTTATTCATTTTTACATTTAACTTTGCTTTTATTTGCATTTTTTTTCAGTTGGTGTGTGTGTGGTTTTTCTATGGTTTACCATAATTTATATCAAAACATCTGGTGGGTTGTGACCAAAACATTGTTTGCTTGCTAATACTATACAATACTTGTCCCTGTGTGCCATGTGTTTAAGTCGCACTTCTGCTGTTTTTTTAAGCAGTTGAAATTTTTTATATTTTCCTATGCAGTCTGTGTTTAGAGTTCTCGTGTAAAATAGATTGATTGAAGTTATAGAATCTGTCTCTATTCAAACTATTCTCACTTTTAACAAAACTAAAAAGTCCAGGTGGAGATGGGTGCTGAATTCTAGTTAACTGAACTTTACAAGTTTGAGATTGTTGTAGGCATGCTACTCTCAACCCCTGAAACAGTCAGAGTTAAACATTTCAACACTCATGTTCCTATATATGAGCAATTAGCCTATACTCTTTACCATCAACCACTGGTGAAAACAGATTTAAAAAACACTCACAAAAATATGTTTCGTGTTTTATATCCTATTTGATACATAATTTATGGTTCAAATATTGAAATGTCTCAGTGATGACAAAACAATGACTTCTCACACTAAATCTTTTATTCTGAATGATGACACAGAATAAACTTACAACAGACAACTCACCACTCTAACACATTTTTAAAAAGAGAAATGATCCCCTTAGGTTCTGTAGCATGAACGGCAAAGTAAGAACAACAATAAGACAAAACACTGCAAGTCGATCACATGAAGCACTACTGACTGTCGCCATCATCCTCCTATCCAAATCTGGTACACAACATCAGAAATCTTGAGCAATACCATGCATGGGTCACACCAGTGACTAAAAAGCTTTGGAGAGTGACCATTCCTCTTGGGGACGTAAGCCCAAACTTGTTTCCTGGGCACAAAGTCATTGTCATCATTATGGACGTTATATGCAGGCTGCCATGGTCTCCTGTTGGTCGTTGATTACTTGAATGACTACTTGTCTCATAACCACCACAAGTAATCCATACTTGGATACTCCTGATATCTCTTGTTCAAGAGGAGCTCTAACACTGACTCCATCGTTGTTCAAAGTTCCCAGCCAGTGTGCAGCATTTGGACCCCTAGAACACTGTCCAATAGGACCACAGGACAAGAGGTAGGAGACGGTCCCAGTTACGCTGGTGTTCACTAGTCAGGGTAGCCAGCTGGTTGGACATAGTGCGGATAAAACCGCTCCACTAGGCCATCGCTTTGTGGATGGGAGGGGAGGAGTGCAGGCCTTAATTAATCCAAGGAGCCAACAGACTTCCCCAAAATTGCATCCCTGGTCACTGTGAATTTCTTCTGGATCAGCATCTTGGCTGATCAGGTACCACATAGTGTGACCACATAGTGAAGTAGACCATGTTGTCTAAAACATAGCTGTTCCCAGCCTCTGAAATTAAAAGGGCCCCAGAATATTGACTCAGGTGTTGGATGTTGGAGATGTTGAACTGCTCCATCAGAGCCCCCACAAGGTCCCGCTGCAGAGTGGCATGTGGTCACTGCATGGGACCTTTTCAGGCTGCATCAATGCAATGGTCATGGAGCTCCACATCCTGACAACACCCTGCCCAATGGAACTGAATCCTTAGCCATTTCAAGGTCTTAGCCATGGCCAGTTCACACTGAGCCGTGGACCAACTGCAGGATCCAGCATCTAAATGTGTGAGACAACAGAAGCTGCGTGCTGTTATCTCCATCCACTCTGGTCCCTACCCAGCCACCAGCTACTCTCATCAGGGTAGGCCGTCTCCTGTAGCTGCTGCAGTTCAGGAGTGCCCAGTCACCATCTTCCTCGGCGACCTGCAGCACCATCTTCTCTATCGCTGCTTGCTCCCATTCCTTCAGCCTTTGGCAATAACAGCAGTGTCACCTCACACTGGCAACGGGTCATTTGGTCCCGTGCTGTATTTTGAAGGTGTAATCCTGAAGGACCTCCAGCCATCAGGCCACCTGACCCTCTGGGTTTCTTAACAGCCAGGTAGTGGAAGCGTGGTCAGTCTGTAGCCGGAAACTTCTTCCGTAAAGGTATGGCCTGGAAATGGTGGAGCACCAACAGCCCCCGGCAAGTGACACACCTCCTCTCAGCTTTATTGAAATCTTGACTGTTGTACATGATAACGTAACCCTATTGTCACATGCCTGGGATAGCACTGCACCCACTTCCACATTGCTGACATCGGTGCCAATGATGAATGGACGCTCTGGGTCAGGATATGTAAGCACTGGAGCCCCAGTCAATGCCTCTTTAGGCTAAGTGAAGGCTTCTTCGCAGGCGTCATTCCAAAGGAAAGGTTTCTGGTTCGTCAGCTGGTGCAGCGGACTAGCGATTGTGGAGAAGTTTTGGACGGCGACCGGTATCTTGCTGCCAGCTCCAGGAACCTGTGCAGCTCTGTAGTGTTCTTTGGCACAGAACATTTTCGTACCACTGTTTCGATACCTGCACCGGAGCCATCCTTTTGTTTCTTTTTTTTTGGCGGGAATGCGAGATCCGATCTGTTATCCATATACAGAAGCCACTTGATGTGGACAGGTGTAAACGCACCGTGTCCTGATTGGCTTATGATCCGATCTGCTTGATCGGATCACGGTGATCGCATGTTAATGCCAAGTGCCTCAGTCATTCATTATGAAGTCTTGTGTGTGTCACTGCTGCATTTCTGAGAGCTCTGTCTTTGGTTTCTCATGTTCATGTTTTTTGACATTCTGTCCAGTTCCTTTGTATTTCTCTGTTTTGTCTCTGCCCTGGATTCTCTTATTGTTTAGACCAGGGGTGCCCAATCCTGCTCCTGCCGATCGACTGTCCTGCACAGTTCATCTCCAACCCAAATCAAACGCACCTGCCTTTAATTTTCAAGTGATCCTGAAGACCTTAATTGGTTGCTTCAGGTGTGTTTGATTAGGGTTGGAGATGAACTGTGCAGGACAGTTGATCGGCAGGAGCAGGATTGGGCACCCCTGGTTTAGACTGCCTGTTTTGTTTTTGGGATTAAGTATTTGGAATACCCTTTCATAAACAACTTCATTTGGATCTTCAACTTTTGCATCTCTGAACAGTTTTATGACACAGCTATTATCTCACAAAACATTCAAGATAATTTGCAATATCTTGAAAAACTATTCAAATAGAACTTTCATATTTACATATACATTAACAGACATTACTGTCACAGGTAGTGCTGTGTAGAGACAAAGGCACAGGAGGCAAGAGTCCAAGGAAGGTAATCTTTATTCCACAAACTGATGCAAATAATCACAGGAGAACATGCACACCAACAGTTAACACCAGACAAAGAAAGAGGAGAATATATGGGTTATTCCTGGGATTCGGTAATATTTCAACTTGGATTTTTATTTATTTTTTAAACTACATATAATAATTTTCTAAATAGACCACATCATTAGGCACATATTAAGCCTTCAAAAAAATATCATATTTTCCCACCTCAGGCATTTAAAACCTTTTATTAATTTCAGTGTTTCAGATTTAAACACCTTTTATTCGCAACCCTGTAATGGACAGCATGGAATTGGTTTAAAGAGGATTTTACACAAAACTTGCTATAAAACAATCATCTACCTACTGCTCATGTGTCCCTCATAACAATTTAATAACTACAAATGTAACATTTATGATACTTTTCACATTTTTTGGGGACTGAAGTTAAAAATAGACAAATTGTGTGTCTGTGTGTAATGATATACTGTAGACTCAGAGAGCTCACCAGGAGAACAGTCAACATCAGGTTATTGAATTTGCAAAGAGAATGACCACACGTTGATAGCAGACAGAATCAGCATGATGAGGGATGATGAGATGTCAACTGAAAGTAATAGTCCTTTCCTGAATATAACAGAGTGGGAGAATGATTGTTGAGAAGCACACACCTCAGTTGTTGAGATCGTGGAACGCCGGAGAAGGTATAGGAATCTTTCGTAGAGACGTTGTCAACAGGTAAGTAGCATTTCAAGTGTCCGTATAGTATCTGCTTGTGAGAACAGACGATGTGTGTGACTGAGGTGTGTGCTTAAGTAGTCCATGGTTGATAAACTACAGGTGCAGGTGATTTTTAATTGCCTTCCCTATTTTTTTCAAAAATATTAATGTGACAAGGTTGAGGATAGTGTGACGGGGTTGAAGACTGTAACCGGTTTGAAGGGAGGCATTGCCTTCAATTTTATATATTTTGTAATTTTTCTCATATTGTGCCCTTCTTTTTGGATCAACATATCTGCATGCATAACACTGCATGTCTTTCTGCTGCTGATGTGGCTGCCATTTCTGAGGTGTTTAAGTGTTTCTGTGTTTAAGTGGACACATTACAAAAAATATTGAGATAAGAGTTGTCATGAATTTGGTTAGTAGCCTATATCTTTACTGAAACATGACTATTTTATATTTTTATTTATTAAAATTATCCATAAATTAAGTCGAAAAACTCAACCCTGTCACAAGTTTTCAACCCTGAAACAAGAAGAAATATACAGATATGTGACAGGGTTGAGTGTGACAGGGTTGAGGTTTTCTGCACAAAATGGCCACTGCTCCTCTTGTAGTGTAGGAGAGTAGACCATATATGGCAGCAATGAAAAAAGTACATTGTATATACCTATGGATTAAAGTAACATTTTAAATTTGTATGTGATGAGGTTGAGTTGTTAAGCTTGACAGTAACCCTCCCTTGACTATAACAGGCCTAAAAAATATTAATAAAAAGTATGATACAACTTACCATCTTATGCAACACTGTTAAAAAGACCTGAATGATTTAATTTCTTGTAAATGTCACATATGGGTGGAGTCTAAATTATTATAGATGGAGAATAGTTGTGAAGCAGTGAAGTACCTCAGGGACCTGACAAAATGCTTAGTTTACAATAGAAATAAGACATTATTTTATTGTCACATATCCTGTGTAGATGATCGACACGAACACGATGATGAAGAGGAAAGTCTTTTTAATTATATCACAGGCATAAATCCAAACCAGAAAGAGAGCGGTTCACACACATGTAACATAGACAATACCCGACAATGAACACAAACAGAACTGAACTTAAGTTCACGTGATAACGAGGTAGATAATGAGCGCACTGCTGAACATAATGAGTGAGCAAGACAACAAACGATTAACGCAGGCAGAAGGTCGTGAAACACAAAAAGTCCAAACTAACAGAACCGTGACATTTATGATAAAAATTATTTAAATGCAATAATGTTTTTTATTCATTATAATGGACATACCAAAGTATTGCGGAAAGCTTTTAATATTTAATTTTGGTGAACCACCACTTTAAAAAGTCAGATAGATTACAATATACAGATATACATATAAATAAATAAATATATAGATATACAATATATTTAGCATAAAAGCATATTAAAGTTCAAGCACTTCAAACTTTTAAAATCAAACTTAATTTGGTTGTGCAGAAGTAATAACCTAACCATATGATAAAAGGCATACTTTACAACGAATAGAGATTTTAAAAGTGTCAACAAATCACATGGTAAACTAAGGAATAAGGAATACACATCTAGCTCATTCTGTTAACAGCTCGGAGCGCCATTAAAGTTACCAATGAACCCCAAATGTAGATAATCTCTTTCTGAATCTTAAAAATAATATAGCATGATAATTGGACTAATACAGGCCTGTCATATCATTCAATCACTATAATATATATGCACTGATAAAGACAAATAATTGTATGCACGTCCATTAGCTTAAACACAAAAATGCACTACATACGCGTATCACACCACTGAGTGTGATTAACGATAGTCGAAAACTCAAATCTCACAACTAGATCAAGAATGCATTTCCAAAAAAAAAAAAAATTGCAATGGTCAATAAACAGATGTTTTGCTGATCTCTGAGAAAAAACAATACTGAGATTGAGCAGTTTACTTTTGTGATTTAGCAATTATTGGAGTTGTTTATGAATTTATCATTTCTGCATTTATGAAGGCTGTCTCTTTTTTGCTTAGTGCGACCAGCAGAGGGAGCCAATGTGTTATATTCAGTAGTAGGAATTTTGAAACCTTGTGCCTGATAGTTTTTTATCAGGTATAAAATAATATTATTTCCTGAATTTGGATGCTATTATCTCACCACAAAGTATCTGACACACTTTACGAAACTACCGTGATATAAAGTGATAGATACGTGATAGAATAAAAAGATTGTTGAAATGTGTTTAATTAAATTTCTAAAACCACACTGCATATGATGAGCGTTTTTTTAAATAAATGGCATGTGTCAGCTCCGAAACTTGTCCGTACATGCATTTTGTATTGTCAAACTTCAACTGATATCCTGTGCTCAAGAAATGGAAACTGCGTAGGGAATCAACCATGTCATTCAGAGCACGGGGGTACAGCCCTGTTGTTTAGGCTACTGTCTGAGTCACGAAAGGGCGGTGCGCGGTAGTATTGAAATGGAAAGTCCGGTTCTTTTAAACGGTTCGTTTCTAAGAATCGGTTCAGAAATATTCACGCCATATTACGCCATTATCTAATTTTATCATCCATGTCAAATACACGCTCAACCACACTGAACTTTAGGTTACTTATGTAACCCCGGTTCTCTGATAACATGAGTGAGGTATCTCACTATGGGAAATGCCTCTAGGCGTGACAGACGTGGAAGCACCAATCACACCACGTCTGTCAGTTGACAGACCAATCACGACAGTGATGCGGGAGTCCGGCCTCCCTTATATATACCACTGCCGATGGTCCCTACTCCATTCTCTGCATATCTCTTCCCTGTGCACTGCAAGGAGGGAAGTGTGGTGAGATACCTCACTCATATTATCAGAGAACCGGGGTTACGTAAGTAACCTAAAGTTCTCTTTCAAACATTCGCTCGGTATCTCACTATGGGATATAGACAACTCCCGTATTGCATATATGCTGTCTGAAGCAGGCCTGTCAACCAACTCAGTGATGTATGTAACATAAACACACCATAACAAGTGTTGGTTTTTTTTGTTTTGTTTTTTTACACACTTAGGACGTAATGAGCCAGTGATGGCTCAGTGACATCCAGTCTATAAAATCGGACAAATGTGTGAGGCGAAGCCCAACTTGCTGCAGCACATATGTCCTGAACTGAAATGCCCTTAAACAGGGCCCATGAGGTAGCAAACCTCTGGTAGAATGAGCCCTCAGCCCTTCCAGAGGACAGAGACCCATGCCATTATAACTTAATATAATAGCTTCCACTACCCAGTGGGACAGGCACTGACACGAAATAGGTTTCCCTTTATGAGAATCAGCCCATTAAAACAAATAACTGATTACTCTTCCTTGGTGCTTTCGTTCTGTCCACATAGTGACGTAACGCACGGACAGGGCACAAGCAATGAAGCCGCGCATCCTCAGACGAGGAAAAAGGCTGCGGGTGGAAAGCCAGTAAATCCACCTGTTTACAGGCGAGAGCTGACTCACTAACTTTACACTGTAAAAAATTTCTAACCCTCCCAAATCAAAAATTTCAAGTGACCGATAACATCTAAATTTTTCAATTGGCCCAAGTGAAATTCTGTAAATTATAAAATTAAATTTACAGATTTTCACTTGGGCCAATTGAAATTTACAGAATTTCACTTGGGCCAATTGAAAAATGTAGATGTTATCGGTCACTTGAAATTTTTGATTTGGGAGGGTTAGAAATTTTTTACAGTGTAGGCACAAACACTGGATTCATTTTGAGAGTTACTCTCGAGTGATCCATAGCGAACTGCATACAGGAATTATGAACCGACAACGCGTGAAGTTCACTAACCTGCTTTGTGGTCGAAAGAGCCAATAATAAAGCAGCCTTTAGCGAAGGGAGCTTTAATTCAACACTCTCTATAGGCTCGAAAGGGGGCTGAGATAGTGCGTTAAGGACCACAGACAGATCCCATGGCGGAATCAATGGCTTTGAAACCCTGTTCAAACGTCGTGCACCTCTCATAAACCTGCATACAAGCGGGTGTTGACTTAGTGTTTCTGTCAATCCCCACATGACACGCAGAAATTGCGGCAAGATAAACCTTAACAGTTGAAAAGGCTCTGCCCTTATCCAAAAGTTCCTGCAGAAAACATAACACATCCGCGACAGAACAGAGAAAAGGGACGATGTGTCTGTGTGCGCACCATCGCTCAAACACACTCCATTTCCGATCATATGCAGAGCGCATTGAAGCTGCTTGTGCGTTCTGAATTGTTTCAATCACCCTTGGAGGCAAACCCTTCACACTCAAGTTTAACCTCTCACGGGCCAGGCCCAAAGAGCCACTTTGTCTGGGGCTGGGTGAAAAATCTCCCCGCGCGCTTGTGAGAGAAGGTCTCTGCGCAACGGGAGAGGCCATGGCTGGTCTAAAAGGAGTTGAATTATCTCCGTCAACCACAACTTCCCTGGCCAGTTTGGGGCAATCATTATTACTGAGTGACCGTACTCCCTTACCCTTCTTAAAGTTGGAACGATCAGACTCAGTGGAGGAAACGCGTACAGTAGTGCGTTTGGCCACAGGTGCGCCAGAGCATCCACACCCATAGGCCCACCGTCTCTCGCCAGAGAAAAGAATAGAGGGCACTGAGTGTTTTCCTGCGATGCGAAGAGATCTACGGCAGCTCGGCCGAACCTCTCCCACAACTGGCTCACTACTTGAGGGTGGAGAGTCCATTCTCCATACATAGGATTTCCTCTGGACAGGAGATCCGCCCCCACATTCATTATTCCCGGGACATGGGTTGCCCGTAGTGAATGAAAATGCTTCACGCCCACACGATTAGTTTCCGTGCCAGACTGTGAAGCAGATGGGAATGTGTGCCTCCCTGGCGATTTATGTATGCCACCGCCGTTGTGTTGTCTGATCTGATCAAAATGTGGTGGTTCCTTAGAAACTACACAAAATATTTCAGTGCCAGAAACAACGTTAACAGTTCCAGGAAGTTTATGTGTGCGTTTTGTAGCGAGACAGGCCATTTCCCCTTCGCTATCCTGCCCTCGCACACTGCACCCCAACCTGTGAGCGATGCATCCGTTGTAACCACCTTTCTCAGAGAAACTGCTCCCAGACTCGAGAAAAGAGCGATCTCTCCACTGATGAAGAGCGCGCATGCAGAGTGACGTCACTATCACTTTGCGGTTGAGGTGGCATTTTGGACACAAGCCCTGCGCCGCCGTCCAGTTCTGAAACTCCCTCATTCGCAACAGACCCAGTGGAATGACAGAAACTGTTGAGGCCATCAGCCCCAGAAGACATAAACACAGTCTGAATGGAACTCTATTTCCTTTCTAAAAAAGGGATAGACAGCCGCGAATTTACCCGATGCGCTCCTCGGACAGAAACGCTTGATATAGGTCCGAGTTCAGTCTGAGACCCAGGTAAATTATCTCTTGCGGTGGAGCTGGGGACTGCAGCTCTGATCTGGACGATTTTGTTTTTGTGTGTGTTTTTCTTTTCAAACATTGCTGTGCCCTCGGCCCACTGCCTGGATGCACAGGAAACGTGTTTATTATTTTCACAGCACACATGTCTTTTAGAAAACAGCCCTCTGCCCTCTGTTGTAACCCCGTGGGTGGAGGGAGGGAAACTTCTCTGTGAGGCACTGGGGGAACTGTTGAAAACTTCACAACTGAACTGGTCATTGGATAACTTTTTCCTGTGAACAATTCCCGTCTCCAACGCCTTCTCTTGGCGGGAGGGGGAGAAAATGACCGCTCTTTTTGAGGGAGGATAACAACAGATACTCCGTGAGTGCTGTTGTTCATCCCTTTGTCCTGAACATAATGAAACATTAGGTTGCTCGCCGTTTCTTTCCTCCCTGAGGGTTTGCTGGTTGGTGTCTGGCTGCAGCCGCTGCGAAGGATGGTTTTCCCCTCGGCTGAGCTGGCTTAGACTGTGGCTCAGTCTGCTGAGCCTGAGAAGGCCAAGGGCCTCTGAAAACTGACCGACCACTTCTCTGGGGGGCTTCAAACCTGGACCGTGGTGGTTGAGGAATCCTAGCAGCGGATCTGCGAGGGAGGCAAGTTTGGAAAGCCTCTCCCTCCTGCTTTTTCAGATCACACCGTTGTCACATAGCAGTAACAGATGCCCCGAAAAGGGCTTTTGGCTCAACCGGAGCATCCAAGAAGTCTACTTTTTCTCTGTCTGACAACCCTGACAGTCCCAGCCAGAGAGCTCGCTCGCCGACCACTGCCAGGCCCATGTTGCGGCCACAGCTCTGGACCGCACCTCTGGAAGTTCTCAGGTTGAGATCTGCAATGACACAAATCTCTTCCCAGAGGGCTGGGTTTGGTGTCCCAGCATCCATTTGCCTCCCCATCTCTTCCATAAGCTCCGCTTGATAAGCAGTGAGGAGAGAGGTGGCATTAAGAGCCCTCACTGGCAGTGCAGAAGAACAATACATTTTCTGAAAACACTGAGGCTGCTAGGCACTCAGTGCGTCCTGGCAGTGAAGCTGAATTTGAGGAAAAGGCTGCCCTGCGGTTAGGGTGGAGATGATGTGCAACTGACAGCTCACCAGGAGGGGAATTTGACATCCCTAACTCCTCCATGTTATCAACATCCAGCCTAGAAAATCCTTTTACAGGAACCCTGTGTGAAAAAGGCTTATCCCAGAAACGTTTCATCTCTGAAACGCACGCGGGGACCGCTGGAATGAGCTGTTTCACTGGTGGGGCACGTGACGGCAGTCTCTTGCCGTCATAGAGATCTCTCTCTGCCCCCTGGCCCGTCTGCTGCGACGGCCAGTCTATGGAAAGTTTAGCCGCTGCCCTCTGGCACATTTCCAGTAGGTCAAGCTCCGCCTGAGCTGGGGAGGGTGATCCTTCAGCAGCTACGCTAATTATTTCCCATATGCTTTTCTGTTGTTATCTCGGGACGCTAGTCCCGAGGTAAATACAGATCGTCAGCTCCAGTTTGTATCCAGCCTCTCATGGAAACTACAGATTCTCCAACACCCGTGCAGAGACGACTCGGCGCCTGTGAAGAGACGACTCGACGCTGCCGATGTTTATGCCCTAAATCAATACATGATTAACTAACTGTATTTCTCAATGTACATTTCTGAAATGCACTTTCTGTAAAGCTGCTTTGAAACAATATGTATTGTGAAAAGCGCTATACAAATAAATTTGAATTGAATTGAATTGATCCTTCGCTTAACGTGCTGCCTGGCCGGGAGGGATTCGTCGGGAGGGATTTGTCGGGAGGATCGTCGTCATCCTCCTCACCATCGTCCTCCAACAGACGAGCGATGGCCTCGTCGTCATCATCATCCTCCTCTCTTTCCTCCGTAAAGGATCCAAAGAGGGGAGGTATTTGGGGGGAGACTTCGTCCATAAACTTGCCCCAGCTGCATGACACAGGGGGCTGTTTAGTCTCTTCCGCGGGCGGCGGAGAAAAGCAGGGATCTCCCTTGTTAGTGGCCGCGACTCGCACTCTTCTCTCTAGCACCCTTGACGGGAAGAGAGAACAGTGAGGACAGCCCTCGGGGTTCGCGAAGGCTGCCTGAGCGTGTCTCACCACCAGGCATGCGATGCACAACGGATGATTATCCTTGCCTGATATCATTGAACCCCACGCACACGGACGTGAAGTTTCTGCTTTCGGTCCGCCGCTTGCAGAATTAGTAGTTGCCATAGCAAAAATAGTAGGTTATCCAAGCTCACCACAATGTGCAACTCAGAAAAGGAATATCTAAGAGAATTCGCCGTAACACGTTAATTCTCTTAGTATACCAGAATCAAATCAAATCACTGTTACAGTGAAAAAGACCCGCTAACAAAAACAGCTGCGTTCGGTGACGTACCTTGACGGCTCATCTCAGAACAGTTAAACAACTATTTTGAAAAACAGGTACTGCTGAAAATAGCTTCCAATTTCAATCTTCACGGGGAAGAGAACGAGAATGGAGTAGGGACCATCGGCAGTGGTATATATAAGGGAGGCCGGACTCCCGCATCACTGTCATGATTGGTCTGTCAACTGACAGACGTGGTGTGATTGGTGCTTCCAGGTCTGTCACGCCCAGAGGCGTTTCCCATAGTGAGGTACCGAGCGAATGTTTGAAAGAGAACCTAATTTTATGACACATTTATTTTAATCTTGCATACTGTTTAGGATGGATAGTATGGACGTTGAGATGCAGGGATAGTATCGTGTACTTAACGGACACGCGCCAGTTGCCAAGTCCACATATAACATGAGACTTTGGACTTCTTTTTTTTTTTTTGGTAAGTCACGGGTCGCGGGTTGCAGTGTTTTTTGCTTATTTAAAATTGCTTATTTGTTGCGGTTTTCTCCAATGCATTGATTGACACTGTCTGCTTATAGATAATAGCCAATCAGTGCATTAATACAAATGCTGTAATGTAATGTGTCCTCCATATCGCGCCTCCTCCCATTAATTTGATAAAAATAGCTCTCAGTGTGCAGGCATGTGACGTTGTCAATCCAAGTAATCATAGTTAGTAGACGAAAATAGACCTATGTACATTTTAACAAACAATGCCACCAAAAGAGATGGAGAGGAAACATGGACGGTGCAGGGAGGAGGCACCTAATTTAATGTAAAAAATAATATTTGTTTAATATATTTACCATTACAGACATGTCAATTTTCATGTCACTTTTTCTCCTTTTCCATCTTCAAACCTATTCTGCTCACAGCTGATCGGTAATTAATAATATATAAATAATAACTTATTTTGGGCTTGTTTTTTAAGCTGCGTTTGCTTATTTGTCTC
Organism: Squalius cephalus; assembly: GCF_949319135.1. Lineage (NCBI taxonomy): Eukaryota > Metazoa > Chordata > Actinopteri > Cypriniformes > Leuciscidae > Squalius > Squalius cephalus. The sequence continues at coordinate 11,159,076 of NC_137134.1, forward strand.
ATGAGAGTTGGCAACTGCGGCATCAACAAGACCAAAATGACTGAGCTGGAGTTACTCAACTTCTCGGCATTAAGAGGTTGAATGGTTAAAACTTTACAAGCGATACAACGTCTAAAGGATTCAGCTTTGTTTGATGGAAACAACAGAAAGAAGAAAGGGAGTGCTGGAGTTAGATGTCGTAGTGGACTTACCGGGGAAAAACTGGAGAAGCAGGGCGGCACAGCTGTACTGTGAATGGGCCTGAGTGGGAAGATTGTGAGATTGAAGAAAGTGATGATAGTATGGAGATGAATCAAGAGACAATGAGATCAAAATGAAAGAGAGGGGTTGAGTTTGAGGGAATCAATGCAAAAAAAAAAAAGTTAGGAGCTCTAATGAAACAAGCGGTAGACAGGAGGAAATATCTCAGGAAACAATACCATACAATATCATGCTTAGGTTTGGGGAAGGCAATGGTTTGTCATCAATGAATCCGATTAAACTAACAACAATATTAAAAACCAAGTGGGAGAAATTTTTATGGCTAAGGTGAGAGACTGAAACCCACTGATTGTGTGTATAAGTGAGGAACAGAGAGAAAGAGCAAGTAAAATCAAGGAGATAGGCAAATACAAAGTGATAAATATGAGCAATATTGGGATTGGAAGTGATTGGAGTAAAGGAGTAATCTGGGGTGTGCAAATCAATGTAAATATGGAGGATCTAAAGTCAAATTTATGAGGGGGAAGGATCAAAGAGGTAAGACGGTTGCAAACAGTCAGGGATGGAACAAAGAATGACAGTGAGGGCATTGCGATCGTTTTTGATGATGAGATACTCCCAACGAAAGTAACGCTAGGATACCTGAGTTATAGAATACATTCCAAAACCCGTAATATGTTATAACTGTCAAAGATTTGGTCATGTGGCCAAAATATGTAAAGGAAAGAAAAGATGTGCAAGATGTGGGGAGAATCATGGATTTGAGGAATGTAATTTCAGCAAATTAAGACGCAAAATAATATCACATATGCAGAAGCAGTGAGAAGGATAAATGAAAAAGAAGGAATTGAGGGAAGATCCAGAATGACTAGACAAGCTATGGAAGTGCAAGAAGAATCAGTTGAGAAGAAAATGTTGGTGGAAGTAAAAAAGTTGGTAACATTCATTGCAGGAGTGATAAATGTGACAATGGAAATCGAGTCAAAAACAGAGAGAATCCAGGTAATAGTAAAGGCTTCTGCACATCATCTTGATGTTAGTGGGATAACATGGGAGGAGGTGAGAAACGATTTGAATGCATAATTATTTTGCAATGGAATGCTAGGAGCCTTTTGGCGAATGGACAGGAGTTTAAAAAATGTATACATTGGTTAAATGAGACAAATTAGAGAGATTAATGGACGCAGGGTGATTATATGTGAAGATTTCAATGCACATAGTACATTGTGGAGAGGGGAAAGACTAGACGAGAATGGAGAGGTAATTGAGTTATTGTTAGAAGAAATGAATATGGTTAATGATGGAAGAGGTACTAGAGTTGATGTACATAGAGGAAGTGTATCGGTGCTAGATTTAACTCTGGTGTCAAAATATTTAGGAGATATATGTGATTCGGAAGTATGGGAAGAATCAGCGATAGGTAGTTATCATTTTCCGGTGATTAGCCAATTAGTATGAAGAGGGGAACAAGACAAAGAATAGAGAAATGGATATTCAGTAAAGCTCAGTGGGAGAAATGTAAGTATTTATGCAGTGTGGGAAGTACGGAAATTGATTTAAATGAAGATGTAGAAGAGATAGACAGGACATTTAGAGAAGTCATAATAAAAGTTGCTAGGCAGACGATTCCTAAAAGTAGGGGTAAAATGAAGAAGAGAGCAGTACCCTGGTGGACGGATGTTTGTAGTGAGAGTGTTAGAGAGAAAAATAGAAGGTTTAAGATGTTAAAGAAAACTCATATTTGAAATTTAATATCAAAGCGGGTTTAGAAGAGGAAGGAGTACTATGGAACTATAGTTTGTCTAGAAACATAAATTAGAAAGGCACAGGTTAATAAGGAGATAGTATTGGCAGTATTTGTTGCTATAGAAAAAGCATATGATATGGTATGGAAGGAAGGAAGGTGTAATGATTAAATTAAATGATTTAGGAATCACAGGAAGGATGTTTAACTGGGTTAAAGACTTTTTGTCTTTAATGTGGTGGAGAATCGAACTCCCCAAGGGAGCGTACTAAGTCCAATTCTCTTCAATAATGATTAATGATATATTTTCTAATATGCAAGAAGACATTGAGAGACCATTGTTTACACAGATGGCTCCAAGAATTTAGACACAGGAAAGACGGGTTTTGGTGTTTTTATACCAGAATTAGCAATTTCGATGAAGATAAGAACTACAGATCACCTGGCAATACATACAGTAGAGTTGATGGCTATAATTGCTGCTCTGAACTGGATAGAGGATGGTATGCCGTATGCAGAAAGTAATATGTTCAGATTCCAGTTCAGCATTGATTTCAATGAAGACAATGTATTCAAAGGACAGACAGGACTGTATATATGAAATATATGAAATCTTATTTAGACTTCAGCGAGTGAATGTGACAATAGCATTCATGTGGATTCCAGGACATACAGGAGCTAAAAGGAAATGAAACGGCTGACATTTTATAGCTAACGAAGCATGTAAGATAGATGAAGTTATGGAAATCCTATAGTAAATCTGAGCACAGTAATAATTAGGGTATAATAAAGGAATGGCAACATATTTGGGATAGGGCAGTAAAAGGTACATTATTATAAAATACAGAAGAAAGTAGAAGGATATGTGAAGGAAATAATAAAATAGAGGGTATAACCCTAAAGGGACATCGTGGTGGAAAGATTTTTAGGTTGGGAGAATTTTTAAAAAAAATCTTTTGCGTTCCCCCGAGAAACTTTGCGTTCCCTCGTTTTGCGTTCCCTCGCAAAGATATTTGCTTTCCTACGCAAGACTTTTGCGTTCCCCCGAGAAACTTTGCGTTCCCACGCAAAACTTTTGCGTTCCATTGCAAAGTTATTTGCGTTCCCACGCAAAACCTGTTTTGAGCTCGGACAGACACTTCCTGTTTAATGTCCCGCTGGGAGTGTTTCAGAGCTCCGTACGTTCATAGTGTTTTGAACTTGGACTGTCTCAGATATAAAGATGCGGTCAGTGCTTAACTCAAGGAGTTCAGTGAAGTTGGCAATATTAGGCTATTCGAACTTCCCGGATCAATATTCTTGAACTAAATGTTGTTAAAACACAAACGACACCTATTTAAAATCACAGTAACCTAGAGCTACAACCCAATTCTCATCAAAACGAGCTTTTAAAATATTTTATTTTATATTTTAAATATTTCATATTTTAAAAGCGTTTTGATGAGAATTGGGTTGTAGCTCGTTGTCTAGGTTACTGTGATCTCGTTGTGTTTTAACAACGTTTAGCTCAAGAATATTGATCCGGGAAGTTCGAATAGCCTTTGTGAATATTGCCAACTTCACTGAACTTTTAAGCACTGACCGCATTTCTAGCCTATTTGTGTCCAAGTTCAAAGACTATGAAACGCTCCATTAACGTACGGAGCTCTGAAACACTGCCAGCGGGACATTAAACAGGAAGTGTCTGTCCGAGCTCAACAGGTTTTGCGAGGGAACGCAAAAAAAATTGAAAAAAGAAATTCTCCCATCCTAAAAATGTTTCCACCACCACGTCCCTTTAGGGGCTCCGTAAGAATGGGACACACATGATTAAATAAAACATTACAGATAATAGGGAAACATCATAATGGCTTATGTGAACATTGTCAAGATGAGGAATCAGTTGAAAATATATTAAGTCACTGGCAAAAGTACCTCACGGAAAGAGAAATATTAAAGGAAGAAATTAGGAAGAAAGGTACAATGAAAGTTAACATACTTAATGGTGATAATGAAAGTTTAATAAAATACTTGAGAAGAACTGGTTTAATTAACAGAATTTAAGGAACAATTTTTTACTTGGGAGGAAGTTGACGCAGGCCCACACTCCAGTACAGTAGGTGGCGGTAATGCACCGTCGGATGACGATCACCATTAAAACAAAAGAAGAAGAAGAACCGAAAGTGCATTCCATATGAGTCCATGCCATTGTGAAGTTATGCGAATTTAGAGTGGAGCGCTGCGCAGCCATAAAGAAATAAACATTTGGAAAACAGGAAGTGAAACGTGAAGACGCATAAACCGCTGATCATTATTGGCGATCGGCCGCTACATGGTAACCATGGCACTAAGGTATGTTTGTGCTTTGACAATCCCATGTCACACACGTGTTTATAACGCGGACAATTTTTGAGTAGGATTAGGTGTTCGAAGTTCGGCCTTAACGATTGGTGAGATTGCCGATGGCAGTCATGATCATGTCACAATTATTTATGGACTAGCGGTTTTTATAATACAGACTTTTAAAGCAGATTTACTAACGTTAACAGTAAAAAAAACAGCCGCATCTCATCTGTAAGGACAGGATAGGGCAAAGCTCCACCAAAATATTAACCTAAAACACAAACCTCTATATAAACTGAATCAACTAAATTGTAATGTGTTCAGAATAGTGATGTTAGTCAGATGACACTGAAGCTTCAAATCGCGTATCGAGTACTCAACGCAATTCTCATGAATTCACGCACATTTCGTGAAAAAAATAAACCTTTCTTTCCAGTCACGTGATTGATTGTCCACTACCAGATATTGTCTTATGATAGGAGAAGGGTGTGACCAGCCTGGGCTGCACTCCAGTCCAAAATTGGAATTTTTGCTAACTTCCCTCCGTCTCGTTCACTCGGATGTACGTCATTGCATACGTTGCACGAGTGCCCACTACTGGCGGAAACTGCGGTGGGCTGAACTGGAACGCCCTAAGCCCTTGATCACTTGGAATCAGCCAGAGCCATAGAGAGAAAGAGTTGCGACACTCTTTGATGTCGCCGCTATGGCTGTCACGTGGTTTATGTAAGCCCCAATAGTTCCAATACATACGCTGGCTGTCATGTTCTTCTATGGGACAGACAGCAGCGATTGCATTATTGAACGGTAAATATAAAATAAAACACACACCGAAGTACTTTTTCAGCTGTTATTGCATTATTGCATTTTGTTAATGTCAGTTTTGCATTTGGAGATAAGTTTTAGGCTATATTTTTGGAGGGAAAAGCTTATATTGTTCATGTTCGCATGGGTAGTAGCACTGGCTTTAGCGGCTCTAACTTAACTTTTCCATATCATTCATCTGATGATGGACGTCTCATGATATTTATTTTAGCACAACTGGGCTGTATTAGGCTATTGATTCCTGTGATTTTGCTTATAAATTTTGATTCAGCCATTAGCCTACCTTCGTGATCACGCAAAGAGGTCTGCCGTGGCGGTCCGTTCAGAGTTCACTTAAATATTTTTTATTAAACAATGACAGACAACAAAAATGTGTGCTCGTGTGAGTGTGTGTGAACAAGAAAAACAAAAACCAGGGGCAGGTGATCCATGAAACAGACAGGACTGGTGATCCCATAACAATCATAGAGGTCCAGCATTGTTCTCACAAGCCGCTTCACTCAAGACAATAAAACATAATGAAAAGTTAGTATATCCCCAAAAATTTAATTAAATAAAAGTTGCTATAAAGGTGGTAGCGATTCATTACCGAACTCTTACTGTCACAGCTGACGAAGTCGCACTAGCTAGCAGGCAGTGCTTGAAAATTGGTTGAAACAACCAACATAAAATATAAATAATTACGCTGTGCATGTACAAATGAAGACCAGTATAAGCATCGCAAAGGGCCTCTGATACAATATAGACAGTTGACAATTCAAAAGAGGTCGATATTTCAGCAACTTAACTCTGGAACAACTCGACGCGCAGCAATGTAAGTGAATGGTGTCCAACGCCCAAATGACAGTGTTTGGAACTATTCCGATCTTCAAATCCCGGAAGTAGGCGGTTAAAAGCGCCGCCATTTTTTACAACGGAGGTCTATGGGAGTGTCGCAACTCTTTCTCTCTATGGCTCTGGAATCAGCCATAGAGCTGGTAAGTCCCGCCCCTTCCGCTAACCCCACTGGACCTCTAGGTTGAAAAATCGTCAATGCAAGTGAATGGGAGAAAATAATTATTTTCTGGTCCCGTTTGAATTTTGCCATGAATGTGAACATATGTTGTCTGTGAATTTTTAATATAATGTTTCATGTAAAGAATGCTACAATTTAGCGGGTAGAAGTTTGATACGGTTAGACTTTGTGTGAGAGCACATTGTGGACTACAACTCTTCACTGCTTTCGACGCGTTTCTGAAGAAAGAACGGCCCATTTTGTTTGAATGGTGACATTTGGGTACAAAACACACAGACATCTTGATCTGTCTCCATAGATTATCGCAGCATTAGCACCGTGATTTGACAAGTGGAGGGAAATGTGTTATGGGGTGACGTCACATAGGCGACATGTAGTCTTTCTCGTTATGTCTTTTCCACAACTGCTAGCCGAAGAATCGTACAATATACTGTCAAACTCGTAACATGAAAAATTATATAAAAAATTCACAGACAACATATGTTCACATTCATGGCACAATTCAAACGGGATCAGAAAATAATTATTTTCTCCCATTCACTTGCATTGGCAATTTTTCAATCTAGAGGTCCACTTGGGGTTTTACGGATGGGCGGGACTTACCAGCTCTATAGAGCTGATTTATTATTTACATTTTTTCCCTTTAAATAATTTGTTTAATGCAGCATCCACATGTATATAGGTGTGTTTGGGTTGTTTTAAATAAAAAGAATAGGCTATATAATTAATATATCATAGAGTTGTTTGTTGTGGTGGTGATTAGATGAGTTTGTGGTGACGTCATAATCGTACTGCATTGCATTGTGGGACATATAGGTGCCTGAAGTGTACATATAAAGTACTCGCTCCCTCTGTCAAAATCGAGGGAACGAGGGTCTGTCCATATAAACTTCCCTTGTCCACTTCACAAAGTGGAGCGCACTTAAAAATGGCGGCAGGGATTCCCCCCAAGCGGCAACCTCCCCGTCTCTCTCTTGAAACCAACACGGAAGTGAGTTAAACTGCAATTCATTGACTGGCCGCTTGAGGCTGGCTGCACAAGTGAGTCAAATCTGTATCTCCCCCATGTTAAAATTACCAACTTTACAGCAGAAAAAAACATGTTTACAGCCTGGTTCTCTCTGTGGCTTTGGTCTATACAGCTAATTTTGCCCTTCATAACAACTGTGAGGGGGGTGAATTTTTTTTATAACTCATCCGTTTAGTTGATTAATATTTAAAGTTCTGCATAATTAAGGGTGTGTCCACTTTTGAGTGACAGGTGGATTCCCGCTGATGTCAATGCTATCCGTTTGTCTGCTGTTAGCCGCGTCACTACTCGCTTCACCTCAGCAAATGTTAGCTGCTGAATTTGCCATCTCTGCAGTGTTTGTGCTTTTTTCTGGATTATTTCATACAATTTAATACACCCATTACTTCGCCCACGGCTTTGGATTCCGTCGTTGTCGTCGAGTATCGTTCGAGAGAACAACCAGCGCTGTATTTCAGTTGTTTTCCTCTGTGAACATGCACTAATGGATGTCTGACAATTTCGTTGGTTTTTGGAGTTTTCAGATTTAAAAACGTCAATAAAGGCTTGTTCGTTCTGCTCTCACGGAACAGATTGATTATAATACGTTATGCTTATGTATCGTTACCGTCAGATGAAATCCTGCAGGTGTCGGCGCTTTCTCCGTCCATGCAATAAATGTACATCCTTGAATGAGCGTGGATTTCTAGCGCATTTACTTGAACTTCATAGTATATCTATGGTTTAACCCATTTGAGAGGCGGCCAAAATCAGAATTTAAAATGGACTGAATAAGCTCTCTACGAACTTGACGAGCGATGCCATGCTGACGGACCAGACTATAAAAAAAAGAGTGACTGACATGTAACTGTTATGCACATAAATCACTGTCACATACACTCTCTGAGTAATAGTTACTGCATAATACATTTTCAACTAGCAGAATAGTACAGAATCACGATACACAGTCTCACTTGTAGCCATGTCTTTTAATAATATTTCGAAGGGCAAAAACAGGAACTTTTAATTGGCTTTTCATCATCAACTGTCACTTTAGCGCGAGGCCCTGTGCAGTCGCAGACTTGGTACTTTCCATAGACAGTAAAAGAAAGGTACTTTCAGTAGCATATAGCATTACCTCCCAAGCCTGAGCTAACTCGATCACGTCGAGCGGTGAGCGTGGTTTCAGTTAGCCAGGCTCCTCAGCTCCACACACGCCCCGCCTCTTTGCCCATTTTCTGTTATCCGGGAGTGAGTGACGCAAGGTGACGCGAGGCCAAGATGGCGACGGCCGGCTCCGTCCACTTTAGGCTTCAAAAATGCTCTTCAGAAACCTACGTGTGACGTCACGGACACTACGTCCATATTTTTTTACAGTCTATGATTCCCCCGAGGGGAAGTGCTTAGGGAAGTTCGCAAGTGCGTGTCTAAAAGTGAACTGGAACGCAGCCCAGGAGATTCCCAAATGGGGTGCAAACTCCAAAATGGGATGGGACTCGGGAGCTCCAAAATAGAGCGTGGCTTCCTCTCATTGGCATATAGGCACATGACACGCATTTGCGAATTTGTTTTTGTTTGTTTTTTTTCACCAATCCACAGTTCAGTGCAAACTCCGCCCCACAGCTAATTTTACAGTGCTGATTTCCTACACAATGCTATTGACAGAGACAGAGTACATTTAGGCCACGCCCACGATGGGGGACAATCTAACTGTCTCCATTGACTTTGCATTGTTAGAAGCTGCCTCCTTGTAATTTCTGACTTATAACAAAAAACAAAACAATGTCTGAAAGCTGCTATGTGTACAGCAAATAAGCTAAAAAAAAAATCAGAAATACCTGGCAGCGATAGAAAGAACACTTTTTTTTTTTCATTAAACAACATACAATATAACACTATTTTGTTTTTAAAGTATTGATTTTCTCTTTATTCATTAAATCTACATGTCGTTCCCAAAAAAAGGATTGTCTAGCGTAAAACATGTTGAAGATTAGCGGACAGGCATTCGATTCATTAAAGTGGTCTCATTATGCTTTCCCACTTTTTCAACTTTATTTAGTGTAAATGTTGCTGTTTGAGCATAAAAAAGATCTGCAAGGTTACAAAGCTTAAAGTCCTCTCCAAAAGAAGATACATTATTTAACAGAATCCACTTTTTAAGAACTACAAAGAACGGCTCATTTGGACTACAACGCAATTTTTTTCCCCGGGCTTTATGAAGTCATAATGTTTCTCATTTAAAAAATCCCCACCCACAGAATATGCAAAAAAAGGCCTGGTTGTCAAAGAGACGCTGTTTTTTTCCACAACTCATTTGTTTGACCTTCCTAAGGCTGATGAACTGGTTAAAATTGATTTAACCTTAGTTTGCCTTAACATTATAATTAGGGCTGTGCGATATATCTGATGACATTGTTATGCGCATCTCGTCAGCAGTGTTGGGTGTAACGCGTTACAAAGTAATGCGTTACTGTAATAATATTACTTTTTTCAGTAACTGGTAGTGTAAGGCATTACTCGTCTGAAAATGGTAATATTATTACAGTTTTCCCGAGCTAGTTACTTGCGTTACATTTGCCAGTAGCACCTTTATCACACAGGCACACAACACAGAGAACAGAAGGGAAGGGGAGGAGGGCGTGAATGGAACAGTGATTGGTCTGGGTTTGGCACGAGGTATCATTTACCATCACCGATTGGTCGACACGCGGCAGTTAAGGCCAATCAGGGATGACTTCCCTAATGAATATTCATGAGTCTTCCTCTACCATCCTGGGAAAAAAAATATAGCGCCCCGGACGCGCGCGCGCAGCCCGTTCACTCTCACCGCCTTCAAACAACACGAGCGCTGTATTGCTCTCTCTCCCTCGCGCATATAGTAAAAGGTCGGAAGACCGGTTGTGTTTTATAGACAATTTTGCATATAAATGACTATTTATAGGGCTTGAATTACAACCTGAAACTGCGCATGCGCGGGTAAAACTGCTGTGGTGAAACTGCTGGGGTGAATCTGCGGCTCTGCAGACAGATATTATTGGGACAGATGGGGAAAAATGGAAGCGTCAACAACGGCAAGTACAAGTACAGTTGTTTGTAGTTATTTGTACTAGACAGTGCCAGTCTGTTGTTGGCGTAATAAAGACCCTAAAGAACACTCCTCCTTTGTATGTTCTCCCTCCGTCTGATGCATCTCAGGCAATTATAGAGTAATTAAGAAAAAAAATGTAACTTGTAATATAACTAGTAATATAACTAGTTACTTTCTCCAGGGAGTAATAAAGTAAAGTAAGGCATTACTATTTTTGAGAGTAATATGTAATATGTAATATATTACTTTTTTGAGTAACTAGCCCCAACACTGCTTGTCAGTAAAGCCAGTTCCCTGATTAGTAGTAAATCGCCATCTCCTGCTTTCAGATGGAGTGGCATTTACAACACAGTTAACTGACAAGCTGAGCCATATCGCATTAATTATCACGGACGTATCGCCTGCGATAATTAATGCGATAAAGATTGCAGGCTTGTCTTCTAGTGGCTTTGGACACCCCGCGTCCGAAAACGTAGGCAGTGATTTGTTGCCTTGCTGCAATGACTTTGCAGGCGGTGTTTGCGTACGAAGGTACCTCACAAAACTGAATTCAGACAGACTTCTGAAGCAGTATTACGGTTTAATGATCGACAGCAAAATAGAGCGAGCTTTGGTGAAAACTAATCGAATATCTAATGACTACAATAGTAATTTCTTACTAGTGGAAACCTTTTATCAAAAATGTACATTTACACACAAATTGCCGACCAGCCGTAACTTTCAGACGCCATCTTTATTTTTCTAGCTCAACTGTCACATAATGGAAAGCAAAGGATTGTGGGATATCAAAGGCAGTGAAGAATACATCTATGTTGCCTTCAAAAATCGATCAGATGAAGGGATCTCAGGAGACAGGGAGTGAAACTAACATTGGATTCAGACGTGCCTCACGATTTATCAGTTTTTATCAGCATTTATCAGCCGGCGCTGTGTGTTCAGCTCAACAAACAAAATAGCCCTCAAATCCTCTTAAACCTGTGTTCTCCAAATATTTAAATAAAGCTGCTCTGTTATTACGTCTCTATTCTGGGATTAATATGTATCTCAAACTAATCTCATCTTTCCTCTGAACCTTTTCTAATAACCTTTCTTTATCATCTTCATACTTTTCACAATACATGATAATCTCAACTACTGCATCCCATTTCGCCTGCTTATACTACGCCCTAAAAGTATGTAAAAGTATGTGTGTTCTGAAGAAAAAGTTCATTGTGAGTGTGTAGCAGAAGAGTAGGCAAGCTTTGGGACACACTATAACGTAGTGCTGGGCGGCATACCGGTTCATACCGAATACCGGTGTTTATTTTTGTTATGATTTTAATTTTTTACATACCGCAATATATCGCTTTAACAGCGCTCGGAATGTGGCACGACACAGTTTGAGAGGGGTCCCTTTTCACTGTTGCACTGCAGTGATCGACGGTACAGCTGTATGTGTTACTAAGCCTGACGGTGAAGATGTATGGGTTAAACTATAATTGATAGCTGTCAAATTATATTACAGTGTTTCCCATACATTGATTGGTTCACAATAGCAACACAGCCTTTTGGAAAATCTATTTGGGGTTGGCATTGACATTGTTGTAGAGATGCACCGATGACAATTTTCTTGGCCAATTTCCGATTTTTCATTGAGTTTGACCTGCCGATTTTAACCGATTCCGATTTCATTTTTTCTAACCACTTTACAGCACAAACAAATATTTATTTTCTATCTTTTCTTTGTTAAAACATTTTGCATAGAACATAGAAAAAATTTTGAACAGATAAACGCTATAAAATGGAACTATATAAATGACTCCTGGTGTGGGAAATTAAAATTAAACTAAAAGAAAACTTATACTGTACATTCTGACTAGTTTACTCATTTTTAAAAAATTTATAAAACACCATATAGTACTTTTACCCAAACTGAAAAATAAAAACAAGTTTAAAAGAAAACTTATACTGTACATTCTGACTAGTTTACTCATTTTTAAAAAATTTATAAAACACCATATAGTACTTTTACCCAAACTGAAAAATAAAAACAAGTTTAAAAGAAAACTTATACTGTACATTCTGACTAGTTTACTCATTTTTAAAAAATTTATAAAACACCATATAGTACTTTTACCCAAACTGAAAAATAAAAACAAGTTTAAATGGGTAAATATTCTATAAATATTATTTTCTGACATAGCCTACTCCAGTTCTTGTTAAAACACACTAGACAACATGCAAATTCTGTGCATTTTGGGCACTTTTTGTGTGAAATAATACTTATTTTGTCCATCAAAAGTGTGCTTTCACTTTAATTGAGCGTGAGCAGCAACAAAAATAGACTCGGCGCTGAAACCCGCGCTTCACTGCTGCTCACGCGACGCTCCTGCTCGCGGTGTGAATGCACTCATTGATTAACATGCATGCCGAAAAAAATACGCGCTGATCATGCGCCGCTCACGCTTGCGGTGTGAAACGGCCGTAATTCACAAGGTTTCCTATTGCGTTCCGTTTGCACGTGTGATGCTGATGTTGCACGATGTTAAAGGGTTAGTTCACCCAAAAATGAAAATTCTGTCAGTAATTACTCACCCTCATGTTGTTCCAACCCCGTAAGACATTCGTTCATCTTCGGAACACAAATTAAGATATTTTTGATTAAATCTGAGAGCTTGATCACTCCTCCGTAGGCTTCTAAGGGATTGAAACTTGCTGGCCCAGAAAATGTATTAAAGACATTAATATAGTCCAAGTGACTACAGTGGCTCAATCTTAAGTTTATAAAGCGACGAGAATACTTTTTGTGCGCAAAAAAACCCTAAAATAACGACTTTATTACACTATTTATTTCCTTCTCTCTGGGCCTCGAGTGAGTTCACGTAGTGTTTTAGCGCAGCACTTCTGTGTGTTTTGGGTGAACTAACCCTTTAATCGTGGCGCCCGGGTGCATTTGACCAGCATAAAATCGGCATATGTCAGACTAACCGGCCGGTCGCCGGTCATGGCCGATCACGTGAAAATCTGCCAATTCCGGTCACCAGCCGATCAATCGGTGCATCTCTAATAAACATGAGCACTGCACGGCACGTTTCAATGTCAAAAGGCGGCGCGGGTGTTTTTATATGAATGTGTCTGAAGTGAACTGACTGTTTTTAGAAAAGTTTAGATGTTATTGTAATTTAATCTTTCTTTATCTTTACTGATAAAGCAGTGTTTATGAGCGCTGCTCTGCTTTGTGTACAACCGTTGTGTACAGGGGAAAGCGCCCCCTGCTGGCACCTCTTTGTAAACACTGCAAACCTGTATTAATACTAGTGTGGATTTTTTCTACAATATTCACTCATGACAGTAAAGTAGGGCATTCTAAGCCAATCTACTGCAATATTTCCTCTCTCAATCAGTAGAAAATGTGGTTAACACCCAGTCATGCTTGAAAAAATAAATACTGTCATATACTGTGAAACCAGTATAATTTAGATACACCGTTTTTGTGCCCGTTGCTTTAAATGCAAATGAGCTGATGCTCCCGGCACAGAGGGCGGAGCTTCAAGAGCTCGTGTCTTTTTACCTCACACAGACATGCATTGTAAATTTCAAAAACGTTTAGCCTTTTATAGGGCTGCACGATTCTTGCTAAAATGTGAATCACGATTTTTCTCCATGGGAATTGAGATCACGATTCTCTTACACGATTCTCATTTTTTCAACCAAAATTGATTGCACTCAAGTACAAAAAACAAAACAAAAACAACAACAAAAAAACAAAGGACAAATAAAGTGCAGGAGTAACAAAAATTGTCTCTTTTCTTTATTTTAGACCCCTTAAAGTGAATAATTTTAAAGCTTTATGTTGTTGAACATAAGAGAACATTAACATATACAATAATAGCCTAAATAAAAATAACTAAATAGCACCTGTGCTTTTTGCTCCAATTGGCACAGAATGTACATAGTACTTACTAGGGGTGTAACGGTTCACAAAATTCACGGTTCGGTTCGATACGATACACTTGTGTCACGGTTCGGTACGGTTCGGTTCGGTACGTTTTCCATACAGCAAAAATAAATAAATGGCAGAGAAATTTCCTTGAATTTTTTTTTTATTATTATTATTTTATTTAATGAAACTAACACCATAAAGTATGATTTTTTTTTTTTTTTTTTTTTGCTTTTTTTACTGAACAATAATGGAGCTATACTTGACTCTTCTTATGACCATATAAAACAAAACAGCTCCTTGGACAAAATGAAATGTATTATTGTAGTAGTAGTAGGCTAGTTATAAACAAAGGTTTATTTTAGTTCAGATTAACATTTGAGGGCAGCAATTGTATTCATAATGTCCAAATAAAACCGACGTAATGTTACTTGAAAGCATTATAGCCCACTATTCCTGACAAACTTCCATACCTTGCAGTTAGTGTTACTACAGCAAATCAATTCCACGGTGAATGTTGCTGATCTGTGGACACCGGCCATTCATTCATGGCACGATGTTTCTTCCTGGTTTCCACGTCAGCGCTGTTTGATCCGTTAATAACAGAGAAATGTGCATGTTTCTCACTAGATCTCGCAGCGATGTTATTACTTCATTTGAAATTCAAATGCTTTCTTTACTGGTCAGGTCTCTTAGCGCTGTGTGGTGTTGCTTGATCAGGCTCGCGAGTCCCGCTTCACAGGTCAAAACTGATAATGGTCCAAACAAACACAATAAGAGTAGCTCAGTGTCGTTCCTTACATTGCATTTGCCAGTTGATATTGTGGTCGCGCCGCGCTTGCCACCCGCGACGCGCCTTCATTTAAAATAACGAAATTTTTGTCGGCAGAAAAAATAGTCCAACGTACGTAATTACGTTGTACGTAATGCGTACCGAAAACCGAACCGAAAGCCTCGTACCGAACGGTTCGATACGAATACGCGTATCGTTACACCCCTAGTACTTACATCTACTGTGTTTACGGGAATACTCGACTTGGCGTTTTGAAATATTTCTGTGTTTATTTGGCCGTTTAGACACGCAACCGGAGACAAGGACTGCTTGTCCGTGTTGCGCTCGGAGCGCGCGCACAGCATCCTGTCAGTATAATTCAGTTCTCTTTCGCAACTTATCGCGCTTTTAATATTTATTTTCGATATAAAGCACATTCTGCTCTTTTCTTTCTCTTTCATCCATGATTTGTTATTAATAACTTTAAACAGAATCATCAACTGAAATCTGCGCGGATTATCAAAAATACTACACATTTATAGGACATAAAATTGTCTCTGCACAAAAGTGTAAGTAAAAGGACAGCAAAGCACCCGTTTCAATAAAAGGATATATTAAAGTTTATATAGCTATACTTTTACATTTTCGCTGCTGTTCTAAAATGGTTTTCGCCATTACCTACCTTAAACAAGCTGCAGCTGCTTGAATCCAGTGCAGGAGCTGTAACTATTAGATTACCTCAGAAACGTAAGCGGTTAGTTGATTGCTGTGGTGACTCGTGACACTCGCGAACAGCACTGAACACGCACTTTTGCTTGTACAACTTGAATATTATTATTATCATACACTTTTCATTAACTTCGGTAGGCTGTACAACAAGGGAATTGTAATTGGCTGCTTTTTCTGCAGAGATCTGAATGCAGGGAAATACACGGAAGTGAATCGCCATCATTAAGAAATGAGATCGCATTTATGTTTGAATCGAGATCGTGATTTTTTTTCGATTAATCGTGCAGCCCTAGCCTTTTATGTTCAAACCGAAGTCTGAATGATGGAGAGACTCGAGAATAAGTGACAGCATGTAGACAACATTTCGGAATGGTTAGTTGATGAATTTAAGTAGCTTATGCGTAGTATCTTCTAGTCATTGATTAGCATATTCTTTCTTGATAATCTATAAATCGTGTTCCAGGGGGCGGGGTTTATGTAAATTATAGGGTTAGTGATGTCACTAACCCAGGAGGAATGTCGTGTAGTCCCTACCAGCCGTTTGTTGAAGTCCTTAAAAAGTAATTTCTTTAAAAGAAAATATCTCCCTTTGCTTAGAACTTTGAGCATTGTAACTTTGCAGATGTTGTTTATGCTCAAACAGCAACAGTACACACTAACTAAAGTTAGAAAAGTGAAATCATATTCAACCACCCCTTTAATTTCCTACTGTAATAGACAGAAATGCAGTAGCACGTTAATCACGGGTCTAACCGCCCATGTCAGACGCTTAGTTTTTGGTTCCCAGAAAAATATGCATTTTTAACCCTCTACTGCACACATTTTGATGGCACATGATAAACATGATTCCATATCATTTCTGGGCTCATTTGGGAACATTTTATTGATTTATTAATAAATAAAACCTGCCAAAAGGCTTCTCTACACCTCCTCACACACACACATATTTTGTATGTACAGTTCATGTAATTTTAAATAAGATTATTAAAGCAAACGAAAGATTTGTTTTTGGTTTCCCGGGAAATTTTGCTTTTACAGAAATGGAACACTATTTTTAGGTTTGCAGAATGTTCCCCTAACTTTCAGCTAAAGTTCTCCTAATCTTTTTACTCGTATATCACCCATCCTGTGTTTCAGTAATCGTCCAGCACTTCCCTTAACCTAAATAGAGAATGTGAAGATGTCATGCCTTGTTGCATGCTGGGACAGCAGCGCCCTCTTGTGAGGATCACTCGCTGACAGATACTGAGATTGATACCAATACCTAGTTATGTTTGCATAAATTGTTGAAATCTTGAGGGCAATAGAATAATATGGAGAAGGGATATGAAAAAGAGAAGGGACCGTACCCAGGTAAAACAAAATATCAATGCCAACTATAGCCTAGAAATCTAGATGCACCCTAGCAGCAGCAAATTTTATTTTGCAGCCAGTGTCGTCTAGCAACTCTCCGTTGGCTTACGAGCTGAAAAAAACCAAACTCTAGTCAGGCCAGTCACATCGTGCATAATTACGGCAGAGTTGTGACGGTTCCGCGTGATGATGAAACACTGGAAGAACTAGTTATTCAACCCGAACCTCCATCGCAAGGACTATTTTGAGAAGAATGTTTCTCAGTGATGCGCTACTCAGTTTGAGAGGTACATTATGAGATGTTGCAACTGTAATTCTTCACCATCAGCATTAAAAAGTGTATGTCCATCAACAAACCAATGTATATATTTCTAATTTATTGCAGTGCTCATATTGGAGCTGTATCATTAACTGTATCAATAGCAGAGCACTAACGTAAATGACTGATGTTACATTAACGTTTGTAAAACAAATCTTGCTCCATCCTTTATCTTTACTCACAGTAGTGAGAACGACAGATGATCTGCATTAATAGACACAGTATCAGGTAATAGTGGCCCACAAACTGATTAGCAGAAGTATTTCAGTAAGACCGTAATAACACGAGTTAGCTGGACACTTACAGAATTTAAAAGGCAAAACTACATATTTTAAACACCAGGTAGAAAATATATACATCAATAATTATTCATACTTACAGGTTGTGATTCTGAGGAGCAAGCAGGTCCAAATAAACTGGGTACTGACCCATCTTTCCAGAGCTAGCGTTTTGCAAATCCTACGTTGAAGTCCAAGATTTGAGAAGCAGTCGTCAGTAAAATGATGTTTAATGGCTGGTGAAAAACCATAATGGGGCATTTTAATGGATATGCACAAGAATCATAGATGGTGCAGCCTTTGTTTATCAAATATTAACTTTGCTTTCTCTCATTTGTGCAGATGCTGCTTCGTTGTATTACTTCTACATCTGACAGGCAAAGGTTAGTATTCACAGACCTCAGTTAAGATATTTGGTATCTATTGATGTATTTTATGTTTGGTACGGTTTTTTTGTTGTTTGCTTCCTAACATAAATTACTCTTTTCCCCAGTGTTTCTGCAGGACTCCTCAAACAAATTTGAGCGTGTTGTTGGAGACTCCGTCACTTTGCCGTGCTTGTATGAGAATAAACAAAGTGATGTACTTTGGCGACACAATGTCAGCAGGAAAGTGTTAAATATTATAGATGGCCAACTTTCACTAGAAGACCAGGACACAATATTCCAGGATCGAACGGAAAGTTTGTCTTCAGGTTATGTAAACGGAAACTATTCAATTACGCTGAAAAATGTGGAGTTAATTCATGCAGGAAATTACACTTGTTTTATTCAAGAATTAGACGAGGAAAAGGAGCTACAACTCTTTGTCAAAGGTACATGGAATCCATGTTTGGTAATTTAAAGAGTTTTAAATTTCCATTTTATCTCTATTAAACTCTAATGAATTTTACAGAACTGCTTCTCTCTACATTATTCTGTTTTTCTTACAGAAAAGCCTGCAGAACCAGCTCAGAGACAAGGAAACTCGTCCATGGAAACACAATCACAGAAGATTATGACTTTCCTAACTGCTCTATTGGGTCTTACTCTGCACTTTATCTGAGTCTTGCTTTTATTATATTTATTATATATTATTATATTACATTATTTTTTACTTGTGTTTGGACCAGTGGTTCACAATGTAGACACTCTGGACTCTTTTGACATAATGAAACATGATTCTATGTTCTGAAAAAATGTTCCAATGTTTGTGTACATTAATATAGATGACTATTCTCTGTAAAAACATAAGATATTTTTACTAAACTTGCCTTGACATACTGACATGAAACGTCAAATCCCCACTATGAGAGTGTCATATCAACTTCTGCATATCATATCACGTTATATCAATTTTTATTAACATTTTTGCTGTTAGTGCTTGGCCCCTTAACTGCTACTTGCAACTATATTTTATATTATGTTTACCATTGCATTGTTTAGTTTGCTTGTTTTGTTTCTGTGTGCTCTATTAGTGCTCTTACATGTACAATTAGTTTTTTACATGTACAACCCCAAATCAGAAAAAGTTGGTACACTGTACAAATTGTGAATAAAAACAGAATGCAATGATGTGGAAGTTTCAAATTTCAATATTTTATTCAAAATACAACATAGATGACATATCAAATGTTTAAACTGAGAAAATGTATCATTTTAAGGGGAAAATAAGTTGATTTTAAATTTCATGGCATCAACACATCTTAAAAAAGTTGGGACAAGGCCATGTTTACCACTGTGTGGCATCCCCTCTTCTTTTTATAACAGTCTGCAAACGTCTGGGGACTCCGGATACAAGTTGCTCAAGTTTAGGAATAGGAATGTTGTCCCATTCTTGTCTAATACAGGCTTCTAGTTGCTCAACTGTCTTAGGTCTTCTTTGTTGCATCTTCCTCTTTATGATGCACCAAATGTTTTCTATGGGTGAAAGATCTGGACTGCAGGCTGGCCATTTCAGTACCCGGATCCTCCTTCTACGCAGCCATGATATTGTAATTGATGCAGTATATGGTCTGGCATTGTCATGTTGGAAAATGCAAGGTCTTCCCTGAAAGAGACGACGTCTGGATGGGAGCATATGTTGTTCTAGAACTTGGATATACCTTTCAGCATTGATGGTGCATTTCCAGATGTGTAAGCTGCCCATGCCACACGCACTCATGCAACCCCATACCATCAGAGATGCAGGCTTCTGAACTGAGCGCTGATAACAACTTGGGTTGTCCTTGTCCTCTTTAGTTTGGATGACATGGTGTCCCAGTTTTACAAAAAGAACTTCAAATTTTGATTCGTCTGACCACAGAACAGTTTTCCACTTTGCCACAGTCCATTTTAAATGAGCCTTGGCCCAGAGAAAACGCCTGCACTTCTGGATCCTGTTTAGATATGGCTTCTTTTTTGACCTATAGAGTTTTAGCTGGCAACGGCGAATGGCACGGTGGATTGTGTTCACCAACAATGTTTTCTGGAAGTATTCCTGAGCCCATGTTGTGATTTCTATTACAGTAGCATTCCTGTATGTGATGCAGTGCCGTCTAAGGGCCCGAAGATCACGGGCATCCAGTATGGTTTTCCGGCCTTGACCCTTACACACAGAGATTGATCCAGATTCTCTGAATCTTTGGATGATATTATGCACTGTAGATGATGATGATAACTTCAAACTCTTTGCGATTTTTCTCTGAGAAACTCCTTTCTGATATTGCTCCACTATTTTTCGCCGCAGCATTGGGGGAATTGCTGATCCTCTGCCCATCTTGACTTCTGAGAGACACTGCCACTCTGAGAGGCTCTTTTTATACCCAATCATGTTGCCAATTGACCTAATAAGTTGCAAATTGGTCCTCCAGCTGTTCCTTATATGTACATTTAACTTTTCCGGCCTCTTATTGCTACCTGTCCCAACTTTTTTGGAATGTGTAGCTCTCATGAAATCCAAAATGAGACAATATTTGGCATGACATTTCAAAATGTCTCACTTTCAACATTTGATATGTTATCTATATTCTATTGTGAAAAAAATATAAGTTTATGAGATTTGTCAATTATTCCATTCCTTTTTTACTCACAATTTGTACAGTGTCCCAACTTTTTCTGATTTGGGGTTGTACAATACATTTTACAATATAGGGATTTAAGCAATTTGTCACTGAGATAAAATAAGATACATCCACTTGCTGTTCTCATGCTATCTGACACATTTTCCTGAATGCGATTGTTATTGTTAAATATAACTACACTAAAAGCAGTTTTTTTATTTGTGATTTACTTTACTTTTACTGTGATATTGTAATTATCTAATTGTTAGCATTTTTTTTTTCAAATATATATATATATATATATATATATATATATATATATAGTATTATAACTTACTGCATAAGTGTGCGCACTCCTTAGCTCATTGTTTCTGCCTTAAATTATTACTTTGTTTAAATTAATAGATTTTTCGCTAACTGATTTCATTTCTGAAATGCATAACTTAGACAGTTTTCTCTGATAACAGATCACTCTAAATTGTAATGTCGACTCATGCATTTTCTGTAAAGCTGCTTTGAAAACGATATGTATTGTGTAAAGCGCTATACAAATAAATGTGAATTGAATTGAATTGAATTGAATTGTTTATCAGCTTGGCACACATTGACTCTTCTTTGAAAAAACTTTACAGTTCTGTTAAATTGCAAGGGCGTCTTATTGTATGTAAGTTAGTAGTAACTGTAATTGTAAGGGTTAGGATTAGGGTTTCTCTATTGCATTTACACATTTAGGACATTTAATACTTAAATAGCACCTGCTGGTGGAATCCTCAAACTGCAAATGCACAGATGTTTCAAGCCCAGAGTTGAATTTATTGTCAGTGATACTGTGATTTTGGCTAAATTGTATACTTAAGTGCAGATTTAAACCACTCCATCTTTCCATTCCAATGTGAGTGGTGGTGGTGTTTAACAAGCCTGTTAGCCATTTTTTTTGTATTTTTTTTTGTTTTTTTTTTGCTTTTCTGTTTTATATTTGTACAAAGGGGACTTTGATATAATCCAGCCTGCTTCATATGGTGTCGAAATTAATTGGAAAAAGGAATAAATAAATAAGTGCTGTGCAATCATGAGTTCAGCTCTGACTTCCTCTCTGGTCTGTGTGGTCGAGGTTTCATCTAAAGCTGTTGATGTTTCCGCACACAGTACGGGATGTTTGAATGATCACATATAGCAGATATTATTCATCTGGATCAGACAATGAAGATCATACAGCTGCAGATCTGTGAGTTTCTCACATCAACATTTGATTGAGTCAGTTTTCTTTTGATTTTATATCTTAATAAATGTGTTTTTCTTTCTGTCATAGATCTGTTCATGTTGTATCAAGCCACAGAGAGTCTAACAAACACACCAGTAACTTTAGGATCTGATGTGATTATAACCTGTGATCTTGATATAAAGGAGATTTACTGGTACAAACTGAAATTACCGGATCCTCCAGTGTTGATCTTACGCACTTTTGATAGAACATATCAAGGATGTAAATATGAAAACAGCAGCTTTAAACACAAATACTCAGTGAAAACTAACAGTCGTCTGTTCATCAAAAATATCACCATTGATGAATTAGGAGTTTATTATTGTGTGAAAACTAGTGAACCACTAAAATTCAACAACGGCACCAAAATCTACATCAGCGGTGAGTTATTTTATCAATTCATATGTATTTGTAAACCACATGATGGATTCCATATTGAATATACTGTACACATTTATGAAGAACTGGTATTTTTGCAGTTTCATTGTTCTGATAAAGACTGAAACTGAAATTAAAAGATTGAACTACAAACCTTTTACAGACTTTGTCCAAAAGAATATTACAGACTCCGTCCACAGGAATCAGACAGATGACGCTCCACAACACCAGATACCATGGAGAAATATGACCATCATCGTATCTGTCCTGCTGAATGTGCTTCTGACCATTGCAATAATAGGTTTGTACTTGTTTCACTACAGTAAAAGTCTCATTGAATCTCTGTTCATTAATTTCCTATTATCACTGTAAAACTGCTTTGAAACAATCTGTATTATTAAAAGTGCTATATAAATGAAGGTGATTGAACGAACTACAAGTAGACAAAATCTAGATCTACACAAATGTAACAATATCCTATCTTATATCAGTCTTCATTTAGTTTTTAATTTAGTTTGTTTAAACTGTCAAAAGGTGATGTTTATTCACTGTTGTTTTCTTCAGGTGTGGTGAAGAACTGCCTTCATGCAACTAGAAGATCTAAAAATAGTTCAGAGAAACCTCCAAGTACCACTTCAGCTCAGGTAAGAATAATTGTGTAATGAATATTAGCTTAATTTTTAAAAATTAGCTTAATTAGCATACTATTTTCACATAGTGTTGTAGATCCATTATTTGAATGAATATGTGATATTAAACAACTACAGTACAGTATAACGACCACTAAAATGCATATTTGACTGTTGTACATTGCACTAGTTTTATGTCTCACATACCCGCACTTCTAATTTGTCAGATCTCTATTTCATGTCCATTTATAGATTTAATTGATTATTGCAAAGTAAACCCGTTCAGACACATCTACTTCATGTCAGAGGTTTTATTTCATTATAATGATCGCCTGGCTGTACATTATTCCTTACATAAATGGCCATTCATTGCTAATATCTTAATCTTTCAGTTTGCTGAAATTGAATTATCCATGCCTCCCGGTGGAAGCAGGTCTTGCCAGGATCAGGCCATCTACTCTCTTCTACAGCCAATAAAAACATAATGATGTATGATATTTAATGATTTATGATATTCATAATTTGTAAATAAAAATATAAAGTTTAACGTTTCTGTACTTCTATTTGTGGGATTTCATAGATTTAAACATTTTAGTTGCGTTATCTGATTCATATCAAATGCACAGTAATGAACATTGAGATTAGATTTGAAACAAAGTTGAACAAAATCTGTTGTCATTTACTCATTATTGTATGAATGCAGATAGGTAGTAATGATCAGTTCTGAGATTATTTGACACACAATGTTTAAAGTTATGAAAAGTAGAATTAAAATACTTACTGGTTGAACATAAAGTGCTGAAAGTAGTGGGCACTGGGGCTATTTTTCACAAGAGGAAATTGGGGAGTTTCGGGAGTTTCCTTTCCACGACTGGTGGTTTTAACCACGAGGTTGATCTGCACAAACAAGAGTATTTTGCATGCATGTTTTTGTGTGTTACCTTGTTTGCTGCTTAATGAATTGTTTTATGTCTAAACATGCAGTGTGGTCGATGCTGTATAGAGTGGTAGATATATACTCTTCTTGTCTGGTATTAAATGTTGTTGTTTTGAATGGAGATCTTGCTTTTACAACGCTGACTTGTTCAGACTAGCAGTGAAGTTGCATGTAAACCACAGTCTAACGGCGTTTCTTGGGCCTGAAAGCAGCTTCTTAGCCCAGTTTCATGAAACTTGCAACAAATAATGCTTAATCTCACCACAGATCAGATGGCACGTCTGAATATAAAATTCCTGCCTTGCATTGTTTTTCTCAAATGTTCTGCTACATTTATGTTTCATAAAGATTTGACATGCAGGTAATCACAGCTTTTTCTTTTTTTCTTTCTTTGTCTTGCGTAATAATAGTTTATAATATGTTTTAACCTATTAAAACACCCACTTCTGCTCATCTCTTCTTTGTGGTTGATTGCAAACGAACTTTTCCGCTGTTTGGTCACTTGATAGACACAGCTCTAGTCACGAGTCATGACTATGAGTTTATTTATATTTTGTTTATATATTAGTCATAGACAAGGGGTAGATGCCAGCCAAATCTAATTTTATGCATATGAGAAAGAGACTGTGAGAGATAGGCATAAAATCTTTATAATGCATGCGCTGTAAAGTTCCAAGATCACATGCTGTTTTTAAAACTCAAAACTTTCAACTGTTTTATGGAATTGTTTTTTTTTTTACTTTTGTCCACTGAATAGTCCATTTTTTGTCTTTGCGAACAGTGTTGACGTGTTTTGTGGGCAGGGCCTACCTGGTGGCCGAAAGTGACAGTTTGAAGACACGGAATAAAAGATTTAAAAAAATAATAAAAACGTAATTTTGAGTTGCTCACAATTCCGACTTTTTTTCCCTCTCAAGTCTCTTTAATAGTAGGTTGGTAGATTTTTTTCAATTACGAGCCAGCCAGATTTTTACCACCACAATTGGCATGGTACAATTTTGGACCCTACTTCATACATTATATCCAGTAAGAAAAAAAAAAAAAAAAAAAAAAAATATATATATATATATATACAGTGAGGAAAATAAGTATTTGAACACCCTGCTATTTTGCAAGTTCTCCCACTTGGAAATCATGGAGGGGTCTGAAATTGCCATCGTAGGTGCATGTCCACTGTGAGAGACATAATCTAAAAAAAAAAAAATCCAGAAATCACAATGTATGATTTTTTAATTATTTATTTGTATGATACAGCTGCAAATAAGTATTTGAACACCTGAGAAAATCCATGTTAATATTTGGTACAGTAGCCTTTGTTTGCAATTACAGAGGTCAAACGTTTCCTGTAGTTTTTCACCAGGTTTGCACACACTGCAGGAGGGATTTTGGCCCTCTCCTCCACACAGATCTTCTCTAGATCAGTCAGGTTTCTGGGCTGTCGCTGAGAAACACGGAGTTTGAGCTCCCTCCAAAGATTCTCTATTGGGTTTAGGTCTGGAGACTGGCTAGGCCACGCCAGAACCTTGATATGCTTCTTACAGAGCCACTCCTTGGTTATCCTGGCTGTGTGCTTCGGGTCATTGTCATGTTGGAAGACCCAGCCTCGACCCATCTTCAATGCTCTAACTGAGGGAAGGAGGTTGTTCCCCAAAATCTCGCAATACATGGCCCCGGTCATCCTCTCCTTAATACAGTGCAGTCGCCCTGTCCCATGTGCAGAAAAACACCCCCAAAGCATGATGCTACCACCCCCATGCTTCACAGTAGGGATGGTGTTCTTGGGATGGTACTCATCATTCTTCTTCTTCCAAACACGTTTAGTGGAATTATGACCAAAAAGTTCTATTTTGGTCTCATCTGACCACATGACTTTCTCCCATGACTCCTCTGGATCATCCAAATGGTCATTGGCAAACTTAAGACGGGCCTTGACATGTGCTGGTTTAAGCAGGGGAACCTTCCGTGCCATGCATGATTTCAAACCACGACGTCTTAGTGTATTACCAACAGTAACCTTGGAAACGGTGGTCCCAGCTCTTTTCAGGTCATTGACCAGCTCCTCCCGTGTAGTATATATATATATATATATATTTTTTTTTTTTTTTTTAAAGTAAGATTTGTGCATGAGTTTTTAAGGGATCATGCGTCTTGTAGATAGTCTGGAAATCCAGACCTAAATCTAAAAGATTAATGGTCTGGCATCGACTAATGAAAATCGGCCAGCTCGAGGGGCGGCACAAAGCATGCATTTGAAAATCTCACTGCACGCAATTGGATAACACTACGACCAATCACAACAATAAACTAGATTATACTCTTACCGTATCCGGTCGGCAAAACAGCGAATACGTCCTTCTTGCAAAGGAACGATTTGAGCGCCGTTTTCTGTTCCTCTTTTAGATAAAAAGCCAAGTCTAACTCGTTCATTGTAGCGGCCAAAGCCGTTTCAAACAACTGGTGTTCATCCATAGCCATCTTGCAATGTTTACTAATAACGTTGACGTCACATCGCTGTCGTCATCTGTTTAGTTCGCCTCTGGCCCGCCTATATCAGATAACCCGACGTGATTGGTGCAGCTCGGCTACAAGGGCATATTTAATGAGCGTCTCGACACCAGAGTAACTCGCTGAGCCAATTCAACTTGTGCTCTCGCCAGAACTCTGGATTACCAGGGTATCTTGTAGACACAATCCAGCACAAATAATAGATTTCTTTTTATTATTCCTTCTGTGCAGAGTTATAAATGGAAGGTCTTAATGAAATTCACATGGGCCCAAAGGTACAAAAGCCCACACTGGGTCATCATGGGCTTAATGTGGGCAATCCGCTAATGACGGCTGCTCACAGAGAGCCCGCGGTGAGCCCAAAGCTGTGGGCCTGTTTAGGTTTGGTGTGGCTGGCCCTAGCCCACTGTGCCCGCAAAAAGCCAGCATGTTTGCAGGGATCTATTCTGTTGTATGTGTCCTACTTTAAAAAACTCCTCAAACCGAACAAAGATTTCAGGAGTCAAGACCCCGATACACTTAAAGTGAAATCGAAGAACGAACTGGTGTGATGTCATTTAGAACAACATCAGGCCGAAACAAAGTTGGTTTTGGGAGTTCGAAACAGCTTGCCAAAGCTGGTAAACACATTTGTACTCCCATTGGTCCGTGGCGATTACATAATAAGTAGGTGTGCGCGGAGACTCCGCCTTCTTTCATGACAGAATCTTTTCTTGTTCAGTTGTCCTGTTCAGGCGGTTGAGGTCAGACGTCCGTGAGTGATAACATGAACACACTGGAGAGCTGCTTTATAGAAGAAAATGTAGCTGACACTGTTTTTCATGTTTAATACGGTAAAGCTGCTTGATTTTAAGCAATCTATTGTATAAACTGCTACTGTATAAACATGACGTGACTTTATTGAAGTGCCGCAGAGCTTGTGCAAATATAACCACGTTGCTTTTCTTATGCATTATTAAAATCTTTGCTGTTTTCTCAATTTTGTTGTGTTTATTTTGATATTGAAAGGAAAGCATGCAGCACATTTACATATTCATCTAAACACCGCTCTCAGCAGTGTTGGCGGCGTCAGATGTTCAATAACAGTATATCGCTGCTCACGTATTTCGAACTTTGTTTTACCCCTAAAAGAAGAACAAAATAGGACTTCGCCGTGAGTCAGAAACAAGAAACAAGAAACTGGTTATCATAGCCTGTTAGCCCCTGTTGGTGGGTGATGTAACTAGACCATTTGACTCCAAAGAGGAAAAAAAAAACATGAACAAAACTAAAAAAAGTTAAAGAAATACAATCCGTGCTAATTTTAATCCATGCTCATTTGCTTTGAGGATAAACATGTTTTGTGTCGATCACAGTGTTTAGTGCAGCAAATTACTGACTGCTAAAAATGTCATTAGCATTTATTTATATAATGGCTGTATAGGCCACAGTTGAAGAAAATATCAAATTAGTGTTATATTTTCATTTATTTTGGTTTGGTCATTTACAGATCATTCAAACAAAACATTCGAAACATAAAATACAATAGATGACCAGGTGCAGGCAGAAGCTAAAGCTTATTGTGCCTGCCCTTAACTTTAGAATCATAAATGCAGCACATTAATGACAACATCTGTTCATAAAATTAACACATTAGTGGACCATTGTCCACACCAGAAGCAAGCCTATTTAATTAATTTTCATTTTGTTGAATATTTTTCCATTATTATTCTCTTGTAAATATTTTTAAACTGAAAAAGAGATGTGGCTTGTTTTAACTCATTACAGCAACTATTCCATAATTTAACTCCTTTATTTGATAAACAGTGTTCTCTTAATGTAGAGTGTACTTGTGGTTGATTAAATATACATAGTCCTCTGAGATTATAATTACTTTCTCGCTGGGTAAACAATATTTGCAAGCATTTAGGAATTTTATTATGTTTAACTTGGTAAATAAACTTTGCCGTGTACAAATCGACTAAGTCATAAAACTTCACAATTTTTGATTGAAGAAACAGTGAATTACTTGATGAATTGT
This sequence comes from Squalius cephalus, assembly GCF_949319135.1. Taxonomy (NCBI): domain Eukaryota; kingdom Metazoa; phylum Chordata; class Actinopteri; order Cypriniformes; family Leuciscidae; genus Squalius; species Squalius cephalus. The sequence continues at coordinate 11,187,399 of NC_137134.1, forward strand.
AAGATGCATAATTAATTAATCTGATAACCTTCTTTTGTAATAGGAAAATTGTATTGGTTCTAGTTTTATATGTATTTCCCCATATTTCGATACCATACGTTAGGTATGGTGTGACAAGTGAACTATAAAGTAAATGTAATGCATTTTTGTTCAAAATATATTGCAACTTATACAAAATTGCAATCATTTTTGATACTTTCTTTTGAACGTTTAAAATATGCGGTTTCCATGTCATTTTACAATCAATAATTACTCCAAGAAATTTTATATGATTTACTCTTTCTATTTCATTTACGTTAATAGTGATCCTGATCTCATTATTTATCTCTTTATTACTAAATACCATAAATTTCGTTTTATTTAAATTTAGTGACAATTTATTCAAATCAAACCAATTCTTTAGTTTATATAATTCTCTCTCTACCACCAACACAAGCTCTATAGGATATTGAGTCATATTGCTTTCTGTTACAAGTACGAAGTATGAATTCGATTTTTTCAAAAAGTGAAAAGATTAGGCTATATATATTGTGAACAGAATTAAACACTAGACTTGTGGTCAGAGCAAGTCTGACTTTAACTTCCTCTTGATGTGTGACCGTTTTAAAGCTATGAGGTATAGTTTCATGTGAAAGTAACAAGACTAGGTCCTGCTGAAGTGTTTTAAGACCCTGAAGATCATGTGCTTTGGAAATGAATACTGATTTGGGGTAAAATGTGACTATAAACTGTGATCTTGATGTAAAGAAGGTTAACTTGGTTATTACTAAAACTACCAGATTCTCCGGTTCTGACATTACGCACTTTCTCATCTACAACTCCTCATTACTACAATAATAGATTTCGACACAAATATTCAGTGCAAAGAAAGCAACGCCTGTTCATATATAATGTTACTGTTGATGATTTGCGACTTTACTGTGTGACCACAGACGTTCCTCCAAAATACAGCAATGGCGGCAGACTGCACATCTTTGGTGAGTTCAGTGATCATGTTATTACACAACATCCTTTTTATATACTTATAAAAAATGTATGTAAAACCCTTCAATGGTTGTGCAGCACTGAATATAGAGTATTATGCATCATAGAACCGACTCCAGAGATCCAAAATCAGAATTGAACACAATAGACGGCTCTTACCCTATAGTTGGTCTGTTGA